>NC_091828.1:42333333-42650000 GCF_038994185.2 Dermacentor albipictus | reverse complement strand
CGGCTATCCCCGTTTGTTTCCTAATCCCCACTGCTATCTTCCAGTCTACTAACGTTACGCCTAACATTTATCGTCCCATCACGTTTTTTCCGTGGTCTTCAGCTTGCTCTCTAGCTTCGTTGTGCACCCTCATGTATATGCACTATATGTTAGCATGACTACAATAAAATCATTGTAAACTTTTTTTTCGGGGACTGTGGTAAGCTCCCAGAAAGGATTCGGTAACGTCTGTTGTATGCGCGCCAACCCATTTTTATTCTTCTGCAAGTTTCCTTCTCATCATCAGGGTCCACTGTGAGTAATCGACCTAGGTAAACGTACTCCTGTACGTATTTTTTAGTATTTCCTTATAAAATGTTTCAGTGTCCGAGGCGTGGCGCAAAGTGTGCATCGTTTCCCAAAAGTGTACGAATTATGTTGCGCCTTCAACATGTGTGTCTGTTATGGTATGGTTTCCTCGGCGTTCCTGGTACTGCAGACCTCGGGATGGGGAGTACAATTTTTTTTAAATGGGCAATCATTTCTCTTTCTTCTAAGCGACGAAACCCTTCCTTCCCTCCTATAAGACGATTTCCTATAAAGAAATAAATGTATAAAATGAAATAAATTCGAAGAGAAAAACGTTCGTCCTGTTGAGCTTCGAACGGAAAAGCCCACAATCAGATGTCGAGTGTCTTATCAACTGGGCTAAAACTGCTGCCTTCTATTAGGTGAACCATATGAGCGTGCTGTACGGAGGGTACAAAAGGAATGCCAAAGGAGAAGAATTTATATGAAGTCTTTCTAAAAAGATTTGGCGATGGTGGAATAAATTCCATCGCTGGGAGTACACGTAAAGACGACTTGGGGCATTGCATACATGAGTTCATTTCCAACTTTGTGAAAAGATAATAACAAACGCCCCGCATCCCGGTTGCTTTTCTGTGGTCTGGGGAGGCGCCGTTCATTAGGCTGATCCTCTACCGAACGCAATGCCACCTATCTCTGAGGGCTCGTGCGCTTTGCGTAGCGCCACACTGAGCAGATAAGCTGTTAATGAGTTGATAGGGATCATAAGGAGTGATGAAGGTTATACGGTTCTCATTACTGTTGATAATAGTTCGACGCGGATGGATTAGGTGCTAAAGAGCTATAATGGCTTATCAGGAGCGGATCAATTCAAATCATGTTGATAAGAACCGAATAGTGTTGACAACGGCTGCATCGAGTCCGCTAAGATTGATAAAAGCGATAATGGTTCACAAGGGTCGGGTGATGACCGATAAGCTTGATATGAGCTGTGCAATGACTTGGATAGCTGAAATCGACTGTTTCTAAATGAGGTTTTTTGGGTATGGGAGCGCAATCGCAATGCCGCCATTTCTTTCCTAGCAAGGTGAGAATGCAAAGATCTAATGTAGTGTTTCACGCTCGCGAAAATTTTGCCACACTTATGTAGAGAACAACTACCCTGATAAATCTGCGCAGAAGTTTTTTTTGGCTACAGAAGAAAGCGATGCGATGGGTCAGAAACATTTTGTAGGCCGTTTCTACCAGGCAATTCTTTTTCCGCTATCAAATCATGAACGCCACGCTGATATAATAGTACCACCTAATTCACTCGTTTTTCTTATCGAACAAAAACAATAACAGTTTTTTGAAGAGTCATTCCAGGCTGAAAAAGAAATAGGCGATTTTCGAACTAGAGGCAACGAGATATATTTGGTACCGCGATGACACACATCTTGTCTCAAAGGCCCACTGACCTTTAATGCCCCATATCTTTTGAACAAACATCAGCAGCGCGGAATCAATTTTACCAATGTTTCTAAAAAACCTTTGGCGCGAATACTTCATTTTTGAACCGTGCTGAACATTTCCATCAATTTCTGGCCTCTGCAATTTCATTTCATTATACCTTCTTGCCATGATATCTTTTGCATGACATATTTACCTGCCATATGTGTTTTTGGTTTTGTATTATTATTATTATTATTATTTTGTCGTCTTTACCAAATGCTACTGTGCTGTAACTGTGATATCATTCCTAAAAACATAAAATATGGGACTTTATGTGCCACAACCATTTTCGAATTATGAGGCATGCCGTTCTTTAATGTGCACCTAAATCTAAGCACACGGGTCTTTTCGCATTTCGCCCCCATCGAAATGCGGCCGCCGTGGCCGCGATTCAATCCCGTGACCTATCATTCCTATGTTTTCTACTTCTATTTACACCGACTCATGTTAAATGTATGCATTGGTTATGTTTCACGGCATTTTAAGTGATCAATTTTTCTATAGTAGATAAAAGTTGCTTGTTCGTTCTGTATGCTATGTTTATTTGCATGTTATCTGTCTGTAGTACGGGCTCCCAGGAACCTTCAATCTGCATTTTTTTTCTCTTATCGCCTGGGGTGTCCCTCGACTATTTGGGTGCAAATAAAATGCTTTGAATGATCGATTCATTGAAGCAAACATAAGTGTTGATAATGATCGGATCGATTGCAGTAAGGTTGATAACGGCCGATAAAGGTTAATAAGGGATTGATCTAGACCGACAAGGACTGATACATATTTATAGTGGCCAAATCAAATTTGATAAGATTCATAATGACACTGCGCAGCGCGAAGATGACGAATTAGAACAATGCGCAGACATATTTAGACAACACCAATGGAGCTTCTGTGTGAATTTGTTTTCTTCATTCCAGAGGGCGTTTTCAACTTTTGCAATACCAAAAGAACTCACCTAAATGCCCTATAGTAAGCATTATCTGACCATGTAACATTATCTGTATGCGTTAAACATTGACCGGACTTTCAGTCTTATTGCACACAGGGCCAGTACACGCATACCATTGCAACCTGCCTGAACTAACGAAAATTTACTTAAATGTCAAATAACACCAGATAGTCATTACACAATCTTCAATGGCTGTTGACATCCCTGGTTTGAACAGAGGACTTTTGCTCAGCCTGTTTCAGCAGCATGATAAATATTTCTCAAATGAACTGCTTCGGAATGTAGCTCAAAAGAAAAATGGAACGGTACTCACGTAGCGACCTGTTTCGTATTGTATGGTGCGCTGGAGTTTGTTATTCTTATAGTCAATAAATTCAGATTTGAAGCAGCTGACAGGAGCCCATCGGTACATGTCTCCCGAAACGCCCACCATGATGAGGTCTTCTTTGCTCGTCAGCAGCTGCATACAAAAGGAATATTTCTTATTGTACTCTCTGAGCACGATAGATGTCTTGGGTATGTGTGTGACGAGTTTCGCCGAGCAGATGCGCGGGGGAGCGTGGAGATTAAAAAAAAGTCAGCCTTCGAATGAATTCAGATGCCGTAGAAATCAAGACAATATGACACTTTACTGCGAGATACAGTTTTTAGCTAAAATATAATTTATTTTTCGCTCCTTGGTTCCATAGGTAAAGTGCTGCAAACACTGGAGCTGGGTGTCAGTCGCCAAGAGCATTGGAAAGTAGCCTCCATAATAATTAGCAAGATGTGATTCCCAACTACTTACCCTATCTATTGTGTCCGAAACAATCATGTCAAACCGAATAATCACAAGTAAGCCACGCAGCTCACCCAGTATACTGCTAAATGAGCGAACACGCAACAGTTCATTAGTGCGCGTAACTAGATAGATTGGCTTTAAGACAGGGGCTAAGGGCTATGAAAGAAGGATTGAGATGACAAAAGCACATGCACAACAGACAGGTGAAAGGAGCAAAAAAATTTTACAAATGTAGCTAAAAGGGAGCAGGTTAGAATGAACAACGTGATGTATCCTGATAGTTAACGTCAATGAAGTGACGTCATCGATCACTCGTTCTGTGGCGGTATGAGGGAGCATGTAGCACTTAGATGTCGAAGGGAAAGTGATTGGTCTTCCATTGTAAATAATGTATTGTCCAGAAACAATCATAGTTGCATCTTTCTTCGGTACTTTTATGACTGCAATAAGCGAAGTGAGCGAACCAACTAAGCATTGTATGGCGTTCCTCCGAAAAAGGCGACGACTGCCGGAAGGGACGCAAGGAGTTGCTCACTGAAAACCTGTCATAAATAAAGACAATATACGGCTGGGGCCCGACGCTGCATGTCAAAAGAAAGGACGGAGAGCTCGGGCAATTAGCAACCTACAGTGGCGAAAAAATCACACGACACCTAAACACTTCCTATGAATTGCTGAAGCATAGGCTTTAATTTCAAATTGAAGGCCGGTGAGCGGCGTTATATCGAGTTTTGGCCCGCAAGTAATGTTTTCGAATTTCCCTCCGGGTTATGGTAACAGGTTTTAGATTTATTTTCCTTGGAATATTTTCTGTGGAGCTTCTAAATTAGCATGTTGGCTGCATTTGGACGATATTGCTGAGAAACCACGGTCACCGCTTGCACGGTAGCAGCAGCGGCCAACAAGGCTGGCATGCGCGCACAGCAGCTAAGCGCAGTGTGGTTGACAGGCGCGCGCCGGCTTCGAAGAGCGAGACGGCGTTGTCGCAAGCATGTGTCACGCGACTGCCTCGACGAAGGCGACCCCTCCCGCCCCGCGGATCTCATTGCTTTATCTGCTCCATCGAGGCGCCCTGGTGACGTGTCTTCGTAGCGATGCCACCTGCCGTCACGCAACACCGGATAAACTAACGTAGTAGCAGTTGTTCACTTTCACCAACTCTGCTTTGTTGAGGCGCACGCGGGATGCGGCATCACAGCCAGTGCGAATTTAGGTGCCGTTTCGCTGCTACAGACGCCGCCTTTTTCGCTGAATGGGGCACTTGATATTTTTGGATGAAGAAAAAAGATTGATGAAAACCTAGCACAGATGATTCTCAAACTGACGAATATATTTTTTGTGTGACCCTGCTGCCTGCCTCCATGCCATCCCACTGCCCACAGTAAACCTCCTAGCCACATCTGCACATGCACTATGCACCAAGTCAACGCAATGCATGTTTACTTCAAGATACGGCGGTGCCGGTGTATATGAGACACAATTTTGCGCACGCGCACACTGTGCTTTATAATGACGTCATTGTACTATGTCAAATCGCGTGAGTTTTTGGAAACGAGATCAGGTGTAAATAGGCTGTGCGCCCTGTGTAGGTGTTTTTGTGATGACGCCAAGGAAGTTTTGAAACCAAACCGGGTGCACCCAGTGTTCACGCTTTATGCGAATCAGTGCGAATGTCGAAGGTGACGTCATAACAGGTTTTAAAATTCTATCCCCCACGCATCATGTTCACTTCGTGTGCACATTTCACGATCACGTCATGTCAGGAGTTTATGTTTGGCACGTACATTCCTTCCATTCTTTCTCCCTTCTTTAAGCGATGTCATGGAGAGCGCTCTCTAATCAAGTGATCTGTTCTTCGCATGACCATGCCTGCGCCTCCACCACTCGTTCTTTCTCCACTCCTACATACATCATGTCCCCATCTATACCTACAGAGGAAAGAAAGGGTCAGTCATGAGTAATGGGCGAAGTAGCTGAAGAATGCTGCAGCTCTAAAGCAGTGTTTACAAGATTGCCACAACGGCATGAGACATTTGGTGAGCAAACACTGAAAGTGGTTTTGGCAGCTCTGGATTACCGACCATGGGTCGTAATCTCGGACGATCACTTTGGGCAATACTAACGCATTCGTTTGATGTTGCGCTCAACCAGCCAATGAGCCCATCCGGTTTTGCTCAACCAGTGAATAAGCGCGCGCTGAAAGTGATGTCACAGAAAGCGACCGTCAGATAAGCCGCAGAGCTCAAGCCAGCGGAGCCCTAGACTAGGAGCCCCGACTAGGGTGAAGACCGCTCGTCCTATTTTCTACAACAAATGTTTTCTACTACTACTCTCTATCATAGCTGCGAGATTTTGTTCGCAGAAGGCTACCACTAAGACACAGGTGCTTCATCAATTCGATCCTTTCTCATAACCTGTTTTGGCGGACGCCGTTAGTGCATCCGCCGAACGGGCTCGGCTGGCATCTCATGCTACGTCAGCCAAGCTCTGAACGGTGATAATGAATAGGATATCCGGCCACTGCCGGTACCTTTAGCAGGTTGTACGCTGTATTACCCTCTGCACAGGTCAGTGCTTTCATATCCAGACCGACCATTCTGCAACTCACTGACTGGATGTCGTGCCTACTTATCTAGTGAAAGGTTCATGTTGCAATGACGAAGATCACACAAACATTACTGCGGGCGCATGGCTCCTGAAGTGAGGAAGATAAATACCAAAGGTTCGGTGTCGCTGCTTTGGCTCGCGCTATCCTTTGGCTGGGACTGCTCGGCTGCTCTATGTGCATGACTCAGTAACCCGCTAACCGTCGATAAACCTCGTAGCAACGTACGTAAATATTTGCTCTTTTGTTTGTGCGTGTTTTGCGTATTAACATCATGCGTTGTTTGTAGGCGAATCAATAATCACCGTCATTGTACGTTGGGGAAGAAACATTTTCTAAATACGAGATCTGTTGTCTGAATTTGAACGCACTGAACATTCGGTCCTTGTGGCTTGTAGCCGTGGGAACCAGAAAGGGCGCTGCTTTAAACAAGCGGTGCAGCCTCCATGGACCACCATCGGAAGCTGAACCCTACAGAGCAAGGGAAACGCATCCCTGCGCTGACATCTGCAATCAAGATAAAATGTTTCTTCTCATTCAAGTCGCCAATGCGCGATAGTACCCATAATAACATGATCAGTGGATTAGGAGGTGTTTACGGACAGGGAGGCATTGAGACGGTTTCGTACATGCATGGTGCAAATTTAGTTACCGAAACACCTGCCCTAGTTAACAGAAATTTATGCTGCGGCCACAGTAATTTCATGAAATAATGTCCAACAACTGAAGCTATTCATGGCCTTCCTGGGATACCTCACTAATGCTGAAGAGTTATTACTGTACTTGGCCTCATTATTTCTCATGGCAGATAGGAGCTGATGGAGTCCTCGTGTATCTTATTTGATCCGTTCAAAGCTGATTGAAAAGCATGTGCCAAAGTTGTGCGCATTTCTTTGCGAAATTTAAATCCCAGGTCTTTTCTCCAAGCACGTTGCTCACGGCATGTTTTCGTACTCCCTGTGTAGCCATTTTATTATTGCTGATGTCGCCCTCTCCACGTAGATTGAGGACCATTTGTGCGTGTGACGCCCGCCAATATTGAGAAAGTTGCAATCTCCATAGCAAGGGCTGTCGCCAGTAAATTGTGCTACAGCGGGTTGTGAGAGCTTCGGTCACGCGGCAGCTTGGCAGGTGAGTGTCCGCAACGTAACAACACTCATTCGGGCCAACTCTACAGAATGGAATTTTGAATGCTTTTACTAACTGTTTGTTCGCTTGGTACTTGCGTACCATACTGCCTAGAAATCCTACCATTCGCTCGAAACCTGCCCAGAACCGAGCTCCGGTCTAGTGTTCGTCATCCCTCCCTAAGTTACTATCTGGTTTGGGCAATCCCAAGAGAAAATCATGGTACATGTCTCACGTGCTCATGGTCGTGTCTGGATGCATTGCAATGATTGTGCAATGCATTGCAAAAACAACGGAAAAACAACGCAAGAACAACGGAAAATGCAAGCAAAACTAGTGTTCTCGTCAAAGAAGCACTGGTTAGGCGAGAAAGAGACGCCAGTTGCGACGGCGCTACCGCGTCACACGTACTACTCCTTCGGGCCACGAAAGACCTGCAGAACGCAAGAAAGAGTGCGTACACATAAAATGCATGGCGTCCAGAAGAACTTGTTGGTACGCGTGGCGCCGCAAAAGAACAAGGCGGACAAATAAAAGCACACGGTGATTGCGAGAACGGGGCCGTGAAGAAATGAGAATTCGGCCCTCTCAGGAGAGACAATGAGCGGGAGAAAGAATCTGTTGAAGAGAAGCTCATCTCCTGAAATGTCTCTTTTTAATGGGAAATGAATAATGGCTCATGAGTCGGAAATTCGACGTTGTTGGCGTGACCAAAGGCTACGAACCTTATACCAATGGTGGAACTGGAAGCCAAGGCTTTGGTATTAATTAAGGCTGCGTACCCTTGACCTGCTGTCTTAGTTAAGGCGAAGGTAATTAAGACAGAATTAATTAGGATGCATTTATTGAGGAATTCGAACCCATGATATTTGGCTTTTAGAGGAGGTTAATTATAGCACAGTAAATTAAGATATAGTTAAGGCAATCGAACGAAGGACATTTGGTGGGAGTCGAACATACGATCTTCGGCTTTAGGACGAGGTTAAGTAAAGCATAATTGATAAAGACACCTGAAACAAAGACATTTGTGTTAGTTACAGTGAAGTTAAAGTACGGTGAATTGAGGTAGATTTGTTTGGGGACTCGAAGCAATGATTTTTCTTGGGAGTTGGTCCACCGACCTTTGGTTGGAGTTGAACCCACGACCTCGTGTTTCGCCATAATGCCTACGCATGGTGCGGTGGTCGCAATGCTTTCAAATTCATCCACGTTGTTGTAACTAAGTGCACATTGAAAGTTTTACTTCAATACCGGCTACTACAGAATTCATAAATAGATATCGTCATCGGACAATTCCTTAACGGGCAGTCTAAACCAAATTCATGGTGGCAACCTGAATTGTTGCCCCTTCATGGGGACACAATATATAAGCGAGAAAAATCTAATGTTACATTTTTGAAGATGAAATGGAAGAAGATGCATAAAAAACTGGTCGTTTCCCCTGGAAAGTGAAGCAATCAATGGTTGGCATTTGACTTGGTTTCTTTCATTTATGACGTCTACTGTGGCATTGAGCCACATAATTATTGGCTCGGCAGTGCAGCAATTTCTTATGAAAAATGATCAAATGCGATGTTTAAATGGTTTTCTGGCGTTTCATTTCGTGTGATTTTCAGTGAATTTCTCGTTCCTCCTAATATTACTTTGCATTCATGTTCACCTGGCATTTCACTCTTAAGGAGCACTTACTTTATAGTAGCCGCGAGAGTTCTACGCTTATATCTTGCAATATTCCTCCCATCTCTTGATCGAACCTCCACAATGGGTATAAACCATAGTTGGATGGGCAGCAATTTTAGCGACTTCCTGAATGGTTTATAGCTGTACGCGTACAGTACACATTAGCCGCCTTCCCGTAAATGCGATAGAATTAGACAGTAGAGCATCACATTTCCGGGCACATTACGAGTGATTCAATGCGCCAGCATGTACATGCGGTGTGTTACCTCTGGTGCGATGGTGGCGGCGCATGGTACCTCACATCAAAGGCAAAGCAGCGTTTCTGGCGTCGCCATCGGGGTCGCCATTTTCCCACCGATCTTGCTCTCCCGCCGATTGACGAGTGAAGAAGATGTGCACCTAATTACCTTGCCATAATTCCTAATGCGATCTGATTGCGTTTACATGCAATCCGGAATTTTACTTACACATAATAATCCAGCAATGTCTGGTGCATCAATTTAGGCGCTTTCCTAGCGCATTATCCCCGCCCAAATGAATGCGATGCGCTCGAACGTTAACCTGATGTGATGAGATGCGCCAATGTTCGCATTCATTTAAACGCGGCTATGTAACGGCTCTTGCACGTGCGCATGTTTTTTGTCGGTGGTTAGTGCATCGTAGTTATATACTACAGCTCATTTGTTGGAATCCTGTGGTCGTTCGACTTCGTATATGTTTATTTAATTAAAATGAGACACACTTATCCCTATTTGGGAAAGATGATGACAGCGGCGAAAATTCTCCTGCAGCGTTGATATAATAGGGGTCGCAATAAAATTACGAATAATCTACCTGAACTGCTATCCAGAAATCCGTTAAAGCTCGGAGGTGGTTGCATTTGACTGTATGTTGCACCAAATGTAATATGTGGCGCCTCCTTTACCTCCATGCCTTTCCCGTACGCGGGATCAAATTGCTGATTTGAGATCCAATTCGTCAAAGATAATGTTGGAACACTGTGCAGCTTCTGGGACCACTTCCAGTTACTGACTGGTACGGCGACCCAGGGCAGGCAGCATATCAGGGACTGGGTCTCCCAATGCTTGCTCTCTCGAGAAATGGACGTGAGACCGATTATGACCTTTACTGTCATCCCCTTTGAACCGTAGTGCACACCTTGCATGCTTGATGTAAAGAGGTTTTTCTAATATATGTTGTCATATAATTTTTTGGAAACTTATCTGTGTAGCTAAAACCGCTATTTATATGGTATCGTATTTATGTGAATGCTTCATGTAAAGAGGTTTTTTCTAACATACGTTGTCATACAATTTTTGGAAAGTTATCTGTGTATCTAAAACCGCTATTTAAATGGTATCGTTACATATTTTATATCTCCCTCTTTGTTTTCCTGCCAACAAGCTAAACATATCCTACTTCATCATAATCATCATTATCAGCCGCAGCAGCAGCAGCAGCAGCAGCAGCAGCAGCCTGGTTGCGCCCACTGCAGGGCAAAGGCCTCTTGCATACTTCTCCGACTACGGCGTGGCCGGGGAGCTAAGCCTCGCGTTAGACTTAACCACACACGACACCCGGGCGGGCGCCAAGTAGGTCGAAACGACAAGGCATCGACCGAAATGGATCCCCGGTGCGCTACCAACTCTGTGACAAGCAATTTTATAGCCGGGCCAGAAAAAAACCCGGCAGAATTCCAAGATATCGAAGAGGCGCCCGCCGCCACGCACTCGAGCATGGAAGAAGCGGGCACCGGAGCCGCAGTAGAGCACCTCATGCAGCAGGACGCCACGGGCGAGGCGAGCTGGCCGCAAGACGAGGAAAAGAAAACTGGCAAATCGACCATTCCAGGCGCCAGAAAAAGAATCTCAAGTCCGCTACGCAGATCGACGCAACTTTGAAGACGAGAGCACCCCAAGCTACGGAGAACACTAGCAAGATGGGGCCGGCAGCCACAGCTGGCGGCGGCATGACGCAAGACGGCGCGACGGGAGCGCCGCTGCAACAACTAAAAAAGGTGGGAGCGCCGTGGCAGCCGAGGCAGAGGTTGCCACCTGCTACCGATGGACGACGCGAAGATCATCATGCGGCCTAGGGGGAGGGGGGCGCTGAAAATCAAGGACATGAAACTATATCAAGCGATGCAAGCCATCATAGAGGCCTGCGGGAGGAAATTCAAGGAAGAAGACTTTCTGGTCAGGCTGCGACTAGGGTCCAACAAGCGCTTCCAAGGAAGAAGTTGCGGACGTTATCAGGAAGATCAAGTACCTTCCATACAACGGAATGAAATACGAAGTAAACGCTTACGTGGCCATGCCTGGGGACGTAAAGCGGGCGGTAATCCACAGGCTACCGGTAGGACTACCATTTGAAATACTGGAGTCCAAGCTGCGACTACGCACTCAAGGAATGGAGATCCTGGTGGCACGGATGCTGGGAAAGTCGAAGACGGTGCTAATCACCTTCGACGGCCTCATCATTCCCAAGTGGGTCATCTTCAGTGCAGTAGAAAACAAGATATAACCCTACACACCAACCAGGTAGGTTTGCTACGTCTGCGGCACGGAAGGACACCGCTCGGACGTCTGTCCAATGCCGGGAGCGAGAACCTGCCGGTAGTGCGGAGCAAACAACCCAGTTGAAGGTCATCAGTGCCAACCAACGTGCCTAGTATGTGTAGGCGAACACGCCGCCGGTCCCAGGGACTGCCGGATGTGCCTTAAGAACATCGACGAGCTGCGAGGACGAGCCCGGCAAAAAATCCTAGGTCGGGGCCGGAGTCGTAGGCGTCGTCCCAGGTGGCTGAGCTCGGAAGGAGACCAGAGCCGCTCGTGAAGCCGGGGCCGCAGCCAAACGCGGAACCGGGACCGGAGCCAGTCAAGGGACAGCTCCTTCCAACCGATGGGCCCACCAGCCGCGGCCAAAGGGCTGAGGAAAGAGCAGCAACAACCTCAACAACAACAAAAGAAGGCGGGGTTAAGGTAAGCAGGTGGGGTAGGCCCTCCCAAATCAGTGTTACCGCACTCGGATAATAGCAATAACGACAACGAACATAAACAACTAAAAGAAGAAAATAAGGATCTAAGGCGAGAACTAGAGCAGAGTAGGAAGAAACCAGAACCACTATAGGAGAGAATTAAAGAACTGTTCAGGGAACTGCGAGAGCAAAGGATGGGTAGCCCGCCGCGACAGCAGACCCCACCTCCAGCTATGGAGCAACAGCCACAGCAGCCGGAAAAGGGGAACCGTAGAAATGGAATTGCAATCCTTTATGGAAAAATGCAGGAGCAAACAAATTTAATGCAACAAAAGATCGTAATGCAAGATGAAAGTTTTCGCAACTACATAAAATGAAAATACGCAAAAGATAACAAATGAGGCTAGTGATAGACTCTATCACGAAAAAAGATTAGGCACCGAAAACCAAAGTATACCAACCAACGATAAACCAACATGGCTAGACACAACACATTAGATATATGGTCGTGCAACTGCAGAGGCTACTGCAAAAACCAAGGCCTACTGCATGTATTCATAAATCCACAGGTAAGTCCTCCTGACATAATCGGGCTGCATGATACAAACACCATGCCGACACTCAAGGGATACACATGCCAAGAAAAAGGTCAAACGGCCACCTTAATTAGTAAAAACTAGTCGCCATACCAGACGATGAAAAACCGGACATGCGAATAGAACACATCGTGAGAGAGATAATTCCAAAGAAAAAGAGAAAAGAAAAAAGCACTTTTATAGTAAACTTATACAGTCCACCGCGACAAAATTACGGGGATTTTAAGGAACTTTTCATTGGAGCCAGCAAGCTAGTGAAATCCAGCACCCTGCTAATAATGGGACACATTAGAGCCAGGGGGCTGAGCTGAGGATATCAAAAAGACACTAAGAAGGGAACGCAAGTTAGCGCAGCAGCAGAAATCACAAGCTGCACCCTCTTAACGGACGCAAACCAACAAACGCATATAGGTAACAGCGTTAGTCCCGAAACATGCCCAGACCTGACAAACGTCAGGGGAGGTAGGCAAGCCACGTGGAAGAACCTGCTGGGGAATCTGGGTAGCGACCATTACATTATATTGTTACGTAAGAAGACGCAAATGAAAAGCTATATACAAGTATATTTACAACGTAATACGCCGCACTTGGCCAAGAGGCAACAGCCCGCGCTAGCCTCCAGTCGTTGTCGTCGTCTTCGTACTGCTCGCCTCTTCGTCATCGGTAATACTATTCCGTAGCACTACCCCCGGCGGCAAAAGCGCCATCCCGGAGCGACTAAAGGCCGGACTTGGAAACAGTGTAGTAGGCCTTGAGCCTACTGACGTGCACAACATCACTAGGTGCCACAGTAGATGACGAGGTTGAGCTCACAGGGGCAATTTCGTACGTCACAGGCGTCACCTGGCGCAGCACGCGGTAGGGTCCTGTGTATCGCGAAAGGAGCTTCTCTGAAAGTCCGACGTGACGGGAGGGCGACCAGAGGAGCACGAGCGCACCAGGCGAAAACTGTACGTCACGGTGGCGGGCGTTGTACTGACGCTGCTGAGTGGTTTGCGAGTCCGTCAGTCGAGCACGGGCAAGCTGGCGTGCATGGTCGGCGAGAGCGATGGCGTCGCGCGCATACTCGCTTGTTGACATCGAAGCAGGAGGAAGAGCCGTGTCAAGGGGCAAGGTCGGTTCGCGACCGTAGAGCAGATAAAAGGGAGAAAATCCGGCGGTGTCGTGCCGGGAAGAATTATAAGCGAATGTGACGTAAGGAAGGGCAATGTCCCAGTCGCGGTGGTCCTTGGAAACGTACTTTGACAGCATATCGGTAAGAGTATGGTTTAACCGCTCTGTCAGGCCATTGGTTTGAGGATGGTATGAGGTAGTCAGCTTGTGTTGAGTGGAGCAGGAACGTACAATGTCGGCGATAACTTTCGAGAGGAAGTTACGACCACGGTCAGTGAGCAGCTGTCGCGGGGCGCCATGAACTAAGATAATGTCACGCAAGAGAAAGTCCGCGACGTCAGTGGCGCAACTGGTAGGGAGAGCCCGCGTGATAGCGTATCGGGTGGCGTAATCAGCTGCGACGGCTACCCATTTGTTCCCAGAAGATGACGTGGGAAAGGGACCGAGGAGGTCTAATCCAACACGAAAGAACGGTTCCACAGGGACAGTGATCGGCTGGAGATGACCGGCAGGTAGCACCTGAGGTGTTTTCCGACGCTGGCAGGTATCGCAGGCAGCAACATACTGTCGGACGGAGCGAGCGAGGCCAGGCCAATAGAAGCGGCGGCGGACGCGGTCATACGTGCGGGTTACGCCAAGATGTCCTGCAGTAGGTGCGTCATGCATCTCAAAGAGCACAGTCTGTCGTAGATGTTTTGGCACGACAAGAAGAAGATCAGATCCGTCAGGAAGGAAGTTCCTTCGGTACAGAATGCCGCCCTGGAGGACATATCGGCGAACGGATGCGTCGGTAGGTGTAGAGCGCAGACGCTCGATGAGTACTCGCAGCGATAGGTCTCGGTACTGCTCATCGGCGATGTTAGCGAAGGCAGACACAGAGAAAATGCCGTCGGCGGTACTACTGTCGGCGTCGTCAGGCTCGTCTACCGGGTAGCGAGAGAGGCAGTCAGCGTCCTTGTGTAGTCGGCCAGATTTGTAGGTGACAGAGAACGAATATTCTTGGAGGCGTAAGGCCCAGCGACCAAGTCTTCCTGAAGGGTCTTTCAATGAGCATAACGAACAAAGCGCGTGATGGTCTGTGATAACGGAAAAGGGTCGGCCATATAAGTATGGGCGGAACTTCGCAACCGCCCAAACTAGGGCCAGACACTCACGCTCAGTGATGGAATAGTTGCGCTCCGCGGGCGACAGGAGCCTGCTGGCGTAAGCGATAACACGGTCGTGGCCACGCTGGCGTTGTGCCAGTACTGCGCCAATTCCGTGACCGCTGGCATCAGTACGAACTTCGGTAGGCGCAGAAGGATCGAAATGGGCCAGAACGGGAGGCGTTGTGAGAACGTCGATTAGATGCGAGAATGCAGAGGCCTCGTTATCGCCCCACTGGAAAGGAGCGTCTTTTTTCAAAAGCTCGGTTAGTGGTCGTGCGATGGCCGCGAAATTTTTCACGAAACGGCGGAAGTAGGAACAAAGGCCGATGAAGCTGCGCACATCCTTGACACACTTCGGAACAGGAAAGTGCGTAACAGCATGGATCTTGCCTGGGTCCGGTTGCACTCCGTTCGCGTCAACGAGATGCCCAAGGACGGTAATCTGGCGACGGCCGAATTGGCACTTCGATGCGTTCAGTTGCAGACCGGCGCGACGAAAAACGTCCAGGACTGCCGAGAGGCGCTCGAGGTGCGTAGCGAACGTTGGGGAGAATACTATGACGTCGTCCAAGTAGCACAGGCATATGGACCATTTGAAACCGTGAAGAAGGGAGTCCATCATGCGTTCAAAAGTGGCAGGAGCGTTACATAGACCAAACGGCATCACTTTGAATTGATAAAGACCGTCCGGAGTTACAAAAGCAGTCTTCTCGCGGCCGAGATCGTCCACAGCAATCTGCCAGTAGACGGAGCGGAGGTCAATAGAAGAGAAGTAGCGAGCACCATGGAGGCAGTCAAGGGCGTCATCGATCCGAGGTAGGGGATACACGTCCTTTTTGGTAACCCTGTTAAGGTGCCGATAATCCACGCAAAAGCGCCTTGAGCCATCCTTCTTTTTTACCAGTACAACCGGTGACGCCCATGGACTACATGACGGTTCTATGATGTTATTGGCAAGCATTTTGCGCACTTCAGCGTGAATAACTTGACGCTCAACCGGTGACACTCGATACGGGCGGCGATGAATAGGAGGGGCATCGCCGGTATTAATGCGATGTTTAACAGTTGTAGTTTGGGCCAAAGGACGATCGTGAAAGTCAAAAATATCGTTGTAGGAAAACAGAACGCGGTAGAGCTCACGAGCGTGCTCGGACGGCATGTCGGGCGCAATCATTTTCTGTAAGTCGGCGATGGTGCAAGTTGTCGACTGAGATGGTAGAGGAGGATCGGCTGAATGGCTGTCTACCTCAATAGATGCTATTGAGTGATCTTCGAATGAGCAAAGCTGGGCCAGAGACATCCCGCGTGGCAGCACTTGTGTCGTCAAGCCAAAATTGACCACGGGCAGGCAGACGCAATTAGCCGTAATAGATAAAACGGTATGAGGCACCGTGATCCCGTGTGTAAGGAGGACGTCTTGTATAGGAGCCGCGATATAGTGACCGTCGGGCACTGGTGGGGATGACACTAGGTCAACGTAAGTCAGTGCCGTAGGTGGCAAGCGAACAAAGTCGACGGAACTGAAACGACTGGGGTGTGGTTCAGCGGGATCCAGAACAGGCAGGTCAAGGCGGAGAGTACTGGCGGAACAATCAATTAGAGCAGAATGTGCGGAGAGGAAGTCTAAGCCGAGGATGATGTCATGGGGACAGTGGGCGATGACCGTGAATAGCACGACTGTTGAGCGATCGGCGAAGGAGACGCGGGCGGCACACATACCAATTACGGGGGCTGTTCCGCCATCGGCGACACGGACAACAAGCGTCGTGGCGGGTGTGATTATTTTTTTCAGGCGGGTACGAAAGTCCGCGCTCATTACCGACAAATGCGCCCCAGTGTCTATAAGAGCAGATACAGGAACACCGTCGACTTGCACGTCATGAAGGTTCAGATGAGTGGGCAACGTCAGTGGAGGATTTGGCGGCGTAGGGAGCAATGCAGCGTCACCTCGAGGCGCTGCCTGATTCAGTTTTCCGGCTGGGAGCGGCGTCCGAAGGGAGTCGGTGAAAAGGAGCGACGGGGCTGGGGAGAGCGACATTGTCGTCCTTGGGGCGAAGGTGAACGAGAATAGGGGCGGTTCGGCGCAGGAGAGTCAGTGGCGGCATTATCGGAGCGTGCGGCATAGGGACGAGAAGGGCCACCCCAGGGGCGAGAATAGGCAGTATAAGCAGACCCGGTCGGGGAAATCCAGCGACTTCGACAGTGCCGAGAAATGTGCCCGATGCGACGGCAGTGAAAACAAATGGGCTTGTCGTCAGCAGTGCGCCATTCAGCTGGGTTGCGGAAACGTGGTGGGTAACACGATGCGGGACGGGGCGGAATCGAAGAAGCCGGATGGGTATCAGGGTGATGGGCCGAGCAGATGGTGTGAAGGCCCATGTTTTCGAACTCCTGGCGGACAACTGCCTGGATCAGGGAAACCGTGACTGCCGGTGCGTTGGTGGGGCTGGAGTCGAAGGCAGCCGGATAGGCAGCCTCAATCTCACGCCGAACGATCTTGGTAATATCGCCGGTGTTGTTGGGACGAGGAGCGTCGGCACAGGAAGAAGTCGCTGGGGTGTTGGGCAAACGGGCAAACTGCTGATCGATAGGTCTGCTTTTAGCGAGTTCCAGGCGGCGGCACTCTTTGATAACAGCATCCACCATCGCGACGTTGTTGAACACGAGCAAGTTGAAGGCGTCATCGGCAATGCCTTTGAGGATGTGGGATACCTTGTCTGACTCAGGCATGTGTGCATCAACTTTGCGGCACAGAGCCAGGACGTCCTGAATGTACGTGACATAGGGCTCTGTTGACGTCTGCACACGGCCGGAAAGTGCCTTCTGCGCGGCAAGTTTGTGACCGTAGGGGTTGCCGAACAAGTCTCGGAGCTTTTGCTTGAACGAATCCCAACGGGTGAGCTCCTCTTCGTGCGTCCGAAACCAAACTCCAGGTGTGCCACCGAGGTAAAGGACTACGTTGGCGAGCATGATAGTAGGGTCCCACCGGTTATTGCGGCTGACGTGTTCGTACAGGCTGATCCAGTCGTCGACGTCGTCCCCATCTTTGCCCGAGAATACGCCAGGATCACGAGGAGCAGGGAGAGAGATGTAGGTCGTCGAAGTGGCAGGAGGGGTCGGAGGCGGCTGAGTCGAATTGTCATCGCCGGGAGCCATGAAGCTAGGCTCGACGTACCGTCCACTGCGAAGCTCCGTGACGAGGTACAGGGAACGTCCACCTCCACCAGATATGTTACGTAAGAAGACGCAAATGAAAAGCTATATACAAGTATATTTACAACGTAATACGCCGCACTTGGCCAAGAGGCAACAGCCCGCGCTAGCCTCCAGTCGTTGTCGTCGTCTTCGTACTGCTCGCCTCTTCGTCATCGGTAATACTATTCCGTAGCAATATGAACGCAAGTGTCAACAGGGAACATCAAGCGCAAAAAAGGAGCAGCAAGAATAACGGACAAGAACGCTATTCGCAAAGAATGCAAGCACATCGAGGGGGGGATAACCTCCATAGAGGAATGGTGCAAACAACTTAAGGAAATACAACAACAATATACCCAGGAGGTGGAAAGGTCAGAGCACATACCGGATGTAGACTCTCGACTCCTCCGGCTATGGGAGGCAAGGCGTGGACTAACCAAAAGGTGGAAGAAACCATGACTAAATAAGAAGTTAAAGGAGAAGATAGCAGAGGTTGCCAAGGAGGCAGAGGAATACGCAGCCAAACTCACACGACAATGTTGGCAAAAGTTTGAAGACTCGCTGAATAAAACCCTCGGCACCGCAAAGACCTGGCGTATGGTCAAGGCTCTAATGGACCCAATCAAGACCAAGCCAGGAAATAAGACGGTAATCCAAAGACTAGTACACGAATTTGAAGGGACAGAAGAAGAGCTACTGGAAAAAGTTCGTGTAAAGTGCTACGGGCGAGATAAACCCGAAGCGTACACGGAGAGATACCGAGGCGAAGAAAACCCCGACGTAGACAGACCCATCACCAGGGAGAAAGTTTTCGCAGCCATTAACGTATCGTCCCGGAACATAGCAGCAGGCGCAGACAAGATTAGGAACGCACTAATCCGCAACCTAAGTGATGAGGCGGTCACACAGCTGACGAACTTCCTCAACACACATTGGGAAGCGGGGACACTGCCAGAGGAATGGAAACATGCGGAGGTAGTTATGATCCCTAAGCCAGGGAAAAAGCTGCTAGTAGACTACCTACGGCCGATATCACTCACTTCGTGCCTTGGCAAGTTGTACGAGCGAATCGTGGCAAGGAGGCTACAACAATATATGGAAGACGCAGATCTGCATCCCCGCAGTATGGTCGGCTTTCGCACCAAATTATCAACCCACGACGTCCTACTACAAATTAAAGAGGGGTTCTAAGCAACATCTCCTACAACGGAGAAAACATAGAGAGAGAGAGAAAAAACATTTATTCGGACCACCAAGGTGGTTGCTCTTGAGGTCGAGTGGGTGGGGTCCTCATTCCAGGACTCCACTGGCCGTGGCTGCTCGACGTACTTGCTGGACGAGAGCTTCTTGTCCCGCCAGGGTATCGCCGGTCAGCTGTACCTCCCACCGCTCAAATGACGTGCTAGGCGTCTTTAAGTGTTGAGGTTTGCCCTCGCACCCCCACGAGATGTGAAAGAGTGTGGGGCGTGTGTCGCCACACCAGGGGCAGATGCCGCGATATGTATGTGGGAACATTTTACTGTATCTGTGTAGGTTTGGAAATGTGTTGGTCTGTATAAGTTATGTATATAATATGTATATATAATATAATAATATATATATAATAATGGCACTCGATGTGAAGGGAGCGTTCGACAACGTCAGCCACGCTGCCAAATTCAAGGGACTGGACAATCTCAACAGCGGACAAAGAATGGACGGCTACGTGACAGCGTTCCTATCAAACAGAACAGCCACGGTAGGGTTAGGAGACCTGCGGACAGACAAGTTCCACGTGTCAAGCGAAGGAACCCCGCAGGGATCAGGGATCTCACGGACTCTTTTCAACATTGCAATGATTGTGGTAGCCCGGAAGCTGGAAGAGATCGACGGCATACATCGCGCCATTTAAGCCAATGATATCACAATCTGGGCTAACCAAGGCTCGCTTAGCCAAACAGAAGAACGACTACAAGCCGCAGGGACATGCGTGGAAGAATGAGTTAGGGAAAGAGGCCTCGCCTGCTCGACGGAGAAGTCCGAGCTCCTGAGAGTCAGAAGAGGAAAACGCTCGGAAGAACAAATAAGCGTCACCCTAGAAGGACAGAAGATACCAGAAAAAGAAGCCGTCAGGATTCTGGGAATGTGGGTCCAGAGCAATCAACGCTGCACACACGCCATAAACCTATTCAGCAAGCGATAGCACAGGTGGCACGTATGATCACCCGTGTCTCGCAAAAAAGAAGCGGCTTGAAGGAGGAAGATAAGGTCAAGTTGGTTAAGAGCCTCATAATCAGCCGGATCACTTACGCCCTTCCATATTACTACACTAACAAAGGTGAACGGGACCAGGCCGATGTCATCATAAGGAAAGCATACAAAACAGCGCTTCACCTGCCGGCCAACACCTCGACAGAGAAGCTTCTGGCCCTCGGACTCCACAACACGTTTGAGGAGCTCAAAGAATCACAATTAGGGTCGCAGCTACTCAGACTCCAGCAGACTGCCACGGGCAGAAAGCTCCTAAAAAGCTGGGGCACAAAGAAATTGAAAGGGAAGAACAAACAACGGCAAATCTACCCGATGAGTATCGCACCACCATCCAGGTAGGGTTCCAGCCCAGAAACAAGGACTGGGATTTACCTACAGCCAGGTGGAACGCTACGGCAAAATATGTAAAAGATACCAAGCAACCAAGGCGAACACGGTATACAAGGACGCCGCGGTGTATCCTCGAGAACTAAGGGGAACAGAACAAAGAGTCGTCGCGGCAGCAATAGACTCGGGCTATAGGGTAATCGCTTGCGCGTCGGCACGCGATTGTGCGGTACCTGAGGGAGAGGAAATGGCTGTTGCTCTAGCAGCTGTGGAAGGCTACCGCAAAAATAGATCCCTTATTATTGTAACAGACTCCAAGGAAGCATGCCAAAACTATATTAATTGCAGAATCGGTCAAGAAGCGCTCCAAATCTTCCTCCGCGCTGGCCGACAGAATAAACGCATTAGATACGCCATCTTTTGGGTACTTGGGCACGCTGAAATTGACGGCAACCAAAGGGTTGATAGGATGGCTCGCGAGCATGCAAACCGAGCGGACCTAAACAGAGATCCTGAGGATTTCTTGACAGTGATCCCAACGTACTCTGACATACTAAATTACCATAGAGGTACGAGGGCCAGATATCCCCCGCCCCACAATACACTCACTCAACAGCAGGCAGTTTACTGGCGAAAGCTGCAGACAGGAACTAAACATATACATATACTGCATTTTTATACTAAACATTTTTATATACTAAACAACATGTTTCTAAGTCAATACAGGGACACATGCCCGTGGTGTGGCGCAATACCCACACTTTCTGACATCACATGGGAGTGCAATGAGAATAAGCCATTCCACAAAATAGAAAATCCAACTGTGGAGCAGTGGGAGAGCGCGCTCTCCAGCTGCAACCCTAGCCTGCAACAGAGGCTGGTGGATCATGCCCGACGAGCAGCCACGCTCAGTGGTGCCCGGGAATAGGGGCGTCAACCATGCAGGCCGGAGATGGTCATCAACCAATAGAAGACAATCCGGCGTGACCGCTGAATTACTCTTTCTAGAGCAATAAAGTTTACTTCCTCCTCCTCCACCACCAACTACCCCGGCCATGTACTAATTGTGGCCATGTCCCAGCAAAGTCCTTAATCTCATCCCCCCACCTAACTTTCTGCCGACCCGCCGTGGTTGCTCAGTGGCTATGGTGTTGGGCTGCTGAGCACGAGGTCGCGGGATCGAATCCCGGCCACGGCGGCCGCATTTCGATGGGGGCGAAATGCGAAAACACCCGTGTGCTTAGATTTGGGTGCACGTTAAAGAACCCCAGGTGGTCAAAATTTCCGGAGTCCTCCACTACGGCGTGCCTCATAATCAGAAAGCGGTTTTGGCACGTAAAACCCCAAATATTATTATTATTAACTTTCTGCCGCCCCCTGCTATGTTTCCCTTACCTTGGAATCCAGTCCGTAACCCTTAATGACCATCGGTTATCTTACCTCCTCATTACATGTCCGGCCCATGGCCATTTCGTTTTCTTGATTTCAACTAAGATGTCATTAACTCGCGTTTGTTCCCTCACCCAATCCGCTCTTTTTCTTATCCCGCAACGTTACACCCATCATTCATCTTTCCATAGCTCGTTGCGTCGTCCTCAATTCAAGTAGAACCCTTTGCGTAAGCCTCCAGGTTTCTGCCCCGTACGTGAGTAGTGGTAAGACACAGCTGTTATGCACTTTTCTCTTGTGGGATAATAGCATCCGGCTGTTCATGATCTCAGAATCGCTGCCAAACACACCCCAGTCCATTTTTATTCTTCTGATTATTTCAGTCTCATGATCCGGATCCGCGGTCACTACCTGTACTAAGTAGAAGATGAGTATCCTACTTGTAGCGTTCCTAGTTAAAAGATACAATAGACGGAAAGTATTGCTATGGAACTGGCGTCCATCTTGTCTACCATTTTATTCTCACTTCCTTCTCCTCTTCTCCTGAACCCGGACTCCTGCGCTTCTTCATCTTCTATTCCAAGGCTCTATACCGCTTCACCCTTCCAGGTTTCTTTTGCTAACTCCTCCTGGGGTAATACTTGAAAACGTTTCCAATCGAAGCACATTAAACTGAGCCACGTTCGCCAATGTACCACACAGTCTTCAATATTCCTTTCTGAGTGGCTGTCTTTATCACAGAGTAAGGACCATAAAATTTGGCATTGGATTCTCTTACTCCTTTCCTAACTAGAATGAGGTCGGTGACTTGAATGTCTGGGATATCTGAGCAATGTCTCTTGTCGAAGTTTTTTTTCATCCGTTTACGGTACCTCTCCTCCTGCGATTTCTGTTTCCTCTCCTCGACGATCTTGAGATTTTCTAACAGCCCAAGTTCACGGTCCGCCTGAAGAATAGGGGTTTCTCCTGAAGAAGCGATTTGCGGGCTGCATCCCAAGCCACTGGTGTAGGAGCAATTGTGATGTCTTACAGCTGCTTCTAAAGAGCATTTACGACCACGAGGGAAACTATCGTACATCCTGATGTATTGTTTAACACCTCGTATAGCATGCTCTGCAAGCCCATTCGCTGCGGGATGGTATGGCGCACTGAACTGGATTGATATATTATGGTCTCGAGCCCATCTTGCTAGCTTTTCACTCTAGAACGCTGGACCGTTGTCACATACAATTGTCTTGGTTGTCCTAAACATATCCCGTTCGAGAAAGGCGATGACACTATTCGCATCTTCTTTTCCTGCCCGTGCCACGACCATCCTGGTGCATTAATCTATGACCAGAAGAAAAGCTTGCGTTTTTCGGATTCCTTCTCGTTTCTTATTTAGCTCGGCGAAATCCAGGTGTATAACTTCAAAAGGCACGTTCGAGTGGCAAGGTATTATCATGGCGTCCGTAGGCTGCTTATATTTCACTTTGTTGACTTGGCAAATGTGGCATGAACGAACGTATCGATTGACGTCTTCTTTCATGTGAGGCCACGTAAATCTCTTGACTAGCTTGTTGTAGGTGCGCCAAAATCCGTTGTGTCCTCCAGATTCTGGGCTATCGTGGTACAAATAAAGCACCCCGGAAACCAGTGTTGGCGGGACTTGATAGCGATCTTCCCTAAAAATCAATTGTTCAGTGCCTTCCCACAATTTATTTCATTGATTTATTCCGATTGTTCGTTGTTGGCCTGTATCATCAGTCTAGACAATGCATCTGCATCAGTCAAAAGGGGTCCAGGTCTGTGGGAGATGGTGAAATCGAACTGCTGCAAATAGTTCACCCATCCGGCGATACGTCCCTTAGGTTGGGTCATATTCAAGAGATGAGTGAGGGCCTGGTGATCGGTGAACAAAGTAAACTTCGCACCTTCTAGGTACGCACGGAAGTACTGAATTGCTTTAAGGACTGCAAGAGCTTCCTTTTCAGTAGTGGTGTAGTTGACTTCAGGTGGCTTGAGGGTGTAGCTGTAGTAACCTACTATGGGTCGCTTTTCTCGGCCGGATGCTTCTGGACATTTCAAGTACAAAACTGCACCTGTCCCATAGTGCGAGGCGTCGGTATTCAGTTCAAAGGGTAAAGTGAAATCTGGTATGCGTAGAATAGGGTCAGCAGAGATTCTGTGCACCAGATCACGGTAGACTCTCTCACATTCCTCATCCCACTCAAATGGAACTTCTTTCTGTGTTAGGCGCGTGAGGCATCTTTTTTTGATGGCAAAGTCTTTTATGAAGGGTCTGAAATGTCCTGCTAATCCCAAAAACACACGCAATGAGTGTACGTCATATGGTTTTACCAGTTGGGATATCCTCTCGACGCACTCTTGTTTCGTGCTTTTGGTAGTCCCATCAAAGACTCTTCCAAGAAACACCACTTTCTTTGAAAGAACGCGCTTTTCTTAAAATTAACCTTGAGGTGTGCTAAGCTCAAGGCATTTAATACCTGGCACAGGTGTTCCTGATGCTCCGTCTCTGTTTTGGAGAAAACGATAACATCGTCTATGTACACGTTACAAAAGACATCTAGGAAAGGCTTCGGGACTTCGTTCATAATCTTCTGGAACCATGCTGGTGAGTTTTTCCAGCCGAAAGGAAGTCAGTTATACTCGTACAGGTCGAAGGGCGTGATAAAAGCAGTGTACATTTTTGTTTCTTCGGTTAGCGGGATCTGCCAGAAACCTTTGCACAAGTCAATACGTGAAAAACATCGGCAACCACCTGTCTCATCTATAATGGTGTCTATCTTCGGCATGGGAAATGGTATAAGTTCTGTCTGTCGGTTGAGAACCCTGTAATCTGTGCACAGTCCGAAAGTTCCATCTTCTTTCGGCGCAATAGTTATGGGAGAGGCGAAGGGTGACACCGCAGGCCGGATTATATTGCCGTCTAGCATCTCCTGCAATTCCTTCTTCAACCATATCTTGCGTTTTCTTGACATGTTGTAAGGTGATTTTTGGATGACGGTCTTGTCGGTTAGTTCGAAAGGCACCTTGTGTGACGTCATCGCCGGTGGATAGCTTCCTATGCATACCAGTTCAGGATAGGTCGTTGCAATATCCTCCGCGCACTTGACAACTCGCAGGTTATCTTTTCTATCCGACTGTGTCTCTTGCCTTGATAGTCCTTCCACTAAAACCGCATCGTCCCAGTATACGTTGATTTTTAGTTTCTTTATATCTGGTCTGGATAGCAGAAAGTCATACGTCACCCCCTCAACCACCAGTACTTCACTCTCTATTTCATGACCTTGGAACTCGATGTTTACTGAGGCCCACTGATTATGCAATGTCACTTTTCCATCGTAGCCTTGCACCCGTAGCACTCTTCCATTATGCAGGTGATTTGCAGCTACCAGCTTGGCATTTATTATAGACACAGAAGCACCGCTGTCAACGAAAGCCATCATGTGTCTGTTTCCCACTTTGACAGGGATGTGAAGTAGGCTAGAGCAAGTTAAATAAACAGTCTCAGTTGTGGTCATCGGGTCGGAATGATCAACCTTGTTTATCAGTTTTTTGTCGGTGGAGCCTCTTCAGCGTCGGAAAGTAGGGGGACAGGGTCGCTGTCGACGTTATTCACCCGACCTCTGGGAGCGCGCCAACCTAAGTTCTCTGTGCCGCTTGCAAGGCGGCGCGGTTCTCGCTGATTACGGCTTGACCAATCCGCGCCGGACCGTATTAAGTGACTGCTTGAGCGAGCGCTTAGATTTTCTTCCGAAGTAAATGGTATGTCCTGAAGGCACTCCAGGAGCACGTCCATAGTTTTAGGTGACCGTATTTGCACTTGCTTCAGGACTTGCGCGTGCAGTCCGTGCATTATTAGTGCTACTACGACAGAAGGAGGAAGCATAGGCTCGGCCAGCTTTAAAAGGCGGCGTTTGTCAAAGAAATATTCGACGAGGGAGCCTTGCTTGAATTTGAAATTAAGCGCGGCATCCCACCTTTGCACTGGGTTGCTTCGGAATGTCGTCAAAAATTTTTCTTTCCACTGATTCCAAGAGTTGCCAGCCTCTTCAATAATGTGCAAATCATAGCACTTCCGTGCAACACCGCTTAAGTAACTACGCATGTTAGTAATCTTGTCCTTATTAGAGTGCCAGTTGTTCTTCCCAGCGGCATATTCATAGAATTCAAGCCAACCTTCTGGACTTGAAGATATGCCGTCGAACGCATCGGGTTCTACAAATTTAGTCACCGGCTTCTCAGCGTTTAAAGAGCTTATAAGGGATGCCACCAGCCGGTTCTGTTGCGAAATCTGTTCTTGTTGTAGCCGAAGAGCTTTGAAAACGAGGCTCGCCTCTTCCGTCGACGACTGTGATCCAGAGTCCTCTCGACGCATCGGTTGAAGAACTAATTCGTCGACGATCGCCAGAGGCAAGTTCACTTTCACAGCACCCTTCCGACATAGTTCATCAGTGTCCATGGAAGCCTTCTCTAAAACCAGGTGCACGAGTTCTGCCGAGTTGAGTTCGCGAGGTAGTTCCACCGCTGGTTCATCTTCAGCTTGGTATCTCGAAAAGATGATCTTCTCTGCGGAGGTCTCCTCAAGGAAGAATGTCACCCACATGTTGGAGTCCGCTGTCGACTGCGCCAAAATAATGTAGCGTTCCTAGTTAAAGGATACAATAGACGGACAGTATTGCTATGGAACTGGCGTCCATCTTGTCTACCATTTTGTTCTCACTTCCTTCTCCTCTTCTCCTGAACCCAGACTCCTGCGCTTCTTCATCTTCTATTCCGAGGCTCATACCGCTTCACTACTTATCGAATGTTAACCAGTTATTCCTCCTATCTTTGAATTCCAAAACTTCTACAAGACGAACACTCCCTACGAGTCATGATGGGGGAATATCTTTGCATTCAATTTCGATGTGTGAAGTCCTTTCGGGCTGCTCTTGCTGCACGCAGGTGCGTCATGCTGAGGCGCATATTCGTTTCGATATGTTTTTTATCAGGCATCCCGCTCAGGCCTCAAACAGTGAGACATAGCTCGTTGCGTCATTATACAAGTTTTTTCTACTGATTTTTGTTTTTCTGCTTTTCTGAATCCCCGTATTGTTATCGTTCCCACCTTTTCTATACAATTTACCATTCTGTTTCTCGCCTTCTTTTATGACTCCGGGTTGTAAATTAACGGTTTCAATTATGCTGTACTTTACAGGCCTCTATGCTCCTCTTACTACCGTGCAGCAGTGCACAGTACCCAGGGTAACACTGGTACAATGGTTGGGTCATAGCATACCACCGTGTGGTCTTTACCACTCGCTTAGTTTGCGCATTCTTGTGCATGCGCTTACGTAAAAGTATGACATAAAAAAGTACCGGCTATCTTTCAAAGAAAGAAAATGCTTTGAAATCCCGAATATTGTAAATGTCTACTGTGTATGTGTCGTCGGCATGCGGGGAATGGCGCGCGGCAGAGCCGGCGGGGTCCGTAGCTTTTACGCTCCTGCGGTGGTTTGCACTTTAGTTTATCGGTTTTTCTTTGGTTGCACTTCCTTCTCTTATCTCTTTTTGTTTTGCTTGTTTGTTTGTTTGATCCAGAACAAGAAATGATTGTGCCCGTGTCTGAATCGTTTACTTTGTGTAGCTGCATGGATCCATAACACTCATCTGGCTAAGGATCCACACGTTGTCGCATACCAGTTTTGGTTATTTGACAAAAGTTGCTGTGGAATTGAGTTGATAGTAATCTGTATGGAAGCACTGTATGTGTTTAATAGTTTCTTCGCTGTGGTAGCTGTGTGGCCCGACAAAAATATGTTTCCAGTTATGGCGATAACACTCCATGCAAATGTTATGCAGCAAGGAGAACAATTTGCATGAAAGTACACGTGATCCGCTACTTACGTGCATTGGTTCCATCGTCCTGTGTTCTTTAGGGTTATTCCAGTCCATATATTAGTGTCGTCATACCATAGAAAACAAGACAATAGAACAAAGATAAAGGCACAAGCTTTACAACAAGGTAAATGCATAAGGGTTGGAGATAATGGTGTACTCTCATTTATGCATATTTTTTGTTGCTCAAGCATAGGAGAGCAGGAGATTGAGAGGCAGGCACATGTAAGCGCACGAGTGGTTTCAATTACCTGTTCTCTATGTGCCACCGTTGTGCACCAAGGCAACTTCCATCTGTCCATTTAATTTCTCGTTTGACTATCAGAACTTACCTTCATAGGCTGTACAGGGCTGTCAAATTTTATAGGCAAAATCTTAAACAGCCCTGTAGTGCTCACTGTGATATGGGTAGAAGATGTGTTTTACTATATTGGAAAGAATCCGCTCAATAGTATGCAATGCGCAGGTATCTAGTATTTGAATGTGTTTTATCAAGTTTTTTGCAAAGTAAAGGCTGCTACGAGCCTCACGATGCTAATAAAGTTGAGTGCTTGCTCACTTAGGGGAAACACGGGGCTTGACATTGAAACTCGCACATAAGACTTGTGCCTCCGCATAACATCTCGTTCCAGTGTTAGTTGCGGAAGTAGTGCGGCGCTGCGAAATAATGTACCATCCACGCCGTAGCACATGCTTGGAGTTGAGGGAGCGGCTGTATCGCACGTGCCAGCGGGTGCACCAAGTCCATCGCTGGATTTTTTCTCCTCCTCAGATATGGAATAAATTTCATTCGGAGTGTCGTGGGTCGGGGGTTTCTGTATCTTCTGATGCCTTTATTATTCCGGAAGGATGAAAAAAGAGAAAGGAAGAAGAAGATCGCGAGACGCTGGCTGCTGCGTGTACTTACTGGTCAGCCATATTAACCACATTGTCCCTGCTCTTATGTATATTGTAAATACATTCTGTCTATACTCACAACATCCACGTAACATATCTTGTGGGAAGTGCCGGGTACCACGACTATAAACGGAGCTCCGCAGTGCACGTCTCATCATCATCCCACCATGAATGACCGCGAGCACACGGAATCAGCGTCGTTGCCGCCTCCAACGTCACCGTCGCCAGCTACGTTGTGGTTGTGGAACACAAAGATCCCAGAACTTTCTGCGGTACCGATGGCACCGACGTCGAAGAGTGGTAGGCGATGTACGAATGCCTGAGTGGAATCGAAATATGGGACGCTAGGCTTATGCTAGCTAACCTGTTGTTCTACCTAAGAAACGCTGCAAAGGTGTGGTACGAAAACCATTAAGAAGAGCTAATCAGTTGGGACCAATGCAAATAGAAGTTCACATCGCTATTTGGCCAACCAGACCACCGCAATATCGCCGCAAAGCACGACCTGGCCTCCCGTGCCCATCCCCCAAGGAATCCTCTGTCTCATACATTCAGGACGTGCTGGCGACAATCAAAGCCAATCACGACATGCCGGAAGCTGAGAAGGTTGGGCACGGGCTGAAAAGAATTGCTGATGACGCTTTTAATTTGCTCACGCGCTAAAGCTGCTCTACAGTTGATGGTGTCATGAAAGAGTGCAACAATTCGAGCAGGCCAAAAGCCGAGGCGTCCTGCAACCATTCACCAGATTTCCGATCCAAGGAAGCCATCAAAACCATGAACCATGAAGAAGAGCTAATCAGTTGGGACCAATGCAAATAGAAGTTCACATCGCTATTTGGCCAACCAGACCGCCGTAATATCGCCGCAAAGCACGAACTGGCCTCCCGTGCCCATCCCCCAAGGAATCCTCTGTCTCATACATTCAGGACGTGCTGGCGACAATCAAAGCCAATCACGACATGCCAGAAGCTGAGAAGGTTGGGCACAGGCTGAAAAGAATTGCTGATGACGCTTTTAATTTGCTCACGTGCTAAAGCTGCTCTACATGATGCTGTCATGAAATAGTGCAACAATTCGAGCAGGCCAAAAGCCGAGGCGTCCTGCAACCATTCACCAGATTTCCGAATACTGCCGCGATGTCGACGTGTGGAAATCAGCCCGCATAGCAGCACGCGTTGCCATCAAAGGACGTGGTGCGAATCGTTCGACGTGAACACTACGCGATGGCGCCCGCAGCTTTCTCTTAGCATAGCCCTTATGCTACCCCTTTTTCAGTTGCCCTCGCACAAGCCATTGCTCGCCGGAAACTTGAAAACATTGTTACCTTCTGTCTTTGCGGTCATGAAACCCAAAGCTTACGAACGCTCTTCCGCTATTTGTGCTCCCCACCTACGCTCTCTTCGCGTTATCGCAACCGAACTGAGTGGAGAACTTTGGACGGCCAGCCGATATGTTTCACCTGTCGCCGCATTGGTCATGTCGCCCGATACTGTTGCAACTCATGGGCCTGAACACCTAACATGCCGACCAACCTGAGCCGTTTTAATGGAAACGCCCGTAATGTTTCGTCCACCGCCGAGTCTAAAAACGCCGACAACTCTGCTAGGAACAGTGGTACCGTCGCCCACCATCGCCGCGCGGACAACAGTCTCGTTCGTCGCAAACGCGTCGCCCATCTTCCCGTTCGCCGCAGCCACGTCGCCTTTCGTCCCCTGTGGCTTTCGGCTGCACCCATTCGGAAAACTAACATATGCAGCCCTCGGAGATGGTGCTGCATTGCCTACTACCGCAGCAAATCCTCTGTATGTGCGCACAAGGAGAAGTTAAATTGACCTAAAATAGACGGCGTACCTGTCCAAGCACTCGTCGACACTAGAGCCCACTTAACTGTGATGAGCGCTAGCCTACGTAGACGTTTAAAGAAAGTCCTCACCCTAGCAGCAGCCCGAGTGCTTCGTGTGGCCGCCCGCGGTGTGGTGGTGTTCTTGGAATGTGTACTGCGCGTTTAATTGTAGCCGGCCGCCCTAATTTGGCTCTCTTTGCTGTGATCGACAACTGCCCTCACGACGTTATCCTTGGATTGGACTTTTTATCCATTCATTCTGCTCTGATCGACTGCGTAACCAACGTTCTTCAGTTGGAATTGCCTCAAATCGCCGATGCTCTGAGCACCACCCCACCGTACTTGTGCTCGCTTCAAGATGTGCGTCTGTCGCCCGAGGCAGTCACTTACGTCAATTTGACCGCACAGCCACATGTTCCTGACGATGAATATGTGCTTCGCCTCATCGTCGACGTGCTTTTGAACTGGAACGCTGCGGTTCCGCCTACGCTGGTCACGGTTAATAATAACAACGTCGTTCCTCCGCATCTGAATTTCAGCGTGTGCTCTCAAGTGCTTCCAGCCCGCATTTTCTTGGCCAGCGTTTCTAATACTTTCGAACTTGAAGTTAGAGTCTGAATGCCGAGAGTGGTTCACTAGGGCCAATTGCAGCTCACAGCTCTGTTTCTTTAACGGGTGATTTCGCGAAAATCTTTGCACCTGACCTCACCTCTGCACAGGCCATGGACCTACGTCTCGTGCTTAATCGTACAGTAATATCTTTGATTTTGGCGACAGGCCTTTAGGCCAAATATCTGTTGTTCACCATTGCATAAACACTAGAGACACGAATCCCATTCGTCAGCGTCCCTATCGTGTATTGCTTGATGAATGTAGAGTAATCGAATCAGAAGTGTACAAAATGCTCCGCAAAGGGGCCATGGAACTATCATCCAGCCCTTCGACTTCGCCCGTTGTGCTTGCGACAATAAAAGATGGTACCCGGCGTTCTTGCGTCGATGATAGGCTTTCAACAAGATCACCCGAAAAGTCGTCTACCCACTGCCAAGCATTGAAGACGCCGTGGACTACTTGCACGGAAATAAGTACTTCTCGTCCACCGATCTTCGATAGGGCTACCGTCTCATTTCAGTTGCTGAAATGGACCGCGAGAAGACAGCCGTGATCAGCCGTTGTCCTTCGCCTATGCACTGCTCCGGCAACATTTGAACGTATGATAGACTCTCTTCTGCAAGGCTACAAACGGACCACCTGTCTTTGTTATCTTGACGACGTTATTGTTTTTTCTCCCACGTTCGGCAGTCACTTTACGCAACTCACTGTTATTGTTGCGGTCTACTGAAAAGCCGCCCTCCAACTGAACTCCACGATATGTCAATTCGGGCGCCGTCAGCGTTGGGACACCTAGTTGACGCATCCGGTGTACAACTAGATCCGGAAAAAGTTCGCACAGATCACAGTTTCCCTTTTCAACGTTCTGCTTCTGACGTGTGCTGCTTCGTCGGCCTGTATTCTTGCTTTTTCCGTTTCGTCAAAACTTCGCCCGCGTTGCTCGGCCTTTGACAGATCTTCTAAAGAAGAACACGCCATTCTCAGGGGCACTGAGCAGGCTTACGCGTTCGCCGCTCTCACCGAGTTTCTGACCACCCCTCCCAGCATTCTTGCCCACTCTGTTCCATCTGCACTGACCGAAGTCCACATTGACGCAAGCGGCCACGGCATCGGCGCTGTTCTCGCCCAACAGCAGAATGGTACCGAGTGCATGATATCCAACATCAGACGCCTGCTGTCACCTACGGACAGAAATTACTCCATCACCGAGTAGGAGTCCTGAGCTTTATTTTGGGTTGTCGTGAAGTTCCGGTCATATTTGTAGAGCTGCACGTTTTTGGTCGTTACAGACCACCACGCCCTCTGATGGCTGTTTTCCCTCAGGGAACTGACAGGACGGCTTGGTCGCTGGGCTTTGCGGCTCCAGGAATTTTCATTTATTATCAACTACAAGTCTTGACGTCTGCACAAGGACGCAGGCTGTCTCCTTCGTCCCCTCATGGATCCTCCCGATTCGGCTGCACATGATCCGGTGACCTGCGTGATGGCTTTGACTGACACGACCGTCATGTGCGCTGAAACACAACGTGACGAATCATTATAGTAGTTCATTATCGCCGGAGTGCAATCTGGCAGCACCGACTACGCGTGCCGCAAGTTCGTGGTGCACGACAGTATCCTGTACCACCGCAATATCAACTCTGACGGCCCTGAATTGCTCGTTGTTCGTCCTCGTCATCTGTGATCCGTCGTTCTTGAACAACCTCGCGATGTTCCGACGGTGGGAAACCTTGGAGTTTTATGTACAAACAACCGTCGTCGTCTTCTGGCCCGGTCCTACCGCTCTGTCCGTCGTTATGTTGCAACATGCCAATAGTGTCAGTGCCGGAAGAAACTTCCCCTACCACATCTACATCTACCACATCTTCCCTTACCAATTGAAGTTCTCTCTGAACCTTCCTTTCGCGTACGCTTTGACCTGGTTGGCCCTTTTCCGACGACGACTAGAGGGAACAAGTCGATCGCCGTCACTACTGATTATGCGACACTATGCGATAAGAAAGGTGTGCGCGACTAATTGCGTAACTGACGTCGCCGATTGTATTCTCCACAACTTCATCCTCCACCACGGTGCAGCTCGGCATTTACTTACAGACCGCGGTCGCTCGTTCTTGTCTCTTGTTGTCAACGACCTCCGCTCTTGTGCCCCTGAGCATAAGCTGTCTACCACCTACCACCCACAAACGAACGGTCTTGCGGAACGTCTCAACCAAACACTCACAGAGATGCTGTTGATGTGCGTCTCTAACGATCACCCCAACTGGGACGCCATGCTGGCCTACGTGACATTGGCGTATACCTCGTCTCTACACATTATAGGAGGACATTCACCCTTGTGTCTTTCGTATGTCCGCGACCAGACATTGCCGTTTGACACCGTCCTGCCTTACGTGGCCCGTCTTGCAGCTGAGTACGCTCGTGCAGTCATCGATTGCGCTCACATGATGCGTCATGTCACCCGATCTCGTTTATTTGCCTCAGAGCCTATACAAAAAGGGCGTTACGACCAGTGCCATCACGATGTTAAGTTCGCTCCAGGTGCTTGGGCGATTCTTTTGTCACCATCTCGTCGGGTGGGCCCACTCAGAAGCTTCGCTCTTGCTACAGAGGGCCTTATGAAGTCCTAGGTCAAGTTAAGGATGTCAATTGCGAGACATCACCTTTACAGTTTGATCAATGCTCAAGTCCGATGCCTATCGACGTCGTACACGTTTTGGGGCTGAAGGCATATTTCGCTCGCAGTTCTTCGCCTAACATGCACCGAGACAGTGCTTGGCCACCCGGGGATCTTTTTACGGAAGGATGAAAGAAGAGAGAAGGAAGAAGATCGCGAGACGCTAGCTACTGCGTGTTCTTGCTGGTCAGCCATCTTAACCACATTGACTCTGCTTCTACGTGTATTGTAAATACAGTCTGTCTATACTCACAACATCCACGTATAGATATTATCAATTAAAATAGTAGGAAACTACAAACGAAAGTAACAAACCAACTTAGTAGTAGTATTTATCTGTACTCTACTTGAAATTTATTTGGCCCGTGGCCTCTGTTTTGTTGGCCGTTTTCTTGCATGGTAATACTTGCGTCATCGAATGGCGACCATTCTGACCGTGGTACCGCTGGACTTCTTCGGTTCAAGAACTCAGTAGGACAACGCCAAGCCACAAATGAAGAGATACCACCCGTAACGTTCACATTTCATAGCAATACCACCCGTACCTTTTATACACCGGCTCGAAAAAACTCTCTCTCACACACACACATGCGCGCACGAACACACACGCCAAAATAATTTCAAGCTTACCGCATGTTTTACGAATGCTAGTGCCGGATGTGAAATGATGGCTCCCTTCCTTCGTCATTTGTGTTATGGAAGCTCCTTTTCTCGTCTAACTGGAGTGTGATGTGGGCGTTACACCTTTCCCATTCGGTTACTACGAATATTCCAGCCGCTGGCCACGAAAGCGGTTAAAAGAGTCAAATACGGTATTAGTTTCAAAATAGATCTATTAGGGGACATGTGCGGCACTGTATCTAGCAGTACGCCTTGTTTTGCGCGGCGCTTGAAGCAGGATTCCAGAAAGTGTAAGAGAAGCAGTACACACCTGTGCGCACTTAAGAGGGCCCTCAAACTATTCTTTGACTAATCAAAGAACAGCTTCACGATTCATCGATGTTGTGCCGCCAATCTGATGCTGCAAACACTTTTCAAATCCTTTAAGTATTGGTGGAGTTACCACACCAATAAGCGGCATTTTCTCTCTGTTCGTCTCCGCTAGCGCACTAGAAGCCAGAAAGTAGCATGCCCGGTCTAGAGAGGGAGACGCACTTTCTCTTCCCGTCCCCGTCCCGTTGCCGTGCAGGGGAGAAGCCAAGAAGCCAAAGCGCGGCCCAGAAGTTGGGTGCATCCGCTGCGAAAGAGCTGGTCGTGGCACCCTGTCGCAGCCGCGGTAGACCTCACGCGATGGTCGTATCTACCATTAACACAGTGTTCGAGAAGCTTGTGGTTAAGCGATGAACTAAGTTCTGAGCAAACAATAAAATACCAACACCGCATCAGTACGGATTTCGCCCAAACAAGTAGACCAGAACCGCAGTTAGTTGTGTTACAAGCTACAATAACACTTATCTGAATAACAACGAAGTAGTGATCGGCATTTATTTAGACAATAAAAAAGCTTGCGACACCATCGATCAAATAGCAGAGCGTACACTACGACAGTGTCTCGTCTTACTTCCTCCCCAGTACACACAGCCTTCCGCAGGGGTCTCTTTTAGGTCTGACATTATTTTCCTCATACATCAACGGCCTACCCTAAAGGCTTGATAAGGGTGAGACAATAATCTATGCCGACGATACCACAGGTGTTTATTCTCAGGAAAGGATATCGATCACGTAGAAAGCACTCCTAATAGAAAACTAGAAAAAACTAATAAACTGGTTTATGAAAAACAAATTAACACTAAATAGATTATATTTTCGGCCTAGTAAATTTTACATACCACCAATAACTTTAACGATTGCGATGACAGCAATTACAGAAGCTCAAGAATATAAATACATTGGTATAACGTTAGATTCATTCCTTCCTTACAGGACACACATAGCAACTGTTTGCAGCCGGGTCAGTGATGCATGGTTTACTTTAAATCAGGCGCATCAGCGTTTTCCCGCTTGTACACTACGAAGGAGTTACTTTAGTACTTTTATAGTCATTTAACCTATTGTATTGAGACATGGGGGCGTACGTATTCATCTTATCTAGATCCAGTAATCAAACTGCTGAAAACATCCCTTCGAATTATGTACTTCTCTATTTATACGAAACACACACTGCCGCTATTAAAAAAACTAACATTACGCCATCCCTCATTATTAGGGATCTGAAAACAGCGTGCTCAGTTCATGCCACACTTTCGCACACAAACCCCTTTCCAAGAAGCATTATTATCACACCACACATACACACTAGGACAGAATGGGACAAACATTTTAACGTATCAAATGTTAGCAACTTGTATGGTAGGCGCAGGTTAGCCTACATTGGAACGAAAATATGGAATAATTTTCAAATAAGAATAAAAGAGAGTCCAAAATTTTGCGTATGCTTTTAACCAATTTATCATTCGTAATCAATATGTTTGTGTATTGTAATAGTAACAGAATTTGGGCTTGGTGGTTTCCCGCTATCAACGTTAGCGGAATCTGTACTTGCAAATCACATTGTCTGTTAACCTGAGCTGCAATGGTGTTTTGTATTCATTTACATTGGCTCATAACTAGCAGTATTGCTAAGGGCCCAGGTGATTTTCAGCAACGTTTAGTTATAAAAAGAAATAACTGAAAAGTGAAAAAAATGTAACATCGTGGTGGCTTCATAAGGAGTCTGCATGAGTACGTGGAAGGCATTCTAGAGCGGCGCTCACCCGGCCTTCTTCGATAGTACATTGCCAGTGCAACATACTATATGAATGGAGGACACTTATTTTTCACGCTTTAGGCATATCTTAGGATTGATTACTTGCCCTTTTCTTTCCTAAGTTGTGAGCAAGGCCATAGCCGACGCGATCAGAAGTACTAATCCGCTTATCTACTCACCGCATTCTCTATACGGCACGCATGCCCAGTCCATCCTCCGATACGTTCCATATTTGCAGCCGCAAACACATCGCTGCTTCTTTTTCCTGCAGTATGTCGCAGGAACACCGGGGCACAAATCTTCCGGCACTTCATAAGTGTAGCATATAACTTTCCATTCATTGTCTCGCCAGCATTCTAGCCAAGAGCAATAAGAAAGGAAGCTGTGTGTGATTAAGGTTGCTTTGCAGCTCTTGCAATATCTAATTTCCTCAGCTTTAATGCTACAATGACCAAGTTTTGATGGATGATATGTTAGGCTAAGAAAGGTTGTACAAAACAAAATGAAGATAATTTTGGAAGGAAGCTGTGTGAATTTTGGCCTGGGGCCATGGTGTTCGGTTTTGTGTGTTTCTATGCAGTTTTTATTGGTCATGATTAATTTTGTTCTTCCATGTAGACGCGTATCCGACGAGAATATCTTTTTATGGCTTGCGCGCTGAAGCGCATACCGCCTTTTCAGGGCAAAAGCCTTAAGTGGCTCGTAGCAATGACTTGCACCCTAAAAAGAAACTACGTCTATTCCTTTGAGAAAAATAATGTCATTATCAGGAGTGGCTCATACTCCTGTAAGTGCGCAAGCAAAGATACCATGCATGAATGTGAATGAAGAAACTAAAGAAAGAAAGAACAAAGGAAACAGCAAACGAAAGAAAGACGGAAAGAAAGAGTGAAAAAAAGAAATAACCTTTAGGTACTCCACTGGGCGCTCACATGTGTAATTGAGGACGTCGAGCGAGAGCGCTGTAGGTTTACTTAACCCTACGGCTCGTTATGTGTTACAAGAATTCTGACCCATCCGATGATATAAATAATGCAGAAGCATGAGTGCAATCATGTGTGCAGTAGGCTTTCGGCTTCGTCTGTTACAGGAATGTAACCTGCTGCCGAACACTTTTTTTATTGAGTTGTCAAAATGGATATGCTGGTGGACGAATGCAGTGCAAGCTCCCCTCCATCGTTTTCTTCCCATTTTTTAGAGAATGTAAAATGTGGGGCGTTAAACCGCAGCCTAGAAGCGGCTCTACCACTCTTACAAGTTGAAAAAACAAAGAGATAAACGATAGGTAAAATACAAAACACATACAGAAGTACATAACAATGTGGCAAAAGACTAAAACAGGAATTCTGTGTATGGTGGAAGAGTGAAGCAAGAGAGCTTAAAGGACTAGAGAACACAAATACATAGACGGGTAATAGGTTCATAGAGGAAATAGCAGTTTATATTAGTTTTGCTCACGACGAATTCATTTCATTGCTGGTAGCAAAAAAATTCGTGTTTCTTTTTTATTTACGGTGGTTTACACATCTGTACAAAACTCATAAGATCACGTGCACCTGACATGTGTCAAGTGTCCCGGGAAACGTTGCACGCGCTATTAAACAACAAAGCTCAGTGTCTAAAGGCAAAACATATATTGGGATAACAAATTAGTAGACAGCTATACGAAGTAAGGATATAGTAGGTTTATCGTCCGTATAAACACGGAAGCAATCGCTTGCTAACTAAATTACGAACAATGATATCATACGTGCTCAAGCAAACATAAACACATCTCACTCAATGACGGTGGAAACTCACTGTTAGTACGCTGGTGTGAGGAAGCGTGGCAGCAGCAGAGAGCGAGTTGTCCTTTGTGTTGCCTCTCGCTTCAACGCGAACTAAGCGGCGAAAACACAGCGCACACGAAGCTATCAGCACTCGGTGCACTCTCTTCCCATCGCAGATCCCTTTCATGATAGGGCTAGTGCGACCGCATAAAGTGGAGCAGCTGCCGAAGTAGAACGACCCGCATCCCTCCCCTCTCCTTGGTGCTTTGCGTGAGATGCTTTCTCACCACGTTCCTCCTCTCCGGCGAGGTTGAGTCGGCTTCACTGGCTCACCCTTGCACGCATCATCATCATCATCATCATCATCATCATCAGCCTGGTTACACCGACTGCAGGGCAAAGGCCTCTGCTATACTTCTCCAACTAGCCCAGTCACGTGCTAATTGTGGCCATGGACCTGCAAAGTTCTTAATCTCATTTGCCCACCTAATTTTCTGCCTCCCCCAGCTACGCTTCCCTTCCCTTGGAATCCAGTCCGTAACCCTTAATGAGCATCGGTTATGTTCCCTCGTCATTACATATCCTGCCCATGCCCCATTTCTTTTTCTTGATTTCAACTAAGATGTCATTAACTGCTGTGATGTCGTTTCTAACTCCTAGATGTCATTTTTCTGCTATGAATAGCAGAAAAATATGATCTAGGCTACAAGATTAGGCAAATTGCAGTTCTATAATATTTAACTTACCGTCACAAATAGACGACACATAGCTTGCTGTTGCAATCAACAACACACTCTGCCATATCGTCATTTTACTTCTTTGTGTGCGTCGTAGCCGTTGACTCTGGAAACGAATTGGCCATGCAAAAAGATGCAACGAATTAGGCTGCATTCCATTTTTAAAGAAGAGGCACATATGGAAACCACAGCCCAGAATTGTTTCGTCTATAGAAAGAAATCCTTTATTATTTCATTTCAGACGGACCGTTAGCGTCACTGTGGACGTTTATCTAGCAGCTTACACAAACATTTTTATGTGCTGGCTATTTACAACTCGCCACAGCAATGTTTACTCTGTCGTAGCGACATTAACACCTGGGCAAGCCTACATGTTTTGTTATTGTGGTATATTTGGGCTTGAGTAGTTTCTTACACTCGTAGTCCCTGGCGTGGTGTGCGCCACCGCATAGGGCACGATGTACAGCGCACTTGTGGTCCTCAGGATATTGGTGGCCCCACATTGTCTGCATACCAAGGCGTTTGGTACGTGACATACATCGGATGCGTGTCAGACATGTTAGGGTAGTTTATAGGCGTGATATTGAATTATGCCCGCGCAATAGCATTGTTTCGGATTGTCGCTTGTTTAATTCAAGTTTAAGCATGGCATAGATGATTAATCGGGAAGATAACCGTGTAAACCCTGCCGCTCGCCGCACGGACCGTTATCGTCCTCTTCTTCAACCTCTGTGTTCCCGTAGTCAGAGGATACGTACTAGCATGTTTGTCAGCTTTCGATACGTCCGTTTAACAAGACCGTAGGTCTGTACACGATACGGCATTGAGTGTCGGAAATGCACAGCGCGCAGGTGAAGGAGCTCTATTAGAGCGTCGGTGATGAACGGCCCTCCGCAATCCCTTATGATCACGTGAGTTGGGCCATGTTGCAGAATCACGAAACGCAAGAAGCTGCGACGCAAGCATGGGTGGATGAGGGTATTGCTGCTGTTTCTGCGTACTGAGTTAGATGGCAAACGGACGATGACTCATCGGTTATTTATCGCTGGTCTATATATAACAGCTATTCACCATTTTCTTGTTCAGGGTCTATGAATAAAACGGTCTTGGCATTCATATCCAGTGTTCATGCATGAAACGTCTTGGTATTCACGCCTTAGGAACAAATCAACGGTGTGGTATCACATGCCATCGTTTCTACTTGGTGAAAAGCAGAGAATTTCAAGAAATATTTCAGCCTACAGCCGAAATCATTTTATTGATTCAAAAGAAAGGTACTTGATACTCAATGTTTGCGAAATGCCTTGTTGAATTACCGACGTAATATTTAGGTTAGCATAATATAATTAAATATGTATTGAGTTGGTTCTTAGGTAATTGCAAATCAACGTCCAATGCCGAATCTTAAAATGAAATTGCGAAGATGTCAAAAAATCGGCAGAACTCATCTCTCAGGTCTATCTATAGAAGATAAGCGTTCCAAGTTTTAGAGCATGCTGTGTTGTAAAAGAACACATGGTATATGCAGTGTGTAGGTGTCTTTTTCCAGAAATACGGCTTGTGTGTGGTTTCACCTACATTCTTCCTGTTTCGCAGCTGTCTAGATCTAAGAGGAGGCGCCATTTAGAAGTCAAAGAAAGCGGTTCTGCATTATCTTTCATATACGACTGATGACATCCATCGCATACATCCTAATTGCGAGTATTAGTGAGAGCTTTAGTCAAGCTATTTGGAAACGCAAATAATCTTGTTACTTATGTTTACAAATGTTTTGTTAAGCAAGAGAAATGGGGTAAACAAATATAGAAACGAAGTGGAAGTCCAGTTGACACACAACTTCTACTACGCTTAAGTAGAAAAGTCGGAGGAAGCTAAAAGAAGGTGCTTAATTTCTTTCTGAAATCTGTGAGCTTTGAGCATTTTTAAAGCAAATGGTAGTGCGTTTAAGAGAGGTAAAACTCCAAAGTGTTGTGACTGCTTACCATAGTTGGTTCGAATGTCGAGTAAAATGAAGTTCACATTGACTACAAATTGAGTATTGCTTATGTTAATAAGGAATGTTTTTGGCATGATGGTTACTGGAATATCGTTGTTTAAGGCCTTAGATAAATATATGGCGAGGGAATATTGAACAAAATCAGTGACATTCAAAATATTATGTTCGTGTAATACCTGAGCACTAGCGCTACGAGGTGAAAATGTTAAGCGAATAGCTCGATTCTGAATGACTTTCAACGAAGTTAGTTGACTGTTATAAGGGTTTCCCCACGATTCATAGTTATACTTAAAATGAGCATGAAAAAACACAATTAAGTGACCTGAGAGTAGAAAATGATAAATACCGTCCTGCTTTGAAAAACGGATATTCCATATGATATTATCTTTTTGTGTGCCAAACATAGCAAATATCAGCCAACACAATCGTGTTTTAGCGCTCATTTTGGCAATGATGTTACAGGCGTGATGTCGACTCGTCATTAAAGGTTCTGGCATGCTCAAGTTCAAAATACTGCATTTTTAAGATGATGGAAATTAGTAAATACGTTTAGTTGCTCACCCTCTCTGTCTTTCTTGTAGTTATATGCTAAATTCAGACCGAATGAGGCAGTCCGCTGACCATTGGGAAGCTCAGGATTTGAAATCGCGTCTGCGATAACTGAAGAAAAAAATGGGAAAGCTCGTTCGAGCTATCGACTGTAAAAAGGTTGCGCCTCCAATAAGCGGTTCTGAAGCTCGCCGGAGCAGGTGGGCGAGAAGTTTCAACTTGCATTGTTACGAACCGCCGGAAGCGTGTGCTGCCGACGCGCGTCAAAACAAAGCCTACGAAACTTGTGTAGCAGTTTTAGTGAAGCATACACGCTCCTATTTCTTTCCGTGGCACGTTGAAGAAGACGACAAAGATCAGCGCCGTCATTGCTTGAGTGTATATGATGCTGGCTGAAACTCACTCTCACAGGCCCAAACAGAACTTTCAAGCTTAGACACCACACTCTAAAGTCAGCTTTATTCGCGGACACAATATTCTGCGAAAAATACACCAGCAGAAAAATGTTACCTCACTTTTCAAAGAGCAAGAGCAGCAGCGAAAGCTTCGTGAGCGTGGTTGCTATGGCAATGTTGACATTTTGGGGTGCCTGTCCCAGTGGCCCTTTGCGAAAGACTGCACGTGACTTCCGCCACACTCTCTCCAACACGTTCGTGTTGGTCGGGGCCTGTCCTGGGTTTCCTTCCTCCATGTCGGTTGCAATAAACGTGTGCGAAATCAATAGCATGCGTTTCTTTATTCCTGCGTTCCAAGATTTGAAATAACAAGTGCGACCACTCTAAACACGCATATACAAGAAGACTATTAGCATAACTGCGAAGAAAAGTATGGGATGCTCATCTTATTCTGTAACGCAAAAGTGTCACAGTCAAAACTGTTATCCTCTTGGTGGATCTAGATGAGTCTTTCACGCTTCAGCATATGTAGTCTGACTTCTCTGGCAGATATCACCAATAATAGTTCTGATGTCTTGCTAGAGCCGCTACAGAAGTACATTGTAGCTGTAGGTGCCGGAAATATTTGCACTTGAAATCTCTCTCCTTTTATTTAAACAATTATTGTGGCCTGTTAATGCCTAAGAGACGTCATTCTTACCTTATTCTAAACATTGCTGCAAGAAGACCACGAGGGACAGTGCAAACATTGAAACATACTAGGTTTTGTGTGAAAAAATATGATGCATCTGAGGAGCATAGGACCACGTTTTAAGATTATAGCCGCAACCTTTATACAGTCAATACCTCGAACGAGCCTTCCCATTTTTTCTTCAGTTATCGCAGACTATATTTTAAGTCCTGTGCTTCACAAAGGTCAGCGGACTGCCTCATTCGGTCTGAATTTAACATTTAACTGCAAGAAAGACAGAGAGGGCGAGGAACTAAGCGTATTTATTTCTTTCCGTGATCTTTTTTAAATGCAGTATTTTGAACTTTAGCATGCGAAAACATTTGATGACGAGTCGACATCACTCATCTAACATAATTGCCAGCATGGTCACTGAAACCCGATTGTGTTGGCTGATATTTGCTACATTTGTGCCGTAATAAAGCAACAGATTGTTTTCTTATTCACAAAGTTTTCGCCGATGTCTAAATCTTAGATTACCTAACTGCACTCTGTACTCACCGGCATACCTTTCCAATGCCGCGTGATGACGCTATGCAGCTCACGGGATCGAACACTGCTATATATGAAGACTTTTTCCGTACTGTCCGTGATAAGCGAAAGAAATTATGGGCGTATGCCTAACAAAACAGCAAAGAAGGCTTGAAACCAGTTCTGAAGTTCTCTACGCTTCATTTGGGGAGCAGGCGTTTTCAATGGGGCAGTAAAGCCGGCGTTGCCCGGTAGCAATGACAAAGTACTGTTACGATGTGCCCCGTCATCCTTCTGTTAGTCAACTGCCGCAGTGTAGGAAATAAAGTTGATGATTTTCACTTTTTTCTTCGTACCGTCCAACCGACCATTGTTTCGGGAACGGAGTCTTGGCTTGACCCGACTATCGCAAGCACTGAAGTATTTCCGGACACGTACGAGTGTTTCTGTCGAGACCGATGTGCACGTGGCGGAGGGGTATTTATTCGTGTCTCCAATAGTATCCCGAGCGTGCAAATGGAATTTCCGGATAATGAAAGTGAATCGCTTTTTTGTAAAGTAAGGCTGCAGAATGGGAAAGCAATTGTTCTTGGGTGATTTTATAGGGCTCCAGCGCCTTCTGTAGAACCACTAGTTCATTTAGCCAATTTTCTTGGGACTATTAACAATGAATGCCTTGTTCTAGGGGTGACTTTAACCTTCCGGATATTGACTGGCCAGCTGGGGATTCATGGGATACTGCTCGAGAGAGCCTACACTCAACTTTCTTTGATAGTTTAGATTAGAACACTTTATATCAGTATGCGCACGAGCCATCGCGTACTTGCGGAACAGGTCACGTACTCCACCTTGTGCTCTGTAACGTACCTGATGTTGTATAGAATGCATGGATGTTGCCAAGTTTGAGCGACCACAAAGTTGTTTTAGCAGATTTATCACTTTTCTATGTGAAGATTTCTATAACACCTAGTCGAAAGATTTATGCCTAGAGCAGGGCGAACTACGAAGCGATTAGCGCTTTCGAGTCGTTCTTTCCAGCTTTTGATGCACTCGCAGACAATCTAGATATCGAGCAACTGTGGAATGCTTTCAAACTGAAAATGTTTGAACTACGTGAACCTTCTGTCCCATCACGAGTTATCTCAAGTAGGCGAGCTCGAGACAAACTCTGGTTTAACAAAGAGTTACTTGCCCTTGTTCGGCGACAACGACAAAATTATCAAAGATACAAAGCGTCTAACTCGCCAGAGCGTCTGGCTGTGCTGAAAGCAATAAAAATTCAATTTAAACAAAAGTCCGACATTGCTCAGTACTTGTATCTTTTTAAATCTGGGGGGAAGACTTGTCAGGGATAACAAAGAATTTTTGAGGTATGCGAAGCGTAATGGAAAGGACAACAGATCGATACCTGCTTTAAAGTAAACGAGGAAACAGTTATTCATGATAATGAGTCTAATGTTGAAATTTTTTGCCGTTATTTCTCATCTGTGTTTTTGCCGCCCAGCTCACGTACTGTCTGTTTTTACTTACCTGCCGAAGTAGACCACATGCCGGAAGTCACGTTTTTGTGTCGATTGCATCCGCAAATGGTTAAATGCTGGGAACCGAGCTAAGGCATATGGCCCTGATGACATTCCTGCCGCTATCATAAGGAAGTGTGTGGACGCGTTATGCTTTTATTTCAAGTCCCTCTATGAAATAGACATGCCTGATGATTGGAAATTAGCGCAAGTCATGCCCATACATAAGAGTGGGGCGCGAAACACCGTTCAGAACTAGAGGCCCGCTTCCTTAACTAGAATAACCTGAAAAATTATGAGCATGTAATATACAGTGTCGTTATGGCTCATTTAACTAAGCATAATATCCTAAGCCCCAGTCAGCGTGGTTTCAGGCGTGGTTTATCTTGCAATGCACAGTTGGTCGAGTTTATTCACGATTTAGATCACGGCAGTTGATAAACAACAAGTTGTGGACTGTGCTTTCCTAGATTTCCCTAAGCATTTGATGTAGTAGCACACAGTGTCCTACTCTCCAAATTAAAATCGTGTAACTGGCATGGTAAAATATTAGCGGGGATTGACGAATATTTGTCATTGCGGAAACAGGCTGTTGTTCTGATCGGTATGTCTTCGCAATATGCTTCAGTTACGTCGGGAGTTCTTCAAGGCTCAATGTTGGGCCACTACTGTTTTTTTGTAATTATTTAATATTTATTTCAACTGGTACACAGTTTTCATTCAGGATGTTTGCCCATGATTGTGTTGTTTATAGAGTCGTAGATGCCATTTCCGATTCACAAATCCTGCGAGTTGACTTAAATACTTTAGCAGACTGGTGTGTGCGTTGGGACATGTCATTAAATATAAATAAGACTGTACACGTCACCTCGACAAGAACGAGCTAATCATCCGTATAAATATCGAATTCATGATTGAACTCTAAAAACAAGCAATGAATTTAAACATCTAGGCGTGTTTTTTACTTTTCATCTACGATGGAACAAACATGTTAACGATATTAGAAAAAAGGCAGAATCAGTTTTGGGATTCTTGCGGCGCAATTTTAGTCATTTACCGAGTAACTTAAAAGCGCAGTTGTATTTCAGTCATGTACGTTCAATACTTGAATATGGATGTGTTTGTTGGGACCCACAGACATCTGAGCTTATAAATAAATTAGAAAAAATCGAGACTAGGGCAGTAAGATTTGTTCCTGGTCACTATAGCCGGCAGCTTAGCATAAGAAAAATGAAACAAACTCATATGACAAGAGCTGTAGGATCATAGAAGGCATATGAGAATAAAATTTTTCCACGATATTTATTATTCTAAAACGGGTATCAACCACGAAGAACCTATGCAGGCACCACCCTACATACCTAAGCGACTTTACCACTGTTTGAAGGTCAGGTAATTTTCTTGTAGGGGTGACGTCTTCCGTTACTCTGTTTTTGTTACAACTGCTCGAGATTGGAACAGTTTGCCATCGAGTATTGTATACATCACAGAAAATGATGCTTTTTAAAAACGCATTGAAATAATTTGTTCAAGTATTTATTCAAGTCTGTCCTACGGGGACACGCCCTAGGGGGCGATGCAGGTAACTGATAAATAATAAATAATAAAATAACAAGGTTGAGTAATTGTGCAGGCGGAGAACGATAGGGTACTGATCGGTAATGTCAGTGGTAACAATGCCAGTGTCAGGTGGGTCTGTTAAGTTCAGTAATGCCTAATCAATTTAGGTGCCATCGACAATGTTACAACAGCCAGTGGAGAGATTAATTAAATATTCTTACAATAAACTATGGAAAATGCTTTATATCAAGAAGAATTAGAGGGTGTCCATGTGGTTAATGTTGATATCGGCGATGATGATTGTGGTAAAATTAGCGCATTATATTTTTTCCATGGCTTGGTCAAGTGCACTAAAGAAGTCAGTCTCTAAAGAACAAGGTGATCGATAAATGCAGCCGAAGATTAAGTTTTGATGTCTATGCAAAAGGCGGGGGAATCAGAGGTAACAAATAGTGATTCACGCAAAGTATTATTCAACTCTAAGTCATGGCGGTGTTTGTATGAAATGGTATCTGAGACAAATACACCACCATGATTACTGGTCTCTCTGTGAGAATACTCAAAATGTAGGAGTTCAAGCAGAATAAGTCCTTGTCATCATTACTAAGCCAAGTTTCAGGCACACATATCATTGAAAAGGTGTTTTAAGTGTAGAAAACAGCTACTGACAATCATGAAAAGGCTTGTGCAGATTTCTACCATTGAAGTGAATGATTGAATGGAAGTCGCGCGACATGAATTTATTCAGTGCAGATGTTGACAAGTAGGAATCCTTGGTGGATGTTAATAACAATTCAGGGTTAGAATAGAGGCAGTTAATTGAAATCGGAAACGCCAGACTCTTCAGCAATGCGACAAGCACGTCCCTCACTTGTATTTCTAGCCTTAATCTGAATATTATCAGTCCACAGTCGCTTCCAGTTAACTTTATTTAGCACCAGTGCTTTGAAAGAAAGTGTCTTATTTCGTGGTGTCAAGTGGTCATTTACAAGTGTAGGAAAGTTGTCATATTTACCGATGTCCCTGAAGCAGAGCCTTGCCTTTTGTGTCTTGCTGATAAAATCGTTATATTAGTTTGAGAACAGAATATAGCAAGTAGGTTTTTCTTGCCATTATCTTTAGTAGAGTGTATATGAACAACATCGATATCAGAGTAAGTCGCGGGACATCCAATTTTCCTGCCAGCTGTCTTCAATACCGCAACACAGTCCTCGCTCTGAGTATAGAAGATACTCTTTATCTCGTAGTTGTTAATGCTAGAGTACTGCTCGAGCTCGGAGACGTTGCGGGGAAGTAAGCAGTATTCGATTTTCAGGGCTTTGTTTTTTGTCACAAGTGAGGCCTTTTCACTGTGCAGCTTGTGAACCAGATCATTCATAAACATTAAACTGGACTAAAGGCTCTCCACGTGCTTATTTAGCTCCAGCATGTCAACCCCGCAGGTATTCACGTTAACATTATTCTTGTTCACATTGCGATCAGCCATCCGATGAGATTCATTAAGAAGCCTTAATTACAGTTCATTAATTCTCTTAGCGAGCTCCGGAAAAATGGGCATATCTAACAGGACGCAAATATAAACACCACACTAAAATCCTAAGTGTATAATAGCTGTGTCTTACCAGTACCCACCTACGGGGCAGAAACCTGGAGGCTTACGAAAAGGGTTCTACTCAAATTGAGGATGACGCAACGAGCTATGGAAAGAAGAATGATGGGTGTAACGCTAAGGGATAAGAAAAGAGCAGATTGGGTGAGGGAACAAACGCGAGTTAATGACATCTTAGTTGAAATCAAGAGAAAGAAATGGGCATGGGCCGGACATGTAATGAGGAGGGAAGATAACCGATGGTCATTAAGGGTTACGGACTGGATTCCAAGGGAAGGTAAGCATAGCAGGGGGTGGCCGAAAATTAGGTTGGCGGATGAGATTAAGAAGTTTGCAGGGACGACATGGCCACAATTAGTACATGACCGGGGTTGTTGGAGAAGTATCGGAGAGGCCTTTGCCCTGCAGTGGGCGTAACCAGGCTGATGATGATGAAAAGCCTAATGCAAGTACACAAGTAGCGTGAAAAACATTTTGTGGCAGCAGTGACAGTAACAGGACAACGAAGAAAATGACAGAGGCTGTCGTAACCAACCTGACAAGCAGAAAGGAATGCATGAGTTTGTGCACGAGCTGCTACTGCTGCCAAGAATGGTGAGATTAGATGAATACGGCCGTTAAGTGGCGATGCCGGTACAAGCGAGCATCACCTGGTGGTGTGGCCGTCTGTGAAGATCTCGCTAGTCAAGACAGCTTCCTTGGGAACCCAAACAAGAAAGAAAGGGTCCCCAAAATGTGGAAGTAAGTACTGGGTGGGAAACTATGAATGAAGGATAACTCGGCTTAACACGTGTACATGTCTGTGGCGGTGTTTGCGAGCATAAATGTTTCTTTTTATGCTTCAGCTTGCAAGAAAAAATTCGGTGTATTATTCACTCCAGAACCTGCTCAGATCTCAGCGCTTGAAGTCTAATGCTATTCGACAAGACCGCGTGGGGCCTAGTAAGACCGCGGAATAGAGGTCCACAAACACCTGGCTGCCAATATTATCTAAAGTTTTTAGTAGACGCCATCATAAGGTTGTTCCTCATTTATACGACATGCTACGTGCACGACGTACCACATGCTGACAATGTACCAGCTGTGTATACATAAACAATGCAGTACAGCAAGACGGGAGAGGCACAAAATTCCCTTGAGGGGCAACTGCGGTTGAGCACAACAAGCGTCGCCATGCACGCTGAAAAAACGTTTGATATATATCGTGCATCATGAAAAAATATGCAGACAGCCGCATTAGTGCTACATTACAATGATAAAATAAGGCGTTGAAATAAGAATATCGCTTGCATCCGCCTATTTTCCAATCATTTCGCACTCTCGAGCACTGTTTTGCAAGAGCGAAACATGCGAGTCATGCTTGAAACATAGATCATAAAACGTTTATAAGCATGAGCTTGTTTTCGATTTTTTTTATGATCAGCAGAATGTTTCTGCCACATGACGTCTTCTTATCCGGCAGAATTCCGTTAGACTTTTGAATACAAGTGTTCTTTCTTCTATATAATACTCGCCAGACTAAGACGGACGCCCCCGCTGAACCCAGTCAACCCCAACAAAAAAGTAGATGATGTATATTGTCTTGCACGTCTTCGCAAGAGTTACCAACGTTAGTCAGATTACTTCAAAAATTACTGAACAGCATATTTCACATTTACTTTTTGCAGCACCTCGTCAGGTTTTGTAAACGTCCTCGAAATCATTGGAAACCATTGAATATAAAATATAGCGAACGAAGGGCCGCTAAAATTTCTTAAATATCAGTGTGCTCCTTGAATTACGTTCGACTTTCGAACATTAAAAGCAACAAAGTCCTCGCAGGTCCGGGCTATGCCATGAGTACTTCCAGGTGGGAAACAGTACCAGACTATTTTCTTTTGGGAGCGTTGCTAAACGATTGCACGGTGGCGTGTCCAGAGCAATAAGTAATGCCATGATTGTTTAAATCACCGTCGCTACCGTGAAGATAGACAAAGGCACATCACTCAGCTAAGCCATGCCACCATTTTGTGTTTTGCTAGTTGGTTCACACATGCAATGACTCTGTTTTCGCGATGTAGGCCATAGAAATGTGGGAACTAACGACATTTTATCCTTTGCAATTAACATGCCGAGTATCCTTGGCTTAAGTAGGAAGATACTAAATATAATGCAAGAAGGTGATTTACATTTACAACGGCAAGGTTAACTTAGAAAAAGCGACTCGATGAGCGTGAAGAATGTGTACAACTCAGCAGCTGCAGAGTTCACTATTTTTCAGTGTAGGTATATGAAAGGTTTCTTTTTTTCACCTTAAATAGTGGCCTTCGGAATCCTTGGACTCCTTGAATTGTCCTCAAAGTGTGAGTCCAATGCCCTGTACTAACGTTGCCTTCGATTGTACCTGTCTTTCTAGTCATAATAATTACACCGCATAGATGCAGAAAATATAGTTCCTCGCACACATTTTAGAGCCTGCCTTATTTTGAATTATTTTGTTTTGAATTACAACGTATAGAAACTCAGCAATAGACATCTGCTGAGTTTACGTCTATATCAAGACAGACATTGTTAGGCATGAACAAATTCTGTTTTAATTTTGAAGCGTAAACATTAAGCACGATTAACGTAAAATGCAATGTTACGTTGTAAATGCAATGCCAACAATCGTATTATATAAGTTATCCGTTATAATAAAGCGAATTTCGGCGGCATCAAATCACGTTCAAAGTTTGTGTACGCCTAACGAAAGCGAAAGGCTGGAGCACACCTGTCAACACACATAGATCGTGGCGTTCTAAATTGCGGAGCCGAAGGATTTCGTTAATACTCACCTTCAGCTCAATGGCTAGGCTGAAACTACTCTCACTCTCTGCTTAGTGGAGCTTGTGTGCAGAGACGTAGCACGTTTGCACAGCCAACCGGAAATTGCGCGTTTCATTCTAATCACTACCTAATGCAATAGTTTTTATTCTGTGACTACTATGACCCATCTGAGGCGCCCACATCCAGGCACCCTAGAGCACTATCATATCGCTTAGTCACTGACCTTGGAGGCCACGAAATTGCCTGCTATTCTTCTGAGTTCTTCGCTTGATGAGCAGTTGTGTGGAAGTAGCGCAGGAACTTTTATACAAGTTCATATGGAATATAAAAACACATCAGCTGGAATATCCAGCGACACAGGTTAATGTACTTAGCTTGTTGGAGCCAATGTTTTGGGCAGCTAGGAGAACGTAGACCAATCTGCGGTAGAGACTAGTAACGGTATTTTGGACTGGTTGCTGCCGTTCTATACCTCCGAGCAGAGCTGCCACATCAGACGAAGCCGTATAAAAGTGGCCATGCGTCGAATGCCACGACATTTTGCTAGCAGTTAACGATTGGAGTCGGCAGCAAGTGAGAGCGTATTAGTTGTGGCCTTTCCTCCTTCGATCTTGCTGTCAATTTAAGATACGAAACATTGTGAATGTTCATCGATCATCATCTGTGAAAAGTGCAACGCGGGCGCCTTCCTATTCTCTGTAAACAATAAGTTACAGAACTGGAAGTTAGGTTCTATTCGTGTCACACCGATAAATTTAGTGTCACTTCTTATCTTAGCTTATTATTATTATTATTATTATTATTATTATTATTATTATTATTATTATTATTATTATTGTTATTATTACTTACACCAAGGCACTTGAGCCCACTGACTGTCACTTTAGCGACGCGCTGCTATACGAAACGAAATGCCCTTTCGAATTGATGGCAGTGGCAACGGAGTAAAAAGTAGCAAAACGTATATTTGTTATATTAAGCAGGGTCACATATAAAAACATCTTTAAAGCTAAACTTTATTCCACGTGAAGTAAATAATTGCAACCGCAATAACAAATCGATCATCACAAGACCAGACAAGAGAGCGTAGCATTCAAGGCGAGAAGAGGAAAGCAAATTCACACAGACAGTCCACTCGACTTGTGTAGGTGGGCATAACCACTATACGAATTGCTCGTTTCCCCGTAGTTCGATGTCATTATCAATCTTATAAAATGTGATCCGACCACTATAAGGTTATCAACCCTTATCGGTAGTTATCAATCTCATTGGACTGGATCCGACCTTTATCAACACTTGCGGTTGTTATCAGCCTTATCCGACTTGATTTCGCCAATATCAACCCTTATCAGTTCTTATGAACTTTATTAGAATTGTTCCAACATTTTTAGCCGCTTATCGATCCTCAGGACCTTATCCATCCTCGTCGTACTATCATCAACCTTCCAGATACCCATATAACCCGTCATCCCTCATCAACTCGTTGACTGCTTATCTGTCACTGTGGCGCGACACAAAACACATGAGCCTCAGAGATGGGAGGCATTTCGGTCGATGAAGCAACAAGAGGCCTCACGTGACCACCAAAACGCATTGGGGATGTGGTGTGTTAAAGAATAAATTTTCGCTAATGTCTACAATGCTGCAAGTTGGCTCTGCACGTGCTCCTAGAGATGGTTTTTATTGCACCATCACCGAATATTTTAACGAAACCTTCATGGGAACTGTTATCCTGTTACATTTGTTTTGCAGAGCCGGTACAACACACTCATAGGGTTCAGATATATTCACCTTGTCCATAGGTGAGTGTTTAGCCCAGTCATTCTGCTCTCACTCATGCAAGTGTGCGGTCACAGAATGGCGAGCTAAGTCACAGCTGCATCGGCCGCTATTAGTCGCAAGAACATGATTGTTGACGCTGCGGATAAGGATTATGAGATTATTATGCCGCATGTATCAATAGGTAGTGTTGATTTTTACACAATTTTTTCGCACGGAGACGTGCGTGTGATGCTCTTCGTGTGAAAGACTTCCGAGATGCCCTGATTAAGGTGGGTGCGCCTCCAGAAATCGTGACCATGGGCGCGTATAAAATTGAGCACGTCTGGGCTGTGACGATCTGCAGCCCCGAGGTGACGAAGAGATCCTCTGATCTAATGGAACTGCTGGTGAGGTATCGCCGCTTTATCATCATTCATCCGGGGAAGCCGCGGGAGAAATTTGAGGAACCACCGATAAAGGTGCCTCCCTGCAGTACTACTACATTGTGCACAATGCCTCTATGCCCTACCTGAAAGGAGGACTGTCGACAGGCCACCACCGCAGAACTCGTAACGTTTTCCAACGGACGGCCGTTGGGGCGTCTAGCCATACTTCCTTGAGCTAAAATAGTGTCGGCCCCATTAATCAGCATTGGTACACTACACGCTCGAGGTCTACCCAGGAAGCAAAAACTTACTCAGGTGTGTCGGTTGTTGTGGGAGCATGGCATCGATGTGTTGGCTGTCCAAGAGTGAAAGGTTGAAGGCGAGGGGCAGACCGGGAACATGGTGATTAGGTTAATTCCCCAGTACTAAAATGCAATCAGTCATGTCATTGGGAAGGCACCGAATGTAATTTATTGTACTTTAGGATGATTTGTTCTATATGAAAATTTGTCTCGTAGTTATTACCACAAGACACATTGGTGCATTATTTGTGTATTTGCGCCAAATGGTACAGACGAACGAGTTAAAGTTTTTTTCGAGTGCTAAACGATTTTGTTGCAAAACATAATAATTATTTTGGGGATTTATTTTGCCTGCTCAAAGCAAAATATAGAACTTCTTGTCGGGTCTTTTGCGACAGAAGTCAAACCTTATTAGAGGTCATATCATGCTTTGGCCTTGGTGATGTATGTGGACGTTTTGAAGTGTCACAAGGGCGAAAATAAGGCATTTTCTGGAGCGCAGTCATGCGCGTTTATATCGAATCTACTCGTTTGTTGAACTGATCTATAAATGTAACGTTTACGCAGTAACTCCTGTTCAGCTTTCTGATCACTCCCTGGTAACGTATCGAGTAGGCCCCTAGAAAAGGCGCGCTGCCTTCTCATTGGACGTTTCGAAATATAACTCAACTTTGCTGCGGGACCCAACATTTCACTAAATAGTTGTTAACGGGTTAAAAGATGTCAGATTTGAAGATTGGCGAATGAGACAATAGGATCATGTTAAATAGACAATACAAATAAAGCTACAAAAAGATATAGTACCCTACTTCACTAAAAAAGAAGTGATAGAATAGTGCTCAAGAAAATGCATGGAAACTTGACTGCGCTAGAGTGCAAAGAGCCGGAGGTTTTTGCTGAAGAACGTTATCGAGGAGTGCTGGTGGGAGCAAGCGCAGAAGCTATTGCATGTGGGAAGACGCCCACTAGAACGGCTGTGAATCTGGAGCGAAAGCATATCCAAGGAAAGAACATTAAAATTACCATGCATGGCGGAGTCGAAGATGGACATAATGAGGACATTAGGCACGCGTTCACTCGAAACGACAAATTCTGTTTTGCCTTTAAGTTGGTCATGTGTGTACGATTTATTAGAGTGTTTTTTTTTAACAATTGCTAGTTCTCAGAGGAATACTGAACTTGACGCAGAACTAACAGAACTGGAAGTGCAAAAGGCGATGGAAAGCTTCAATCCCGGAAAGTGTCCAGGTTGGTGTGGCCTGTATTCAAGAAAACATTTAAAGTAAGCAATATCCAGAGTTCTGATGTTAATATTTATTGAGGCGCATAAGCTAAATGAACTGCATCCGTCGGTTAGTGGCACAGTTTAGATTTCAAAGGCAGAAAACACTGGCAAACTTAAATTAATCTCATCCTACAAGCCAATATCTGTAACAATCTGCGATTATATTTTTGTTTTCTGAACGTTCGCGCGCGTCTTCTGAAGACGATAACAGATAACAGACGTATTTAGGTCACATCAGACGTGCGCAATACATAATCGTACCATTGTCGCGAACATGCACAAAGGGCTGTGTGGGTTAGAGTGCTGTGAGGCCATGCAAGCTGGAGTCGCTCTCTTTCAACTGGACCTGGAAAATGCCCTCTATTGATCATAGTATTTTGTTCAATATGAGGAATAATGTTAATCTAGGCACTATCACTATCATAACTAAAGTAGTGCCCAAGGCGTATTGTAACTGTAATAGGATATCAAAATCCAATCAGTCATTTTGGCCCCCAATGAGCTGAAGCGATTTGCTCGCCGGAAATGTCCAATCGCTCACTTTTATTTATTCTACATGTTGTCACTACTTACTTTAAGCAGAACTTGAAAATATGCGAATGCCATGTAGCGGGACACAACCAAGGTAATGTTGTTTGCCGTCCCTTGTGGATGCTCAAATGATTTTTATTTCAGTGCGCCTAAATAGATACATAGTACTTCATAATTATTCAACTTCTCACATATTATAATTACCTAAAAAGTCTGAACGAGAAAATTGTACAGCGACATGAAAAGCTCCATATACAGCTTTCTTTAGCTCAATACGTGCCACATAAAAGTGTTTTTCCATGCGTGAAAGAAGCACACCAATGCACGAAAAATTGCCGCGCCTCTGGTCCCTCGAGCCACTCTGCGTGCATTTGCCGGCCCCTTTCACGCTTTGAAAAGCGCTTTCATGTAACGTCTTGAGCAACATCAGGCTGTATTGTGAATTTTTCATGTATGTTGTTGTACAATTTTCTCATTAACATCTTTCATTTAATTATATTTGAGAAGTTGATTAATTCCTTACTACTTATTATCTAGCTAGGCGGAATTAAAAAAAGGTAATTTGAGTATCTCCAAGCTACGGTAAACAACACTACCTTCTTCCTGTCCGGCTAAGTGGAATTCGCATATTTTCAGCTACGGCTAAGGTTACCTGGGACACCCTGTATATCGAAAACCATGTTTAGGGGTATTATTGAAAATCAATCCATTCGGGGGTTTCGTGCACAAGGCTCTGAAGTAAAGCTTCTGGCGTATGCAGACGATGCAGCTGTATGTTGCATTGATGAAGAAAGCACCCAGACAGCAATGAGTAATATATAAAGCTATTTTGAGGTCACGGGCTGCTATGCAAACCTAGGGAAATACATGGGGCTCTGGCACGGCTAATGGCAATCAACCGTTGCTTTTTCGCCAAGGTGAAGTTGGTCACAACCCCTCGTAAGTATTTCGACGTCCCATTCGCGTCTTACAAATCAAGTGAAATATATTCGCAAAAGAAAACAAGAGCGGTTAAAGAAAATGTGGATAGGCGGATGGCGGGACATCTCTCAATAGTTGCGAAGGCCACTGTATTTTCTCTAGGCTTTGTATCGAAGCGTTCGTAAACAATGCAAGTGCGGCATTGCTCTCGGGTTAACGTGCAGAGGATGCATGGTACTTTCGTCATGTTTGTGTGGGCTTTTACCTGGGAAAATTGTAGTCGCACGAATTTACTACTGCGATGGCAATTATATGTACACTCAAGGGGAATGTTTTTCCGTCGCCGTCGACATCCGCGGGAGGTTCCGTATGGAGTCCAAGGCCGATAATACCGTCGCCGCGCGCCACACGCTCTATGTGCGCGTGAAAGCGTGCGATGTGTGAGCCGGCAATCGCGGCTCAGTGCCGGGCACGCAAGGGACAGAAGAGGGGAGAAAGCGCGTCGTCTTCCAATGTGCGCAAATTTCTTCCACGGGGAGAGTAGGGAGGGGGGCCTGTTCTACTCCGCGAGGATGCGCGCCCGTGCAGGCCACTGTATCTTGAAAGTCATCTGCAACGTGGGCAAAGCCCGCCGCGTGCAGTGTTTTCGTGGTTCAGTTAACGTTGAGGCGAGACGCTTCAGGAAGGTCAATTCGCTCGCTGCTGCTGCCTCGCTTCCTCACTCGAACGTTTAGACAGCGAGTTTGCGCGCTCATCGAGTGAGATGTGTTCATGCTTGCGTGCGCGTGCGTGACGGCATGCTTGTTATTTACTTAATATGCCCAGGTTTATAAGTTAATGCGGTTGATAAAACTACTAATCTTAAATAACATTGGTGGCGACGAGTTACGGAGTCACCATCTGTTGGAAGCCCCTCCCTTGCGTAGTATGAGGGATCACGCGGCACGCTCCTCATAGGTTTCGCTTACGGCGCTCAATAAACACACCACGCGGCATCCCTCCTGCACATTTATGTAGGTACTTTCGAAGCGAGAGAGGTTTTTGACTGTCGATATAGTAATCTTGGTCAAACGGAAAGCACAGCATCGTTTACAGACGCTATCTCTTTACCGAATACGTAGAGTGAACGCCACTGCGCGTGGTCGCCGCGATGGAGTCTCCTGAACCGGCTTCTTGCGTCAAAGTTGAGCAAACGCTGAGAGTAAACAATGTGAAAAATGTTCTTATAGTGGGTTGTCTGTATAACCAAATGGAGCATAACCGAATGAAGTCTCAATGCAGCGATCGCACGGGTTCGCAGCGACCGACTACGCGTCTGCATGCGTGTCCGCGCACAATGTTTTGCTTTCGCTGTGAGCGCATTTCGCACCGTGCCGTCAGCTTCAGGCCACAGTATATGAGCATTTGACAGCGCACATGCAACCATTGTTGCGTGGACGCTATCAGAACTGTTCAAAAATAATTTCGTTGTAGAGACTTCGACGCCTACGGCAACTGTGATGTGCCATCTTGAAAATTCAATCTTTTCTTGTCTTCTAAATTCTTGTACATTTCAATATTCTCAAGTTACGTCCCACTGTATGTTTATCGCTCTTCTCCGTGTGCGATTTCCCTCTGCTGCTTTTTGGTAATTCAGTGCATTAGTTCATAACACAAACATGACCATGGATATGCCAGGGCTTTTTTTAATGCGCTTCTTACCGCTTCCTTTCCATTTTAGTTAACTTGCCAGAATCTAGTATCCACAAGTTCATAGACCTAATAAAACGTCATGACATTAGTCGGGCAGCGGGTGCGGGAGAGTGTCTCAGTGCGCATTTTCTGCTACTCAAAGAACATCGCGCAGTCCCGGTGCCGTAGCATAAATATTCCTCGCGTCTGGACTTGCTGCATACCAGAGTTGTAGCCGATGGCTGCCGGTTGTATGTTTCGCCAGACAAGCTTCACGCAGCTCCGTGCCTGCGGCTACATGTGAAAAAGGTTGACACCGTGCTCCGTTGCGTACGTCCGGAACTGCGGCACCGAGCAATAGCCTACCATCCTGCACACCTCCAAATGGCAGCCAATACCCATTATATTGCTTTCAAATGTTGTAAAGCAGATACCCAAGGCGGTAAAGCGTCACCACTTAATCAGAACCACGGCGTAGTTGGGACTTTAAACTTTCGTTTTCAGCTTGCTGCGGGGCTTCCGAAGCTGCTGACGCGGCCGCTTTGTCCCCGTGATCCCTCATGTCACGTTACACCGACGGTGGAGCCAGCTTGTCCAGTGGTGGAGCTTGCCTCCAATAGCTGGCGAACAATTTGTTATCACAATAAATGCTTCGCATTTTGGGCTAAACGGCGACTTTTTCGTAGTGTGAAGACTTCGGGTGTGGGTTTGATATATCTGTTTTTACGACAATTATTAATCGTTTTGCCGAGCTGTAACGGACTCTTTTCGGCGAACTATGATTCAGGTGAGGCTCCATTGTGCACTGCCTGAGCTTGTAGTGGGCACCGATGTCATGCGTGGTTGGATTAGCGTTTATTTAAAAGAAGTGATAGCCAGCGCACAGCTTTCGCCTACAAGGTTTTCGAACTAATATTTCTTCAGTGCAGCTAAAGGGAAGCTGCATCGACATGCATGTGAGCTCGCATTATCTGTCCCTATGATAGGGCGAGTGGCAGTGCAGGCCAGCGCATGTGTGTTTTAAAACGAGTTAAGAGATTGCAAATCAACCTAGGAGCAATATCTTTTTTTTTCTTTCAACTACATAAAAATACATTGTCAATCAGAACATGTTTAGAAGAAGAGGGTTTTTCTCTGCCGTTGGGCTCACACTATCTTATCTTTAAGAAACCGCAGAATATTGATCATGTTTTGCTTCGCTGCTAGGAAGGGTTACATTCCTTGGATTCTTATAACATGCGATTTCTGAACGTTACCAGCGATGACGGAGTACCATACGAGTTGATAATGCTGACTGGCGTGCAATGTTTATGGCGCACCCGCATGACGGAGTTTCACTGTGACCCGGGCTTATGACCCGCCTGGTTGTTGTTCCGCGAGTCCATGACACTTTTTGTAGAACTGCAAAAACTGCACGATTGTGTTGCTGAGTGGCTGTCGAGGGCGGACCTGCTTACAGTGCTCAGGAAATATTAAACGACAATGCCAGCACTGCTGGACTGGTGGCTCATATTGGAAGATGATTTGATGGCGTTGACTGCACATTTTGTTTTCTTTTTCTTCTTTGCGAACGTGTGCTTGACTGAACTAGCAAAAATTTTAAAAAACGTGCTTAGAACAGTCGGTTCAACACTCGGCCTTAGAACGTGCAGTCGTAGATTCGAAACTCACCAGCGACAACAATTTTCCTTTTGAATTTGCTTTGTTTTACACCTTATTTCTTTATAGCGATTCGTTTTAGGTGACATGCTTTTCTTCTTTGCGAACGTGTTTTGACTGAACTAGCAAAAATTTGAAAAAAGGTGCTTAGAACAGTCGGTTCAGCACTCAGCCTTAGAGCGTGCAGTGGTACATTCGAAACTCAATAGCGACAACAATTTTCCTTTTGAATTTACTTTGTTTTATACGTTATTTCTTTATAGCGATTCGTTTTAGGGGACATGCGGGCAGATATTTTTTCCTCGTTTTGTATTTACAGAACAGTTTACGCATTAGAACTGTCGGATTGCGTTGCAGATGCCACAAGAACTGATCGCATGCATTTGGGGAGCCTTATGACATTGCTTGTTTGCTGCTTCCAGAGAGCTTCAAAACAGCGATGACCTTTCGCGCGCTCAGACAGTAGGGCGAATTGCTGCCAATCGTGCATGTGCCAGAGCGCGTCAGCTAAACACGCAAACGACACGCTGTCAGCTAGCTTGTGAAATGACAAAGAAGTTCAATGCAAACGCTTCGACGCTCCACTCGATTTATTCTGCAGCTACGAAAGGGCAGCGTTTAAACTTGACGTATGGCCTATAAAAGATTTCCAGATTTACCCGCAACGGTGCAGCTGTACGGCGTTTGTACCACGACGAACTTGTCCCCATCCTAAATGTGCCAAGCAGTACGATCGAGGCACCCCACACGTGTATTTGTCACCTCGTCGCACAATGTAATTATTGATCAATGCACCACTTCCGTCACTAAACTCGGAACAAAGCACGGCGGACGCAGAGGTACAGTGGCTAGCACAGGCATGCACAGGCATAAACACAACTGCGTGGCCATTGCACCTAAACAGCCTGAAATGAAGATGAGTAAATTAACTTTTTATACTGCAGCAACGTTTATTAGTGTATACCATTTCCAATCTCCAAAATGGTGGCTAATTAATAATACCGAATCTGCTGTAAATACTATTGGATGTATCTGTTCTGGGAGATATTCTGTAACAGTCCACCTAGTGTACTATCCATTTCGGCCTCTGCTGATTGGATGCAGCTGTACGAGCGTGGAGGAGACGAGCAGCTCCAGCCCATCAGCAGCGGTTGAACTGCACAGTCCACTAGTGGACTCCTACAAAATAGCTCCCCAGCATTGCTACCGAAGCTACACACTTCAATGTAGTGAAGCTCACCGACCACACTCACTCCCGAGTGTGTTCTGCAGCGAGTGTCACTAAGCGTCCCCGTGTGACAGCCTGCGATGGACACTAGCAGTACAGTGTACTCACTCAAAATGACACTAAATCTGTCCATGTGGCAGAGCTTTTAGGACTTCGCTCAGTTAACGAGAGATCGATATCACAACTGTCAGCAAAACACACTGCGCTCGATATTTGTGACGCATTCATGACACGATCTGTGCTACGTAGATGTGCTTGTCTGAAAACTAAAAGGCATTTCATTATAGGCATTTTAAGTATGTAACCCTGTGATTATCTGCATTTCCTGCATTTTTTCCTATAGAGAATATGTGAAACAGTATTTCTTGCCTGAAATCTTGATAATGGAATGTATGCTGTATTGTTTGTAACGCTACATGTGCTTACATTATGTTTCAAATGTTAGGAGTATTACTGGTTTATCCTACAGTATTCATTGCAAGGAGGGTCCGAACCTCTTTCACGTGAATTAACATTCACTTTTAGTTCAGACTTTCCCCCATTCAATATGAAAATAAACTGAATTCAAGTACACTCCGTTTGATACATCAGGTGCAACGCTGTAAAAGCTAGGCAAAAACTTTGGCCACAATAATTTCTCACTCCACGCGTTCCGTCAATGCTTCTCTGCGCGTAGCATTCATGCTTCGTTACGTGCCTACGGCGTTTCCTCGCGTGATCATGCACGTGAGCTTGCCGTGAAGGGTTGCAAAGAAAAACAAAAACAACAGTGCGTTTCTAAGGGCTAAAACCTACTTACTTTAATACTGAGTACATTTAAAAACAGTTTCGTGCGACTGTGGTCAAAAACAATGTGCGGGTCCCGAGTGTTGTGGGAGTCACCTAAGTTTAGTTTCGTTGCACAGGTCACATATCTTGCATGCTTTATTGGCAAATGTTTTAGATTGAAGAATCAGTGTATATTTGTGTTCCCATACACAGATGCATTTCTATAATCTTTCTGTATATTGTTGTTACTGCTGAGCGGTGACGTCGAGCGTAATCCTGGTCCTGAAATCAATAATGAACTGAATGAATGTTCGATTTGAATCCACTCTAGTCAAGGACAAATGGTCAACAATATCAGTGTGCTAAATAATCAGTACCAGGCTATGGCAACTCACGTTGCTGGCATTAAAAATTGCCTCACAACTGTGAAAACAAAAACATGTCCAATAGACACATGGCAGCATGATCTTGGTTCTGCTCGTGAGGTAATTGAGCCATTGCAGAAAAAGACTATTGTATTTCTCGCACGTCTAGGCGACGCGCAGGATGAATCTCGATTAGTTTTCTTTGGGTTACAAAACAATGCCTCGACAAAAAAAAAACAGCTATCGGAACAAGCTTATGCTGCCTAAATATTTCTTGTGTATAGGCTTACCCACTGTATGCACTGCTCGAGCGCACACAATTGGCCGATTTTCAGCAAACAAGACTCGGCCTATCATATTCAAGTTTGCTTCCTACAAGGCTATGTTTTTTTTTTTGCAAACGTATAATGCTGAAAGGTACATGGACCGCAACACGGAAAGACTTGTCCACGGGGACAGGCATAGCACAACAACGGTTAGCAGAGCATGCCACGACTGTAAATGTTTCTATAAATCTGCGCTATGAGTGACGGTTCGTTAACCACATCCTATGGCTAGGATGCCAGTAATGACACTGTCTCCAAAATTAAAATGACAGCTTCAACGGTCACAAGTAGCATCTCGTTAGTTGTACCTAACGCAGTCTGTCCCCACGCCCCCTTTGCTCCGGTTGCGAAAGAACCAAGGAGAGTGCGAGGTGTTGCGGCCTCCCACGTGGGCTCTTTCCATATTATTTACTATAATTCGCAGCGTAAGGTAAAAAAAATGAATTAGGTGCGCTCATCAATGGCTACAATGTGGCTATTTTATTATCGGAAACATGGCTCCCTATTATCCCATCATCATGGGCGGGAGCGCGTCGCAGTCTTCGAGGTAGGTGGTTATCCTCGCTAGGACCACGTGCTCCATGAGTTTCCCCACGCAAGAAGTGAGAGACATGGGCCTCAAGTTCTCAATTTGCAGTCGCTTGCCCGGTTTAGGTATTAACACGATTTGTGCCGTCTTGCATTGCTGCGGAACGTGCCCTGCCTCCCAGAATTCGTTAATATATTCGATAAACTTAGCTATAGACTGTGGGGCTTCGGGCTAAAGTGCCCGGACCCGGCTAGCTAAGGTCTAAGGAGACACGTAGCTCGTCCCCACTCCGCAGCGCACGCAAAGGGGCGCCGCGGCGGGTTCGCTGACTCACTGGCAAGGTGTAGAGATGGCTCCAGCCATGGCACCAATGGATGGGGGTTTATTCCTTGCTATGTACAAAATGCGAGTACAATAAAGGAATACGGCACTGGGGTGGCTGCCGCAGACTACGGGTGAAAGCTCCCGGGAAGTCTGCTCCGCCACGCTGGCTCTTCCGAGCAGGTTCGCGACACAAAAGGGGGCCGCCTTGCTCAGAGGGGCGCGGGACCAAGAGGGTCCGCCCGTCCGACAGCCAAGAGCACCGAAAGTCAATCTGTCCGGGCGAAAGCGCCCGCGCACCTCCGATGCTGAAGGAGAGAGAAACCGAAGAGAGGGCGAGAAGGGCCCGCTCCTCAGGCACTACTGTTCTTACGGACGGCGCAACGTGAGCCGCGCGCGCAAGCAGCAGGCTCCGCGTCGCGCCGGCGCCAGCGGCCGCGGGGAATGTACCCTATCGAAAATAAGGCTTGGAACTGCGTGTCCCCAGCGATCGCGCGGGCGAATGGCCCAAATCGAGCGTGAACAGGAGACAGGGGTCCCGAAAGGGGTCCCCACAATACTCATCGTCCAAGTTTCTTGACGTTTTATTCGTTACACCGTCTATTCCGGGTGCTGATTTGGTATTGAGTTTCTGTAGGGCTGCCCTGACCTCTGACTCGCCAATTTTTCTGTCTAATTCGTCATTTACCTGCCCTGTGTAGTCAGGATGTATGACGGGCAGCGCTTGTGAGATGTATCTTTTCTCGATTTCCTTGAGGAAGTCTTGCTCTGTCCCTCGGTACGTTTGTATTAGCCGATTTATAGTTTGCCCATGTGCCGACTTTGTCCCATCCGGGTCTAACAAATATCGAAGGATGTTCCACGTTTTTGCCATTCCTATCTGACTGTACATGTTGTTGCATTTCTCCTCCCACTATTGTTTGCATAGCTGCTGGACGTACTGTTCTATGTCCCTGTTCAATTTGGCTATCTTTCTACGAAGCGTCCGGTTGTGTTGTTGCTGTTTCCATCTCCGTTGCAACCCTGCCTTAGCTTCCCACATGTGCAGAAGCTTACTGTCTACGTTCTCTAAATGCGCCTTCGGCGGGACCGTTTTCGTAGCTGCCGCCACATCTCCCTTTAGATTTTCGGTCCATTCCTCAATCCCATTTGTCGTGTCGTCGGCCTCCTCCCTTATTTTCCTGAATTTGACGCAGTTGACAATCTTAAGTGGTCTACCCTTTGTCTTGCGCGGTCCTGCCCTTACCCTTACTTCTAGTATATTGTGATCGCTCCCAAAGTCGTGTTGTGTATTTGTCCACTGCGTGTCCCGTATGTTCTTGGTGAATGTTAAATCTGGCGAAGTATCCGCGCAAACGCTGGTACCTATTCTCGTGGGAACCGACGGGTCGGTCACGAGGGTCAGACCTTCCTGTTGTGCGTCTAGCCATAGGTTCCTGCCTTTTTGAGTTTCGATTTTGTAACCCCATGCAGCGTGTTGGGCGTTAAAATCGGCTCCGATTACTACCGCACGGTTGTCCGCTATGGCTAGGGTTTTTTTAAAGAGCGATCGAAATTTATTGTGTCTGCACTTTGGGCTGCGATAAATGTTTATTACAAAGAGACTGTCCTTCGTTTTCCGCATGGGCATGAGTTCTAAAAGAATGTGATCGATTGACTTAACTTTCGTGTCAGGTTGAACGACCGAGTGATTTCGCTTTACCAATGTCGTTAGCGCCTTCGTCTCCCCTCCGGCAATAACAAATGACTTGTAACCCGACAATTTTGCCAGCCCATTTGTTTCCTGCATCATTATAATACCTAGGTTTTCTTTGTCTTTAAGGTGTTGTTGCAAAATGTATCGTTTTCGATCGTATCCTCTACAATTCCATTGCCAAATCGTGTATCTAATTCGTCTGTCCATGGCGGCGTTACAGGTTCTCCAATCCCTCGGCGGGTACCGGGGGCCTAGTGTACGGCTTAATGGTCGTCTTAATTGCGCCCCCCCCCCTACTTGTTTGCGGTCCCCATATTGCTAGTATCGCGTGGAAGTCAGCCATAATTTGTTGCACTTGCTGTAGTATCGCCTTTCCTAGCGCCTCTATCTTTGCATCTATCTTTGCCTCAAGCTTCACTTCCAGTTGTTCTAGATTAGTTTCAAATTTTGTTTCGTTCTGTTTGATGCTGTTTTTGATTTTCTGTTCAAATTCATCCTGTCTTCCTTGGAGGATCGTGGCTGGCTTGGGTTTCTTTACTCCAGTTTCAATCGGAGCATTCTTGGTTTTACGTTTAATGGCGGTGAGGGCTACGCCTTCTTCCCTTGCTTTGTCTTTTTCCTCCCTTATAACTTGCGAGGTTTCATCGTTGCGTGGCACTTTCCCGCTCCTCAAACGGTCCTTCTCCTCCCTGAGTTTTTTAATTTCATTCATAAACGCAACATTGCGCTGCCTGATCTGCGCCAATTCTTTCTCTAGCGTCTTAACTCTATTTTGAAAAGCAGCATCTGCCTCCGCACGCGCCCCGGAAGCCGCGTCCGCTCAGCTCACCTGTAAGGGTCCCACGGTGCCGTTGACGTTGCTCTTTCCTTTTGGGCTCTGGGATCTTCCTGCCCCATGTGCTCTGGGAGATTCGGTATTAATGGTCTTGGGTCTGGATCTAGATCTGGACCGCGATCTCGATTTGGTTCTGTTAGACGTCGAGCGGCCCCTTTCCCTTGCGTGGAGCTTGGGGAAATCTTCTAGTCCAGATCCGTCCCTTGTCCGATGTTCCGACCACTGTCTCCAGTGTTCCCGTCCTGGCTTGTACAGTCTTTCAGCTTCCCTTTCGTGGTACATCTCTCCTTCTTCCTCTCGTCTGACTCACTCCCAGCGGCGCCTCTTTACCAAGTGCGGTAACTTGTATCTGGCATTACATCGGCGATCCGCCGTAGGGTGGTTTTTGCCGCAGAGCTGGCATTTCGCTTCGCACTCGTGGTCCTGTGGCGGGTTTTCCATCCCGCAGCCTCTGCATATCATGCTGTTCGGGTTCGGGCAGACACCAGCTCTGTGTCCGAGACGTCCGCACTGGTGGCATTTGTAACATGGTATGGTAAGCATGGTTAGCATGGTAACAGTCTATTTGCTTCCGGTATAGTGAGCACTTGACCAGTGCTCTTCCATATCTCGCGTAGTTTGGGACGTGATGCCCGCCGAAAAGGATGATGACGTTCGTGGTGATGTGAAAAAAAAAAGAACCCACTCATAATATTCGTATTTTTCAGCCATGGCTTGCACCCTGGCAGGCTCGGCATGGTGAGTCAGGTTGAGAATCCTCCGTGGCAATAGTTGCCGAGGTTGGTACCGGAGAGCAGGAAATTCGAAAAGCATAATCATTTCCAGAATAAAAACACAAATAGAAAAGAGCGACAGAAGAGGTGTGGGGGTGAAAGTGAAGGGGATGGTATCTGGGCTTATAGTGCAAATGTGCGGCTTCATGTAAAGGGAACTGAAGTGCAGTATGGGCGATGATAATTCAGTCATTCCGTCTGTACAGTCACCGGAGACGACCTCCGCCTTTGTTGGCCTAATCAAGGAACCGACAGAACGAAAGGTTAGAAAAAATATGTGGGCGTGGGAGAAACTAATGTGAAGATGAAAGGACTCGGGTGTTACTTGTTCAGGAGCAAGCAGGAGATGTGACTGAAGACATTTCACGGTGTATATTAGTAGTGATCTCATCCTGCTATGTTTAAGGAATGATCTTTAATAGGTAGGTTATTCTAGTGCCGTGTTTGTCTTTGAGGGGCCTGCCGATTTGTTGAGTTAAAGGGCATTCACGAGAGTAGTGAAGAGTGTCGGTACATGTTACAGCGCATCCGCAATTACTGCGAGGCGAAAGGTTAAATCACAAATAATAATATGGTAATCGGAGGTGAGCTGTAATGAGATGCACTATTGGTTTTTTGGGGCGGAAAGAAGGGAAGAATGCGATTGATATTCGGAGCTCATTTAAAAAGAGTGGGTCCGGCGGCAGCATGGTATGCACTCGCTTCAAAATCTTATGTTCTGCTTTGCAGATTGCGGCATGCACCGGAATCTTCTACGTTCAGGACGGCCCGTCCTGTTCAAGCCATCTCGATAGCCTACCTTCTTTGCCGGTCAGCAGATGCTTTGTCAATGCCTCGTGCGGTGAAGTTGCTTGCAGGGATACTGCGAAGAAGCCTGATTTCCACCATATCTGCTGGACTGTCAATGCGTGGTCGAACTGCGCGTGGCGCGGTACCAGCACAACTACGAACACACTGGAGCCTATAAAAGCGTCGCATCGTGCGCTACTCTTCAGTGGGTCCGGCGGCTGCATGGAATGCACTCGCTTCAAAATCTTATGTTCTGCTTTGCAGGTAAGCTTGAAGTACAATTTCAAGAGCTATAGAAGTGACAATCGTTTTCTATTGCTGCTGCCGGACCCCCCTGCAGTCCTCATAAATGTGTTTCTTTTGCTCATAAATTCCTTAAAAATGCTGTTACTATTGTGCGGTGATGTGGAAACTAACCCTGGCCCCGATATTGAAAGAATGTTGCTCGAATTACTCTCGGGACAAACAAAAATTAGCCAAGAGCTAGCGGCTCTTTCCTTTAGGGTTGCCTCCTTCGAAGAGCGGTTAACTGGTATAGAGCAGTCTATTGCACCAATTGCTGAAGTTGCATTGCGGGTATCTGAGCTTGAAAAGGCTGTAACTGACCTTCGAGTGATCGTTAATACACTAAATCGCAAAAACGGCGATTTAGAAAACAGGTCCTGCAGAAATAACTTGCTTATATTCGGTCTTGTTGAAAGCTCCCGCGAATCTTCAGAGTAGTTGCTGGAAGCGGTAACTGAACTGATTACATCGAAACTACAAATTAACTGCAGCGATATCGAACGCTGTCATATGGTGGGAATGCGAAAGGGCAATAATCCAAGACCTGTAATTATTAAGTTGCTGGATTTTTGAACTAAGGTTGCTATATTAAGAAACGCGAGAAAGTTGAAGGGCACAAACATATTTACAAATGAAGACTTCTCTGTTCGCGTGAGGCAGGTGCGCAGGGAGCTGTGGCAGAATTCCGCTGAGATAAGGAAAAATGCGCAAAAAGCCCGGTTGCACTATGATCATCTGTTGGTGGACAACGTTCGGTACTCTTGGGATGATAGCAAAAAAGCTATCGTTAGAGAAAGCCGTCGCTTGACCGCTATAGGCAACGATTGACAGTTTCGAGAGCAATGCTTCACGATTTCGAATTTAATTGCACGTAGCCTCATTAATAAAATTGAAAACTTTAACTGGCTAATAGAATGTCATATTCCATCAATTATATGTGTGACTGAGACTTCGCTAAACGAATCCATTCTTGACCATGAGTTCTTGCCTCCTTCTTACACGGTTCTGAGAAAAGACAGGCCTTCTGGCCGTGGTGGTGGAGTAGCACTTTTTATTAAGAGTGGTATTGAATTCTCTTTACTACCTCAACTTCCAAATGTTGAATCAATATGGTGTAAATTAAAACTTGATGGTCTCGCTATTGTTATCGCTGCTATCTACCGTCCGCCAAATTCCGCCCCTGACATTTTTTCGGCTATCAGTGATTATATTGTCCGTCATAAGCTTAACTGTTCTAAACTGGTACTAACCGGTGATTTTAACGCACCCGCTATAGATTGGCATTCGTTATCAACTGGCCGTGAAAGGATAATTTGTGATTCGTTAATTGACATGTCAGTAGCTTTCGATCTATCGCAGCTGGTTGTCGATACAACGCGCGAAGATGCTGTCTTAGATCTTGTTTTTGTCAATGATGACTTGGTAAAGAATGGATATGTGTGCCGTGTTGTTGACGGAATTTCCGACCATAAGGCTGTTATTGTTCGTTTAAATGTTGCTTGTGTACCAGTACGACCAACGTTTAAAACTGTCCTGAATTTTGAGCGTGCTGACGACACTTCTAGTATTGCTAAACTTGCATCATGTTTTGATGATTTTGTGTCTTGTAGCGAACACTACAGTGTTGATATGTTGACTAACCAATTTTATAGTATAGCTAATGAGTGTATAGCGCAATTTGTTCCTCAAAAGAGTATAAAACAGCATGCTACACACCCGTGGTATACCAGACCAATTATACAACTCAAACGTCGCATTAAGCGACTGCAAAAACGACGTAATGCACAAAATAATGACGGGGAGTCCCTAAATAAATTACTTAAATCTGAACTAAAATCCAAAATGAGTCAGGCTAGAAAGTTCTACTTCAATACCACATTATCCTCTTTTATAAAAAATAACCCACTTAAGTTTTGGAAAATCATCAGCCCTGCTACCTCCTGCCCGTCATCCTTCGTAATAAATGACGTGTCCTGTTCGGACCCTTCGACAATCTCGGAGGCGTTTAATGGCTATTTCAAATCTGTGTTTGGAGATGACAATGGTACCACCCCCGACATTGATATTATCCAAGAAATGCCTCCGTTTCCAGTAATTGAAATGAGCTATACCGGTATTTATAACCTTCTCTTGAACATCGACATTACTAAGGGTGCCGGACCGGATGGTATACCAAACATGTTTTTGAAGTGCTATGCAGAATGGAATGCTCATTACCTAACCATAATTTTCTTTAAGTCATTAGAGACATGTACTGTACCGGCCATGTGGAAAATCGCCAACGTAATTCCTGTATTCAAATCGGGTAATAAGCAACTAATTTCCAACTACAGGCTTATCTCGTTAACAATCACTTGTTGCAAACTCTTAGAGCACATAATTCACAAACATGTCCATCAGTATTTAACGACTAATAATATAGTGTTGTCGCAGCATCAACACGGTTTACGCTCTGGTTTTTCTACAACTACTCCACTCATTTAATTCACTCACGACATCGCTTCGGCTCTAAATAATCGAGGTCAGGTTGATGCCATATTCATAGATTATAGCAAGGCGTTTGATATGGTGTGCCACAGACAACTTCTTCTTAGGCTCAGTAAAATTATTAACGATGATAAAATACTTGGCTGGATAGCTGATTGGCTACATTTAAGATCTCAGTATGTTACTTTTAATCACGCGCAGTCATCGTCGGCCACATTTACTTCCGGGGTACCACAGGGCTCAGTCCTCGGGCCCCTGCTGTTCATCATTTCTATTAACGATGTTACGATGTTAACGACACACCAGTGAAACTGCGATTGTACGCCGACGACTGCGTGCTCTATACCAGAGTAACTAACAAACGAGATCAAGAGGTTCTCAACAATGTATTTTTTTTATTGATATGATATAAGGAGATGTTGGCGCGCAATTTAAGGCGCCGGCTACTCCTTATCTCTTGGGTGGTTCCGTCATACATCATTCAGGGTTCACGGTTACATATCAAATAATCATTTCACACAAGCACCAGGACTTATAAAGCAACGTTTCCACAGGAAGACTATGGCAAATGTCTCCACACCTATGTAGTCGAAAGTCTCAAAAGTAGAAACGATACTGTCGCCTAATAACACATTTTCTAGTCAGCGGATCAGCGGGTACATACAGTATACATGGCAAATGTCTCCACACTTATGTAGTCGAAAGTATCAAAAGTACAAACGATACTGTTGCCTAATAGCACATTGTCTAGTCAGCGGGTGGTATATACATCGTGTAAACAATCATTCACAGTCACAACAAAGCAGTCAACATAACATAATTCCCAAACAGATGGATATATAGAGTCACATTGAAATGAACAGAGCAATGAAAGCACTAATAGCGTCCAGCGATGCCGCTGTCTTCAAAGAAAGTCTTTAGTGCTTTTAAAGCGCTCTTCTGCAAGGCCGTTGTTGGCCAAGGGCCCAAAAGTTTCCTTAAACTGAAAGGTCTGCGGTCTAATTTACTTAGCGCTGATTTAAGTCGGCATCTTGGTGTGTCGTGATGTGGGCAATCAAGAAGGAGGTGATATATATCTTCATCTACAAATCCGCAATCACATTCGGGGGTTTCCGCTCGGCCAATTCTGTGTAAGAAATGCTTTGTGTAGGCAGTGCCTAGCCTTAATCGATGAATAAGCGTTTCCATAGTTCTATCTAATGACAATGAAAATTTGAATTCAATAAATGGATCAATATGATATAAGTCAGAGCTCTTAGAATTCTGGTCAAACCAAGTGTTTCTAGACATGTTGAAAGACGTTGTCCTTATAATGCAGCGTAATTCATTCTTTGATATTGGGAGCGGAGCCGTATCATCTTTCAGGTGCGCTTGTCGTGCTGCTTCATCAGCTGCTGTGTTGCCAGGAATGTTGCAATGCCCTGGTATCCACTGGAATGCTATTGCATGTTTTGCTTCGCTTGCCTTTGTGAGGTATTTAAGTGTTTCATATATTACACTGTCGCTGAATGTTTTCCCCTTTGTGCTGCAGAGTGATGTTAGTGCCGCCTGTGAATCGCTGAAAATTACCCATTTTTGCGCTTCTGCTACTGACAATATAAATTTTACCGCACATAGGATTGCGAACAGTTCAGCCGTTGTGGACGAAGTCGCACGAGATAACTTAAATGATTCTTGTTTGTTGAGGTGCGGTATAATGAATGATGAAGTTGAAGAGGTTGCTGTACTGGAGCCGTCTGTATAGACGTGTGTGTATCCTGAATACCGCATATATATCTGGTATAGTGCTAGTTGTTGAGCAGCTTGAATGAACATGTCTCTTTTGCTAAATATCCCTTCTACTGATAATTCAATTTTTGGAACTGCAAGCAGCCATGGAGGATATTCGATGTCTGAGTTCCAAAATTCATTTTCTGGCAATATGTGAAGATTTTCTTGAATTTCTATATGAACATAACTTCTATCTCGATTCATTATGTCTAAAGCCAATGGGTGGTTTTTATGCTGGGTTTGAAGGCGGAAATAATGCCGGCATGTTTCTGTAGTTCGCATAACTGGAAATGGTGATTGGCGAGCCTCAGCTATTACAAGAGAACTCGAAGTCGCTCGTGGAACTCCTAGACACAGGCGTAGTCCTCTAGCTAAAAGTCTTTGAAGTCTCTCTTCTGACGTGTGGGAAAGTCCGTGTAAGATGGGCGCGGAATATGCAATTTTTTGTCGTATTAATGCATTGTAAACAGTCAGCATGGACGATACTGATCCGCCCCATGATGTGCCTGCAAGTCTGCGAAGTACAGTCACTATGGCATTGACCTCGTTTTCGAGTTTTTTTTAAGTGGGGTGCCCAGGATAGCTGCCTATCAAGTATTATGCCAAGAAATCGATGCTGTGTGACAATCGTTAGAGGGTGTCCTTCCAGATTAAGAGTGAAATTTTTTAACACCTTCCGAGTGAAGGGCAATACAGCAGTCTTTGCATGTGATAGTACCATTCCTCTTTCTCTCAAAAATTGGTTGATGATATTTATGCCGTCTTGCAATGCCATCTGGAGTAGTTGAGCTTTAGACCCAGATGTCCAAATACACACATCATCTGCATACAGTGAAAACTTTAACTGTGATGGCAGTCTTCGCGTTAAATCAGCCATGACGCAGTTAAAAAGGAAGGGGCTGAGTACGCTTGCCTGTGGTACTCCCTGTTTGACAATATGTTCAGAACTCTTTCCTTCACCCGTCTGAACAAATATTTTGCGACCTGATAAAAATTCAGAAATCCATCGCAAGGACCGGCCAGACAGACCAAGTTCCAACATGCTTAGCAGAACATGAACGTGACTAACGGTGTCAAATGCCCTCTTGATGTCTAGGAATACTGCTATCGTCATGTTTCCACGTGCACGCTCGTGCTCCACACAGGTTACTATATCTAATATTGCATCCATTGTGCATCTATGTTTTCTAAAACCTACTAAGTAGTTGGACAACACCTTCGTTTCATTACACCACCATTGAAGTCGCGCGTCAATCATTTTCTCCATTACTTTGCATAAACAACTTGTCAAACTAACGGCGCGGAAGGATTCAAGGCACAAGGGCGTCTTACCAGGTTTTAAAATTGGTATGATTCGAGCGACTTTCCAAGAGTCAGGTACAGTTTCCTCTATCCATAAGTTATTATAGATGTCTAAGAGCGCATTTGTACCTGTCGGTCCGAGGTTTCTTAGCATATTGTACGTAATGCCGTCCGGCCCAGCAGCGGACTTTTGGCGACATGATGCAATTGCACATTGGAGCTCGTTTAATGTGAAAGTGTGATCTAACTGAGGATGTTGGGCCCAGTAGCAAGCAGTAATTTTTCGCTTAGCCAACTCTACTGAAATATCAAATTCTGCACATTGTGATGAAAAGGCAGATCTGGAAATTAGCTCACAAAATTCATCTGCAACTAATATTTCACACGTGTCCCTGGCTACAGCGAGAGCACGAAATGGGAAGCTTTGTGTTACAGGTCCGCTTAAAGAACGAATTACTAGAAAAATTCGTGGGACAGCCGTGTGAGGAGACAGCGTGCCGCAGAAATCGCGCCAGCGCCGTTTGCCTAAGCTTTCCATTCGTCTGCGCATTACATTGTGTATTTTCTGAGCGTTTCTGTATGCTTCTAAACTTCCGCTCCGTCGGTAAGCTCTTTCGGATCGGCGTCGGATGGCTCTTAGGTGTTCATATTCTCCGTCAACTGCAGCATAGTCTTTTGGTATTGGGACCTTCTTTGTGCATATGTTCATATTATCCTGCAACAATTCTGTAAATTTTTCCACTGTTGCATGTTGGTTAATTTGATCAGTTAGGCGGTATCGAAAAGCTTGCCAGTTGGTTAGTCTGCTGTAACGCCTGATATCATAGCGCATGCTAGGGTGGTTAACAAGAATGGGAAAATGATCACTTCCGCGCGTTTCCATATCTGTTGTCCATCCCACACCATTCACTAGATCATGTGAACACAGGGTAACATCTATGCAGCTTGAGTAATTATATCCACGAAGGAATGTTGGCGACCCATCGTTTAAAACAGTCAAGTTGCATTTATCTATGGCGCATTCAATAACATTACCCCGTGCATCACAGTGATCACTGCCCCAGATGATGTTGTGTGCGTTGAAGTCGCCACATATAAATACATTAGAATGAGCTATTTTGAATATATCCACTAGCGCTTCTACTGAAATCCGGTTTGAAGGTTGTAGATATAGATTAATCACTGTTATACAGAGCTTGCCAAAGGATACTTTACATGCGATGAATTCCGGGAAGTCTGAATCACTGGACTGAATTTGATAAGATGGTAGGTCCTTTCTGACGCACAGGAGCACTCTGCTAACAGCACCTTGACGAGAAGTCTTATATATCACATAATTCGAGAGGCGAAAGTCGTCAGTGATTCCCGCCTCTTGAATGCAAAGTATTGGGAAGTTGTATTGCACAAGCAGTTTACGAAAGTCAGCGCACTTTCTTCGAAGACTGTTGGCATTCCACTGAAATATGGAGACATTTTTGTAGCGGTTATTCATGTAGTGCCTGCCGCAGTTTCGGCCCGGATTGTTGACACAACAGTGCTTCTAGAGGCAACAAGGCTTTTACTTCTGGTAGGTTGTTTGCTTCCGGCAAAGCAGATAGGATTGCCTTAAGAGCTGCGAAAAGCATTGGCAAAATCAGTTGTGTCACCGATGCTGTAGTATGTTCGCTATTAGCTGGTGTCACTTCTGCAGTCGATGCGTAAGGTCGCTGAGAGAAATGTGTGGGAGTACAGGAGCTTTCTTGTGTATTACTTTCTGCCTGTTGTCCTCTGGGTTTCCGTAGTATTGATGCATAGGACTGGGCTCTTGACTCTGATCCTCTTGATTGGTCGCTTGATTGCACTGTTGGTTGTTCTCTAGACGAGGGATATCTTGTTGGTGCTCTTGGCTGTGGTGGTTCCGGTGCCCGCTGAGGTGGGTGATCTGGCACTGGATGAACAATCTCGAGGTTTGGTGCGGGTTCATTGCGTCGCGGTTGTCTTCCATGAATTAGTTCATGTCTACGCATTTGCGCCGCTGCTTTGTTCTGTGGGCAGCCTGAGAAGGAGGCGGCATGGTTCCCCGCACAGTTCGCACATTTAGGTTGAAGAAGTGACTTGCACTGCTTGTGGTCATGGTCTTCTGAGCATATTTTGCATCTACGTGTGCTACGGCAGGTTTTCGCCATGTGCCCGAATCTCTGGCAATTATAGCAGCGAAGTGCGGGTCCTAGGTATTCCTCGACAGGGTGGCTGGTGAAACCCAAGTAAATTCTTCCAGGAATAGGGCGGTCGTCTCTGAAAGTCAAGATTACCGTGTGAAGTGGATATGACTTCACTGCTCCATCTTCTTGGCGGGAATACCTTATCTGTCTGCGTGCCGATATAATTCCTGCGTCTTTCAAGAAGTCTAGGAGTTGATCGTCTGTGTACTGCAGAGGCACATGTTTTATTTTCCCAACGTTTCGCATGTACGACTCTGGGATGAATGGTTTGACTTCCAGGCCACCTACACTTGAGAGCATCAAAAGGCGTTTCGCCGATGCTAAGGAAGCAACGCTAACACTGAAACTTCCATCTCTGGTCGTCCTGAAAGACTGTACTTTCTCTTTGGCAGCAGAAACTATTTCGGCAGACACTCGGTTTGGATTTACTTGCCAAAAAGTAGTACCTTCATTTGTTGGGCGAAAGACAACCGGAATGCCTTCGGCTCGCTTTTTCTTATACGTGACCACAGTAAATGGCGCATCTTCACCCATATCTTCATCATCACTTAGCTCATAAGTCGATGTTCTATCATCGTCCTTGCCGTCATCTAGGCGAGGTTTCTTGGTCTCGGCTTCACCATCAGCCATCATTCCTGAGTTCGCTGAAGTTGATTCTGAGTTGGGGAGAACCAAACGTGCCGGCTTTATGAAGTTTTGTGACGCTTGCAAGGCTCCAGTCTTTTCATTACCGCCCGTAGCGTCATTCATATGGCTTGTTAGGTTTGGACGAGCATAAGGCTCGTGACGATGTTCTCGGCTTCCGACCACCGTAGCGGCGGGGTAATAGACAGGTCTTCAAAAAAGAAATGTCGTACATGTAAGGCGCCTGGCTCGTCGAATCTTCACCCGAACTTCACCCGATCTTCAATCGTTGTCAAAGGTAACCGTAACTATCCAAAAAACCAGAAAACTCAGAGCACCACATAAAAACAGCGACCGAACAGATACACTTCTTCTTCCTTACTGCGTGGCAAATGAGTATTAATTACCAAAAAAACTGTACAAATGACTTTCACTAATAAAAAGCAGCCATTCAATTTCAGTTATAGCTGTAATGGGCACTACCTAAATTCTGTGAATACCTTCAAATATCTTGGAGTTACCTTCACTCAAAACTTAAAATGGCATTTTCATATTGAAACAATTTGCGCTAGGGCACTTCGGAAACTGGGATATTTAAAGCGAACCCTCAAATGCTCAACTAAGGACTGCAAATTAACAGCTTATAAATGCCTCGTCAGACCATTACTAGAGTACGCCTCAGTGGTTTGGGCACCATACACTGCACTTGACATTAGTAAGCTTGAAGCTATACAAAAGAGAGCAATACGGTTCATTTTTAGCCGATATGACCGCAACTTTTCTCCCTCATCTCACGCATGCGCATTATCAATAGAACCCTTGGCTCATCGACGCTCACTTGAACGTATCACTTTGCTACACAAGATTGTACACGGCCAAAGTTGCATTAATGCCCCGATTTCCTTCAGTCATCCCACTGGGCGTGCCACGCGCCGTTCACACCCACTTAATATTGTTCCTTTCCAGTCTTTTGTAAATTGTTTTGTGTATTCGTTTTTTCCAAGCACTGTTGAAATTTGGAACAACCTAGCTGGTTCCTTGCGGGAAAAACCTAATGAAGAGTTTGTGAAAGAATTGTCTAACCATATTTTGTAATTACGTTTCAAGTTCATTGTATGTTGTGTTGATCTAATCTCTGGTGTATCCACTCCTGCTATGTCTCATGTATTGAGACAGCAGTATCTGTAAATAAATAAATAAATACCTTAGTTATGCCTCGTCCATGCCATGCATCAGTGAGCGTAGGATGTAGCGCGCGTCGTTGCTTTGCTTGAAGTTAGTGAGGCTACAATAATGTGGCATATACCTCTAGATTCTGCGGAGTTTGCAAGATTATCTGCCAGTTAATTTCCGTCCGCACCCTTATGTTGAGGCGCATCAAATAGTGCTACGTGTCTCAGGGATGTGATAGATATTAGAAAGTGTTTGATCTGCTAAACGTAGGAATAAACTGTTCTTAGATTGGCTAACGCGTTGAGGAGCGATAGACCGTCAAGGTAAACGTGCAAAGAGGTGGTTTGAGGTAATGGGCGGATGTGTGCAAGGGCTTCTAATAACGCGATGATTTCTGTGGAGTAAGAGCTGGTGGCGCTAAGGACTTTGTATCTACCAATTTTTTAAGATCTCCGTGCGGGTTGAAAATAACGTATGTGGAGTCGTCTAAAGGAATCTGATTATGTCGGAGGCAATGGAAGTTGAAACGATATATCCGGCAGGGATGGACCGATATTTATGAGAGGTGAGCCCAGCGGCCCAAGGAATATTCTATGTCCAAGAGATTTCGCTCTTTGAGTGCGAATACTGTAAATTAAGCACTGAGGCAATCCAGTTCTATTGAAGCTGGTAAAGTGTTGGCTAAAACTTGCGGAGATAAAATTCGCATTTTGCAAAATGCGCCATTTATTGTGACGAGAAGGGTTCGTTGGACAGGCGTAATTTAAGTTTTAAATTGTCAAGTGGGGAAGGAAGGCTATCAGACAGGGGCGGCGTAAGGGATACTTGCGATTTGTGTCATTTGGTACATATTCTTGAGAGATAAACAAGTCAAACAGCAACGCAAGGAGAAGAGACGCCGCACAAACAACGACTGGTGTGTGTGTCCCGTCTCTTCTCTGTTCGTCGTCTCTTGATTGGTATATATCTCAAGCATAAGCGGGAGACGGGAGAATGACCTGATTGTAATGAAGTCGGATATCTCAAGATAATTGAGATAAGATCATTTTAAGGAAGAGAATGAGGCGGGAGGCGAGTGGGTCTGATTCGTTTCGGAGATTATTTAGGTGATCCGTAAACATAGAATTTGTATCAAATAACATGCCAATAATCTCAATCTTGAACTGTGATTTTGGGGTGGCGCTTTTGAATGAGCATGCTATTGGGATGTACTAGCATGGCTCATGGATTCTGTGTGGGGCCGAAACGCTAGAGACATACTTCGCACTCACTGAAGTATAGAGATTAATGAGCGCAGAAGCAATAAATATGAACTTTTATTCTTAAATATAGGTAGCCAGAAAAATAAACGTAGGAGCCTCTTCACCTTGTCAATATGGAGGACCAGTGAAGCTGCTATGGTGGTAGAAATAATGTGGCTATAGGATTTTGTTGGTGTGTAACTGTACTCACAGTTATGTACATGTGATTTATACGAAACACAAAGAAATATACAATCATTTGTTGTCTTATCTCTTTCCTCTTTATCTTTTACTTGTCATGTAAGTGATGATGACCTTGTGGTCCCTGTGATACACTGCCAATAGCTCTGTGACGACGCAGATTGGGCTCTCGGCTGTCGTCGGCCCGGTCTATACACGACCGTTGATGCGTCGTCGTGGGCACTTTGGGGTCACTGTAACACAGTACACTGGACTGTTCAAGCAAAAACGACAGCAGCCACTTGCCATCGGGCTGCGAAATGTCGACCTTCAAATCGCCCACCACGATGACGGGCGTGTCGTCGGTTGGAGAGAGCCACGAGAATATCAACGTCGACGGTCTGCCTCACGCCGCTGCTCTCGACGGCCATCGCTCATCGCAGAGACGCTGCTCTTCAGGCGCACGGACCAGCGTGGCCTTCCCATAGCGCATGGTGGAGCGAAATGATACCGATATTCCCCGTGGTCGCCTAATCAGGCGCGCATTACGTCCCGCACTACGCCATACATGCACAGAGCTACCACCGAAGGGCTTTTACGAAGCCGCTCTAAAGTCGCAGGTGTTGTAGACGCAGCTGCGACCGAGCGCCGTTTAGGCGCAGGTGGCCGTTAAACCGAGCCTCGACATGAGCGACGATTTGCGTTGAATGGGGCGCAGTTTAAAGGAGTGCACGAAACAAAACACGTTTGTTTATAATTTGCAAATGAGCAAACTTCCTAGTTTATTACCCGAAAGAAACCTGGAAGGACTAGAGGGTGATTCTATCGGACAAACATTGGGCTTTCCATATACCTCTCCTAGAAGCCCATGTTTTGGCAGCAGACGGGAATTCCTCAATATTTAGATCATGTAAGTGAACTACATAAATATGAAAAGTAAATGAAACTCGGCGTGTCGTCTTGGCGGCTAATTGTCATATAATTCGTTTAGGGATACTTTCGACCCAAGAGTTACAGCCGTGGATGTCCATTTATTGACAGCACACGGGAATTCTATAAAGTTTACAACTTCACTGCGAACTAACTAAATAAGACATGTAAATGAAACTCGGCGTAATGATAGGGTCATATTAGCAGCCACTTTCGATGTAATCTTTTTGAATGTGGCTATGTTAGATTGACAGCTACAGAGCATTTAGTAGAAAGTTGGATTGGCCGCAAGGTGTCTTTAGTTCGCCGCCACGATATATCCTGAGGGTAGCCATAGACAACATCCCTTTAGAAGACACACGCCTGGGCGGCACACGCAGCACAGTTAAAGTGTAAGCTGGTGGAGCGGTTCCACAGAAGCTCCATTTTCGGCACCACGCACAGCAGGTTCTTTGCGGAGGTCTCTTCGCATAGTTTTCACGAGAATGATCTGAAATGTCCGCCCAGCGTCGACGCCCAGCTACGGCTTGTGCTGTGACTTCTCCTTCTCTCTGCACAACGGTCTGGTGAAGCCGATGTTGCCTGGTTGCAGCCGTTCGCGCAAATCTGCGGCTCGCTTCATCCGCAGCCGTTCGTACTTTGCAAGGCACCCAAGAGTAAATACACGTATCCAGACTACGTGTCGCAACATGTCACATCTCCTCACCTGTGGACCGTTTCGTTGTTGTTGTTGACGATTATAATTAAGGTTTACTGGCACCCCCTTCGAGACAGGATGGCGACAATTAGTCACCTAGCCTGCTTGAGTTAACCAGGTCCAGCTACATGCGGCATGCTACTGCAACATGCAACTGCTCTATGTCCGGACAGCCGGTGGAATATAACGGAACTGCAATGCAAAGTTTGTACGTATAGACGCTAAGAGGCACACGTGTCACATCGCGTGCCCGCTGGTACGATACGATGCTAATAATGATGCTGATGACAAAATGGCATTCCCATTGAAAGGGGACGGTGACAAAGAGTCACCCAGCCTGCTTGAAGTAATCAGGTATATCATACATGTTTTTTATTAGGCCACTATTTATACTGCTTTGTTATCTTCTTTTTCTTCCTCAAGACTTTTCTAGCGACCTTGTACCGTTACTTATGCAACTCCTACATGGCGTGCCACAGGGTGTAATAATAAAGAACTGCTTTGCATAGGGCGCACGTATATACGCCACGTGGTGCTCATCTCGCATAGCAAAGCAAGTGGCATGATGTTGTGGTAATCATCCCTGATAGTTTATTAGCATCATATTATAAACGCGGTGATGACGTAGTCACTAGACACCTTGATTTAGTCAGGTTGACAATTTGGAGGACGCTTAGGCTTCGCCTTTCCAAGTGGAACGCGAAATCATTCGGAGATCCCTTACTGGTTCTCACGCTTCCTGGCAACTGCTGCTTGCGTAACCGTGACGTTCACCGGGAAACGCGCGTGGCGAACGCTATGCACGAAGGCGAGCTTTCTGGTAGAAACGCGGCTTTTTGCGTGAGCCACCATGCGGCGGCGAAGGCGAGCATCACTTGGACATGTAGCTGCCATCGCACAGTAACTTCCACCGTTGCCGCGATGATGACGGTGCCGTGCTGTAATGTGTGCACGTTCGCGTTGCACATATACAGTAGGCTGTGGAGCACTCATCGTCATCATATTCACCATACCAACATCCTCCTTCCTCTTCACACCTTTTATCTGTTATTCCCGCAAGCCCCATCCCTAGTGTGCAGCATCAGGCTAGAGGCAGATCACTCAGGCCGACCTCTCCACCTCTCTGCCATTAAAGGTGATTTCTCTCTCTCTTCCGCTCTGGTGCTCTTCAATGTGCATTTATTCTAAGCAGGGTAAGGCGGAATACAATGCACGAAAAAATGAAAGCTGGTGCCGACTTTTGCTTTTGTTCGAAATGAAGAGAGGGAATCAGAAACCTTCTTTTGGTCGGCGTCTTTCTGATGAGAAAAAATGAGGTCCCTGCCATAAACAGAACAAATAAATATTATTTTCAAAAATTCAAAAATGACTGGTTTTGCACCAACCCCTGGGGAACATTGAACAAACTTTTGGGAAAATAACTTAGTCCTCTCTTGCAAGCTACTTGTAGTCCACTCGGTGGGCTTCTCGATCCACTAGCTGCATCTCTTGCACTGACTCCACATAAAGCCTGGAATATCTACTGCATAACTTCTTACAAACTAAAAACTAAACAACCCCAATTCTCTTTGGCGTGAGCGCCGTACATGGTAGAACACTTTTTTTTTCGCGGGCTTAGGCATTGAGTGTACAGTCTCTTGTATGCTTTTTGTAGCGCTCTTCGGAGGGGGGGGGGGGGGGGGGCGGTCCAGTCTTTACCAAAGTCAGCTTGGCCTTGTTGCACGTAAGGCCAAACAAGAACCTCTCCATGCTCAAAATGCCATCAGCGAGCTCTATTTCACTCCACATAAAGCCTGGAATATCTACTACATAACTTCTTACAAACTAAAAGCTAAACATCCCCAACTCTCTTTGACGTGAGCGCCGTACATGGTAGAACACTTTTTTTTTTCGCGGGCTTAGGCATTGAGTGTACAGTCTCTTGTATGCTTTTTGTAGCGCTCTTCGGAGGGGGGGGGGGGGGGGGGCGCGGTCCAGTCTTTACCAAAGTCAGCTTGGCCTTGTTGCACGTAAGGCCAGACAAGAACCTCTCCATGCTGAAAATGCCATCAGCGAGCTCTATTTTATGCCTGTGTGAAAAGTCACTTAGTTTAGATCCCAACGTTTTCTTATAAAGTCTTTGCACTATGTCACTACCTATATAGGTACACGCTTCCACAGAAATTCTCTCTGCACAGCGAAAGGTTCTGTCACCGCAACAGTGGAGTTCGTCTGTTCTCGGACAACTTCTAGTGTGTGTGTGTGCGTGCCCCGGTGTGTGCCTGTGCGTACGTGCGTGCGTGCGCGCGCGCGCGCGCGCGTGTGTGTGTGTGTGTGTTGTCACCTTAGACCCAACATGCCCCGGATCCTTTCCTCTTACACGTTGAGACCACCCTAGACAAAAGGATATTAACCGTCGAGGCAATGTTCCAGTCATTAATGAGTGGCCAACGGGCAATTAGAGAAGACATTGCTTCTTTGAAAGAACGCGTTGAGTCGACGGAGAAAGTGATACATGGTTTTCAAAAGCGTTGAAACAACTTGGAAGGCAGTATGATTGAATGAAAAAACAACGAGAACGAAGAAGTAATTGCGACTGCGACTGCAGTACAGGAAATACTTAAAACTCAACAAGAAGAACTTACTGATTTGGAAAACCGCAGCCACCGTTCGAATTTGGTTATTTTCGGAGTTTCTGAGGAACCGAATGAAACAGAAGCGGTAGTGCGGGATAAGGTTGTCCGGGATGTCTTTCAAGATTAGTTAGAAATAAACTGCACATCTGTGGCACGAATTCACAGACTTGGGAAAGCACCCACACGAAGGTCAGTCATTGCGTTCTTACAAGATTATTCTGAAAAACAAGCTTTCTTGAAAAACGTGCGCAAATTCAAGGGAACAGGCATATCGTTGCAAAACGATTACTGGGCAGACACCCTGCGCCAGCGCCGTCTGCTTTGGAGCAGTGCGAAAGAAGAAAAAGGCATCGGCAGCAAAGTTAGGCTTATTCATGATAAGATTCGCGTTGATGACGACTTCTTCTTTTGGGATGACGTACAGCACACGCGGAAACTCATTGCAAAGAAAAAAAGAGAGCTCAGAATTGCGATCAAACCACACCGACTATGAGTCACACTCCCAGCAGTTTTGGATGCTTTCACTAAATGCCCCAAATCTAGTCAGCAAAATAGAGGGACTGCAAGATACTTTACTAGTATACGGTCCTCGTGTGTGTGTTATATCTGAAACTTGGTTGCACGATGGGGTACAAGATGATGAAATGGCTTCGCCAAACCACCAGCTGTTCAGAAAAGATAGGTCCTTCTGAGGCGGCGGCGTCGCAGTTATTGCAAAGTGTTGTTGTAAGGCAATTAGATCATACAGATAATCATGAAAGCTTCTTTTTGAGTGTGTCTATTTGGGGTGTGCCATTCACATTATGTGTGTGTGTGTATCGGACACCAAATGATCACTTTATGCAGCAAATATATGATGATTTTTTGAAATATAGAGGAAAAAGCTTAATAATTACTGGTGATTTTATATTTTCCACAAATAAAATGACAAAATTGGAGTTATGGACACAGTCTTTCCTCCGACTTACTCATTGATATCATTAACTTTCAGTCTTCAGCAGGTTGTCAGTGTATGTACTCGGGAGAGAATATTCTTGACCTCATATTCCTCAGCGAAATTTTTGGTGAAAGAACCGTCGAAATTAAAACGGGCATTTCCAACCATAAACTTATTGCTTTTTCGTCATTGATGCCCGTGAATATTGTCAGACTACCCCGGAAAAAATTTAGATTAGGGATTATGCTAAAGCAGATGATGAATCGATTAGTGATTACTTGGACCAGCACCTTAACATTGTCCAGGATTATGTCGAGCTTTCATGGCAAAGGTTCAGGGAGACTGTTACTTTTCGTATTGAAAAATGTATTCCATTGGAAGAGGTCAAAAAACCTTCATCAAACCCTTGGATCAACAGAGATATCATCCAAACTAGGCGGAAGCTGAAAAGAATAAAACGAAGACGTAAAAAAATAAGGAGTTCACACGTCACACAATTAAAAAATGAAAAACTGGGAAAAGTTAAAGCTGCACGAGGAATATTCTTCAGTCATAGCCTTGCTGATCTTATTTCAAAGGCTCCAGAAAAGTTTTGGCGCTATTGAAGTCAATAAAAAGAGGCCCAACATAAGATAAACTGCAGTGGTAAAATTATTGAAGACGCCCACGTTAGTGCTGAGCATTTTAATGATTACTTAGGTAGTGCGTTCTCTGACCTAGATGAATTCGAACGGTCCAATACAAATAGGTCTGTCTTAAGTGATATAACGATTCCCCGACAAGGTGTCTTGGAAATGCTCCTTAATATCAACTGTAGGAAATATGCAGGCCCTGACAAGCTTCTGAATGCGTTTTTACGAAGGTATGTGGAACATATATGTGCATTCTTGACAGATTTTCAAATTGTCCTCCCATTTTGGAGAGATACCATGAGATTGGCGTAAGGCAAGAGTTGTCCCAACTCATAAAAAGGGCGATCACCTCACAGTGTCAAATTATCGTCCTGCTTCTATTACAAGCACATGCAACAAATTATTTGAACACATTGTCGCATGCTTTATTCGTCCGTATTTGAAAGATCACAATGTCCTATCTCCTGTACAGCATGGTTGCAGAAAAGAATTATCGACTTAAATTCAGCTTGTGTCAGTTGTTCATGAAATCTGTGAAGTACTTGACTCGTCCGGACAGCTTGGCATGCTCTTTTTAGATTTTAGCGAAGCGTTCAGTAAGATACCCCACGGAAAATTAATCTACAAGCTCGAGTGCATTGGTCTTCCATTAAATATTATATCTTGGATCCAAGCCTATCTCCGACACATGCCGCAGTACGTAGAAATTAATAAATGTTCCTCAAGTGTGCGTCAGGTAATTTCGGGCGTGCCGCAAGGCAGCGTATTAGGACCACTTGTATTTTTCATCTATAATAATGATATAATAGATGAAATCCCCGATGATGTGCATGTTAATTTATATGTGGATGACTGTGTCATATTTATAAAAATAGCTTCACGAAACGATCACGCATGCTTGCAGAAGTCGGTTATTGCAATTTCCAATTGGTGTAAACTTTGCGGCCTGGAATTAAATTTACATAAAACGGCCTTGCTGCGAGTAAAAAGAAAAAGGAACCTAGTATATTTCATTATGTTCTAAACGACACAAAAATAACTGATGTTGAACAATACAAATACTTAGGCGTCACATTCACTAACAGATTCTCCTGGTCAGACCATATTTCCCTAACATGTTCAGCAGCTTTGCGCAAATTGTGGTTCTTAAAAAGGAAACTTAAAAAGGCAACGGTAAACACCAATATTTTAACATATAACACATTCGTGCGATCGAAACTTGAATATGCAGTGGTTGTATGAGATTCTCATACCAAAAAGGACATCATGAACTTGGAACGTATGCAAAGGAAGGCCATTAGATTTCTCTTTGTAAAATATAAAAGAGAGGATTCCCCTTCCTTACTAATGCTTAGAAATAAAATCACTTCACTAGAACACAGGCGTAAAGTTAGTCGTCTCCAGTTTTTACATATCATCATACATGGAAAAATAGGGCTTCAAATGCCTCATTATGAACGAAAAACAAGACATAAACACAACCTTTCCCTTACTGATTACAACTAAGGCGCCAATTTAAACAACGGACGAAGGAAACAGACACGAGACAACCACGTAGGCGCACTAACAACTGAACGTTTTATTTTTTCACACAGGAATAAATACCTGCTGTCAAGAATCAAAACAACAAGCTCAGAAACATGCTCAGTTATTCCTTACGTCATTATTTGCTAAAACAAACTCGCAAATGAATAGTTTTTCTCCGCGTACTATAAAGGAATGGAATTGTCTTCCTGTTGATGTGTGTTCAATAAGGGAACTTCGCAAATGCGTTGGAAAACTATTTCTCACACAAAATAACAGAACTGTCACGTGGTCGTGACGTCAAAGAACACAGTATCAATACTGTGAAAGGCAAAACTAGCTTTTATTGGGTGAACCTGTGCCCACAAAACAGGCTACACTTAAAGCACAATGAGAGCGGCGAACACAGTCGGCGATCGTCGAAAATCTGATCTACGGGTCAAGCGCATCGGCTTTTATACATCAATCGTCGAATGTTCCAGACTAATCGCTGGGACCCGCGTGTCTTCCACAAAGTTCTACACTATTCGGGTCGCCCATACATGCAAACAGATTACACAAGGTTTGGTGACACACAGCGGATGGAACTATCGATAACATTCCGGAAACTTCCAATACCTGCAGGCGCGTCCTGCGCTGTGCGATAAAATTTGTTAGACGGTGAAACATGTCGCCCGATAAAGACAAACGACTACACGTGTCACAACCATAAGCAGTATTTTTTACTATTTTTCTCGTTTTCTTTATGTGAAATTTTCTGTATTTTCTTATGTTTAGTGCTCGATTGTTATTTGGCACAGCGTTTTTATCGACATATAAATTCAAATGTGCGATTCTTTTCATTGTATTTACTGTGCTAAGGCAAGCATTGTGATTTTTGTAACGTGGCTATGGGCTGCATCATTTTCATGGACTGTTTATATATACATTTTTTTATTATCTTTGTTGCATTGTTATTACCTTGTCGCCGGTATTACTGCTCCTGCATGGGCCAGTACGTTGGCCTGCAGTATGAATAGATAGATAAATAAATAAATAAATAAATAAATAAATCAAATATCGAGCGCGCCAAGTGAGAATGCTTTGTATATAATTTATTTTAGACCTTTTGAGTGGTTCTAAGTGCGTTGTTCCCCTCTCTTACTCGGATAATTTTATTACGGTGAGAAATAAAGCCGTCCCGTTTATATTTTACATACGCCTAGTTAGTGTGAAGGGCAGAAATAAAACAACTTTCGATCCCACTGCAAAGTACCAAGAAGGTTGTAGACACCCACCAAGGTAAGTGAGTGCCTTTAAGCTGATAGAAAGCTTCTATAGAGGGGGATATTAAGCCAAAGGCACTCATTTGGCATTTCTTTATCTTCGGTGTACTCTGACGCATCAAAGCAGTTGTCCAACCAAACAATGTAAATGAGTAGCGCCATCTTTCGACGAAATATTGAAGCACTCTTATTTTCCAGCTTGAAAATATGCGCGGCCAACATAAAGGGACCGGTTTTGCCTCGTGACTCGATTTCCCCGCGGTCGTACCCAGCGGAAGCATTAATTCATTGCACCCCTATTGTCACGCGTGCGCCGGGAATAGAAATTCAATGCTTCAGAAAAGAAATGTGGACGCACCGGAAGCGTCATATTATGGTAGTGAGTGAGCTAGTCGGTAAAAAGGGTCTACAGTAACCCTAATACCATTAAAAGGCTCCCCACTAAATTGATAATATAAAACAAACACTCAAACTTCACAAACTTCTTATTCAAGCCATGTATGGGAGAAACTCACGGAAACGAAAAGAACACTTACTAGGAAGGTATGTATAAGGCTACACGAAAAACTGCACACACGTACAAACACACGCAAGCACATGGGAGCACACTAGAACTTGGTAAGATAGACCACCTTGAATAGCCGATAATCAGACTGAATGCTATCACTATCAGAAAAGGTAATCTATATCAACGCCAGCGGAAATAAAAGCTACATTACATTACACTATATTAATAACTATCAGAAAAGGGCTTCATATACAGTACAGGCACAAATGCCTCGGTGTACATTTGTGTCTCTCTTGTAACAAAGAAAACTGAGAACTCGCCAAAGCGCTGTTGACAATGATATATGTATCTTTTAGTTTGTAATTACTGCACTCAGCTAAAATCATATAGCTTTTTGAAATGCTGTAACAAATCATATACGTAAGGCCCCTGGCCTGAAAAGCTTTACTAAAATAGATGAATGAATAATCAAACGAACAAATTAATAAATAAATCCGCGTACGGTGCATGTCCTCCAATTATTATTCAGACGTTCGCTAATAACTAAAGATTTTGCAACAATGAAGTATTCAGTAACAAGTACGTCTCGAAACAGCGTCATGTATATATTAACGAACAAAAACACTAACTTAATATTTCATAACTGTTTTCTCATTTCGTCATATTGGTCACTGTTATGTGGTGGCACGGTTGCACAAATATGCGATTCCGTCGCCCATTGAAAGCGCTATCCATATGGCCACGGGAAGAAGGCTTAACGATGCTGATAATGTAGCTCTTTTCCAACCGACGTGTTCGGAGTCTCTTCGTAGCAGCAGCAGCCAGATGAGTGCAATCGCCGAACCGCCGGATTCACGTCCATACTCGCAGACAACTGGGTTGAATCCAACGCAGGTGGCGTCTCGGAGCCAAAACCAGACGCTCACCACTAGCAGGCTGCCGGAGAGTATAGCGGCAGCGCTTGTCAAGAGAATACGACGTTTTCGGGACCACCAGGAAGCTTGCAGGACTTCGCCGACACTGGCAAAGCAAGGAAGAGCGTACGCCACCTGCAAGAAGGGCGAGAAGTTAGCATGAATTCGAGCTTATTTTGGGGACTTGATTACATAGGATAATCAAGTGGGGAGGGGGGAAGTGAAAAAGTAATTTCGACGTTAGAAGGACCGGATTCACGTTAGCCTATGATATCCCTCCGAAGCAGCCCTGTTACCATCCAAGCTGTGCATATACGTCCTATAGCCATCCAAATAAATTGGTGACATAAAATTGAAACGCAGGAACAAACAATCCAACTGCTGATAAGTTTGATATAATAAGGTAGTTTGCTTTTCCTATGAAAATAATGTATAACTAATTGATCTTGTACATGAGAACAATGGTATAGTTCGACGAGAAGCACTATTGCCAATATTCTTACAAACTGAACCTAATATTTTTCACCCGCACAGAAATTTCGCCACTGAATGAAACTCTGACGTTATTCCAATGTTTCGAACACTTTTGCTATGAGGGCTTCTTACTTTAGCAGCTGCATTCGTTCTTGCGTGGTGAGCGTTGTGCGGCAACAGCTCTAGAAAGAATTCGGAACCAAAAGACAAGATCAGCACCTGCCATTTACTAACATGAGGTGCTCGCTACTTTAGTGCTAAGGCTATATACTGATTAAGGTTTGCTCTGGACGATGACATGAACCAACCTAGCCTTGGTGTCATCTTGCACGAGAATGAGCTACCATTATTGGAGTAAAGCGAAGCCTCATACTCTATCTCACAGCTAATTGGAGCACTAATGAAGGTACGGGGTGCACACCGGCAATATTCTTGTTCAACTCAACGTAGTTCCGGGCGTAACTGTCTGATTACCGGCGGGATTACAGAGCTTTCTTTTTCTTGACACGGATAGTGTTTGCTATACAAATTGTTGGAAAATAATCTATGCTTTGCGCAAAGACATCGCACACCGCTAATTACTCTGTTGTTTGCCAACGGTAGCCGTAATGCTACCATAGCCTTTATTACGCATCAACGTGGCAGCACCCTTATAGCGCTTACCACCCGCTTCAATCCGACTTCGCACACGTTACTGGGTGCCGCCCTGACTGCAACAAATGGGTGGTGAAATCTGTCATAGCCTACTGTCCTGTCACGCAGAGGGCAAAACATTAGATATGTTATATTGTTAGTATACTGAGATGAACTTTTTGTCGTTGTTTTTTTACGCTGGCAATGCTACGGAGGTAGAACCGAGCGGTAAAGGTGTTCGGAATTCTACTAAGCGGATGACGCCACAGCGTTAGCGACGGCGATGCGTTGGCGGTGCGTAACACTATGAAGGCCTCATTCTTTACTGCGTAAGTAACGACTACTCCGCTGTAGTGTAGTATGGTACGCGATGACGGTGGCGCCAAACGCCAAATAGACGCCGAGCATACTATGCAGCACGCACGAACGTTTATTAAGGCGTTCACCCATACTTTTTACTATAACGAAGCTGGAATGAGTTCCAGAGAAAGCTTGTAGATGAAGCGAAGCTGCGCTGTGGAGTTCATGTCAAAGCAGCCTAAACAACATCAGTTTATTTGCTCGGTCGCTCCGCCAATCGTAGGGCATGTACCGATAGGATGAAAAGCAGACACTCTGCAGACGATGCGGAACAATAAACACGTCTTCAGGGGCATTCAGCGTTCATTTTAGCAAAGGAATCCTGCAGCTTTCACAGTGCTGCAAGGAACTACTGTGATAGTGTACATAACATAAGCACTTGAAATATTAAAGCTGTTATTTCTTTCCTCTCACGGGACTTATGTACCCGCTTATTATACAAGCCTCTCAGAAGCGACGTGCCTGTGGCATCCAGCTCTACAAGGGCCAAATATCAGGGTACGCGCCTGTGACGTTGAGGGAGGCGAGGGTAAATTGTGTGCGTTTCTGGAAGCATGATACATTGATGTTGGCGCGAATCAACAACGATAGAGAGATAGAGTGAAGCACACAAAGGCTTCCGAAAAAGCTTTCACACTGACTCATGAATATTGTTGTGAATCTTTCAAACATCAGTAATGACACCATGAGGAATCTCACTGTATCTACTACGGTGCGTCGTCACAATGCTAACTTGACAGCATACATTCAAGGCATGCGCTGCATAATGTCCTATATTTAGCGAAAGCAGCCTGTGCTTAAGTACTGTAATGATACCAAATAGAGGTGCCTCTATACAATTCTTGCGCTATGCTTTCTCCTGTTGTGTTCTTTCTTTATTAGCCCCCGTTGTAAGGTGTTGTTCAGGAGCAAGCCGTCAGCGGTGCGGCCAGCATAAGTCGCTTCTTGCTGGCTTACTTATAACAACCACAGACAGTTGCACTTTTTCCACAGGTTCACTCAAAGTAACGCTGACGCCTTTAGCGTGGTCGGGCCTCACGTGAGATGGGATTTTTTGATTCACAAAGATATGTTATCTCTGCATCTGTGACGCTGGAGATAGATAGCAGCACCAGGCATGAGGGTAGGACCAAATGGATTCTAGAGAGTTAACTATGAAGACGAGATACTCGCCAGAGAACTTTGCAGTGGCTTGTAAATGCCAGGTACAACCATCTGCTATAAAACAAACTGGCTTCGAAAGCTTTAGTGCGTTGGCTAAATTAAGAAGTAGTCAGCCATTTGCATTTAGTAAGATTATAGGATAGCATCCGATAGTTAAAAATGGCGGTGTTATATCAAAGCAAACTGATTGTCAAAATGAGCGCGACACGACATACAACGTGTTTTTATTGCCGATATATGTATATGATAGTATTTGTCTTAGCACAGAATGATGGTAACTGTCACTATTATACCGATGCCACACCCACCGCAAAAAAGGAATCACTCTGTCCTTCGTCAATCGCATTCGTTATTGTAACAACCAGCCCCTTTACCTGATGAGACGTTTAACGCTAGTGGAGACGGCCGATCAGAACGCGCTCAAAACTGTTCGTCAAACCTCCAGTCCTCTTCCTCTTCCTTATCAAGTATTTCCAAAATGCGCACTCGTACAAAATTATCATTGCGACTGCATATATAGCTAGTCAATGCACTTGTTCTTGTCCTCGTCTCCGAATCCTCTTGACTGCCATGTATGTTACGCAAGAAACGGGAATAGAACTAAAGAATGCTCAACAAAACATTGGAAGCAAGAGCTGTGATTTGCAGAGCACGTGGCAGATGGGTATGCAACACCCTTGCCGCAGAGTGCTGCAAGGGTGTTGCAGGAAAGTGTGCCGAATCTGTACCTTGGTAGCGTATGTTCATGAACTGCACCGCTGGCGAGTGGTGGGCAACACGAAGTGCCAGTGGCTACGTTTTTACGGCAGGTCATAGCTTTTCCAAAGTAAGCATTCGTCCCATTTGTCGTAGTATATTGCTACCTTGATACTTAGGTCTTAACATTTTTAAAGCGTGCATTTGCCGTGTTCATCATCATGGGTGTTAGCAGCACTGTGTTAATAGAATCTTCTGGTTCTTTACGTTTGTAACGGCATAATTAAAATGGCCGGTTATTCAATATATAGTGGGGCCATTCTACGTGGGCTTTCTACCGAAGGCTACGCAAATACAATATATGAATGCCAAAGCACTATATGCGCGTAAAATGACAACGTAGGAAAAAGCACAATCAGGGTGTGCAAAGCTGCACTTATGATAAGCACATGCCGGGCAGCGTCACTCGATGTAGAGACACATAAATGTCTATGAGCAGCAAAGAAAAACGTAAGCAGAAACTCCATTGGAGTTGCATAAGTATGTGTAAGTGTTGTGTCGCTAGCTCATCTCCACGCATACGACGCGACTTATGTTGTATAACACGATGAACAAAGCAGTAGACGGTTCATACAATGTATGCTTTATAGACCCTATTCGCTGTTTCGGCTCTTGATTCGACCAATGTGAACCCTTATCAACACTTATCCAGTGTTATCAACCTTATCAGAGTCGATCAAACACATATATATATCCTCAGCGATGCTTATCAAACGTATCAGAATTGTTCAGACCAATATAAGCCCTTATCACTCTTTAGCACATTATCTGTCTGCGTCGAACCATTATCAACGTGATCAGACCCATATAATCCCTCATCACCCCTTCTAATCCTCATAAAGTGATTGACTGCTCATCTACCTGTGTTGCGTGACAACACAGACAATAGTGTACAACACTTTTAATGGTTCAGGTAGATTCACCTTCAGCAAACATGGGTGTTTAGACCAGTGAACTACCACGAAGCACTTGGTCATTCATTCGAGCATCTGCTGTCTACGTTTGTAGCGTGGACGTTGCACAAGAAACACCACCGTACTGATTACTTTTATCGAACGCTTTAACGTGCTTCCCTGATTTTCGAATACGTTCTCAGTCACTTTAAATTCCTATAGCGTTTTCTTTTTCTTCTTTGGCAACAAAATTCTGCTCCCATGTAACAAAAAAAAAATAACGAGAGTGCTAAGCCCACTGGGTAAGACACGCTGCTTGGAGGCATGAAGTCGCAGGTTCAAAGGTCACCCCCGCCATGGTTTTTCCAAAGACTTATTTTTTTTAAATGTCTTTATTCTTTCGTTGCTTTTTTATGGAACGCGTCGCCTTACGCCCAACCGAGAGAGAAAGGTAACTTTATTATGTACTTGATGGAGTTCAGTGGTGGCGGGGGGCGGGAGACTAACCCCCACTCCCCCCCCCCCCCTTTCATCAGTCGGCAACCAGTCCTTGTTTTGTGGCGGCGTCTTCGGCCATTCGGACGGACCAGAGCTGCTCCTCTGGGTCCAAGCTGAGCAGCAAAGTCTCGCCCTGCTCGGACGCAGTTATGATGCGTGTGTTAGTGCGGTAGGTGTTGGTGGGTGAGGCTTTCGTGCATTGCCAGATAATGTGATCGAGGTCAGCGCGGGCCTCGCACGCTTTGCAGAGTGGGGAGTATGCATCGGGGTAAATCCAGTTGTCAAGCACGGGGTTCGGCAAAGTTCGCGTCTGAAGGAGTAGCCAAGTGGTGGATTGATATTTATTCAGTGTTTTGTGTGCTGGGGGTAGCTTAACCACTCTCTGCGGTAGTGGAGGAGAATTTCTCTGAACGTGACCATTCGGTCCCACGCGGGACCGCGATGCAAATCCGAGGGCTGGTCGGGATCGGAAGACTCAGGAGAAGGATGATGCGCTCAGTGTGCGAAAGCTCGGGCGGCATCGTGGACGGCTTCGTTTCCAGCCAGACCCGAGTGACCGGGGGCCCAGATGATCTGGACGCGGCGTTGCCTTGAGGGAGGAGTGCCAGAGAGAATCTTCTGCGCTTGGGGCGCTATCAATCCTTTTGTATAGTTGCGAATGGCCGCTTTTGAGTCGCTGATGATGCTGTGTGCATTGGTAGCCCCGTAGGCCAAAGCGATGATCGTTTCCTCTTCTTCTTCGGGTTGCGTGGTGAGTATTGATGCGGCCCCCGTGAGGCGGTACTGCAAGCCCGCGACTACGACGACCACCATGGCGTTTTGGTGGGGGTATTCCGCTGTATGCACGTAGGCTACGTCAGAAGCTTGGTGATAGTGCCTTTGTGGTTGTTTAGATCTTTCTGCATGTCGCTCCGGATTGTGTTCAGGGTCATATTGCAAGGTATGGGAGGCATAACTAGCTGAGAGCGAATGTTTGGAGGGATGGGTATTTTTGGTCCGAAATGGGTGGTGTAGGGTAAGCCTAGGGTGCCTAGAATGTGCCTGTCCGTGGTGGAATTGGCGAGTCGTTCCTATTGGCTAATGCGCTGTGCTTCTATAAGCTTGTCTATGGTGTCGTGAATGCTGAGGTCGTCCAGTTTATTGTTAGAGGTGGAGATGGGAAGATGTAGGGCTTGTTTATAGGCCCTCTTGATCATGGTATTGAGTTTGAGCTTGTGGGCTGCATTGAGGCTGAGGCACGGGGCGACACAGGCGATCCTGCTCAGGGCGTTGGTGGTTACCAGGCGTATAAGCTTGTTTTATTTCATGCCGTGATGTCAAATTGCAATGCGTGCTATGAGGCGAGTGGTTTGGTGTACATGAGTATCTAATTGCTTGAGTATCTCCGTATTTCTGCCGTTTTGTTGGATGCGTAAGCCAAGGATACGGATTCTAGGTACAGTAGGTATGCGTTGCTGCTGCACGTGGAGTTCTATCTCGGGCGGGCGAGGGTCTGGGCGTCAACCTCCCCAATTAGGCTTGCACAGAAGGAGCTCCGATGTTTGTGGGGAGCACGCTAGGCCGCGCGGTTTTACGTATGCAAAGACCTCGTTGATGGCTTGCTGCAGCGTGTCCTGGATGTCCCCTTCGGTGTTCCCGGTAACCGACAGGGTGATATCGTCTGCGTAGAAGCTATGCTTGAGGTTGGGGATGCTAGCTAATGCAGGCGGTAGCCCGAGCAAGGCTACGTTAAACAGAAAAGGGGACAGAACCAATCCTTGCGGCGTGCCTTTGCTGTCGAAGTGAATAATTGGCGACTGCAACCCTCCCTTGGTAATGGTGGCCATGCGACCTGCGAGAAATTCTTCGCGTAGTTATATGTTCGATGTCCAACTTGGAGTTGTGCCAGTTGGTTCAGTATGGCCTCATGCGTGACGTTATCGAAGGCCTTCGTTAGGTCTAGCCCCAAGATTGCTCTGGTGTACAGCTTGGAGCTTTTATTGCCATCGATAATTTGGTGCTTGAGCTGATTCATAATATCTTGAGCAGAACGTTTCGGGCGGAAGCCAACCAGGGTATTAGGGAAAAGGTTGTTTTTGTTCATATGTCTGTGTAAGCGTGTGAGGATGACGTGAATTAGTAAAGGCAAGGCGCAGAAGACCAGGACCAGGACCAGGACCAGGACCAAGAACACAAACGACGGGACCGGCGCCACTCACAACTAAGTTTATTTCCGCAACAAGCCTGCTTATGTAGGTTAATCAAGCCGAGTCACACATGAAACTTTAGAAGTAAAATACAGCAATCTATCGAGCACTCAGAAATAATATCTGGCACAAAATATCAAATGAGCAAACAAGAACCACACGTGGAGAAGCACGGGAAGCAATTCATCGAGCGTAGTCTTTTGCAAGCCAACGGGGAGGAAAAAACGAGGCATAAAAAGTGCCGCCTACGCTTCACTGTCAAACTATCCATAACATAACACACTTCAAACGCGCAAGGCCCAGGCAGTGATAAAACCCGCACGACTATGGGAATAATGAGCAACGAATAACACGGAAAAAATATGAATAGAGGCGTCTAAGTACAGCGTCTGCGTGAAAACTAAAATCTCTTAGTCACTCACCTAAAAAAATTGATGAAACGTGTGACCGCTCGAAAAATGAACCATGTGACAAACAATGAAACGGACAGAACAGTAGAACGATAAACGCTCGTGTCGTGTTCGTGCTTGTCTCTGTGTCATTCTTGCGCTATGTATCCCAGTTTGTATGTATCCCATCAACACCCCGAAACTCCTTCCCTGCGAACGAGAAAGGGTCGAAAGAACAGTGTCTGCGTCAAAGCGAAAGAAAAAGAACGCAACAAAAGCTTAAGAGCCACTAGAAAATCGTCAACAAAATAAAATCTAGATAAATAAAAGGAAGACAGACGGAAAATCCTAAATGAAATCACTCTAATATGAGGCCTCAATGAAACCTTCTAAAAGAGTAGTCTCCTTGTCACTAAGCACAATGGACGAGGCTGACGCATTTGTTTCCCTCTTGATGAAATAGGCTTCCACAATCTCATGACGGTACTTTTTATGTCTCGTTTTTGCTAGCCGTTGGCTTGGAAAAGACTACGCTCGATGAAGTGCTTCCCGTGCTGCTCCACGTGTGGTTCTTGCTTGCTCACTTGATATATTGTGCCAGATATGATTCCTGAGTGGTCGATAGATTGCTGTATTTTGCTTCTAAAGTTTCGTGTGTGATTCGGCTTGATTAACCTACATGAGGCAGGCTTGTTGCGGAAATAAACTTAGTTGTGAGTGGCGCCGGTCCTGTCGTTTGTGTTCTTCTTGAGTCCTGGTCTTCTGCGCCTTGCATTTACTAATTCAAGCTTGAACCAACTAGCCCAAGCAAGAGTTCTACTTGAGGATGACGTGTCCGAGGACCATCCCGACACATGAAGTAAGGGAGATAGGGTGGAAGTTCTCGAGTAGGAGGCGCTTCCCTGGTTTCGGAATCATAATAATTTTGGCTTCTTTCCATTGTGAGGGGAGGTTTCCAGTACACGTTAAATTAAGCTGTGAGGGCTAGTATAGAATCCTCATCTAGGCTGCGAAGCATTTTATTAGTAATGCCATCAGGTCCCGGGGCCGAGTTAGGGCTCAGTGCGAGGATGGCTTCGCGTACCTTTGCTGCTTGTATAGGCTCGTCCAGGTGATCATTAGCGGGGCCAGCGTATGCTGGAGCGGGTGTAGTAGGTTGAGGTCCTACGTATCGGTCTATCAGCTCTTGGATAACTTGTGCGTCCATGGTCGGATGGTTATGAATGATTTTTTTTGCGTACTGAATTGAATTATGGGGTTTTACGTGCCAAAACCACTTTCTGATTATGAGGCACGCGGTAGTGGAGGACTCCGGAAATTTCGACCACCTGGGGTTCTTTAACGTGCACCTAAATCTAAGTACACGGGTGTTTTCGCATTTCGCCCCTATCGAAGTGCGGCCGCCGTGGCCGGGATTCGATCCCGCGAGCTCGTGCTCAGCAGCCTAACACCATAGCCACTGAGCAACCACGGCGGGTGTTTTTTTTTTTTGCGTGTTGTGCTGTTATGTGTTCTTGCTTTTGGCCGGATTGATGAGACCGACTGAAATATTTCGTAGGTTGGTCGCTTAATCGCCACGTTTGTAAAATTACTGCGGTCGTTCGCGTTAGCAATCGCTTGTCTGTCATATATCTTACGGACAGACCACATATCCAGAAATGCGAGCGCCGATGAGGCGCATGGGCGCAAATGACCACGCAAGCAGAATCAGCACGACTGTGCATTAGGCGCTGCTCTCAAAGGCCTGGCGATTCAGCGGGCCAACCGTGCCAGTCATGGGAAGTCCCGGGAGCAGGGGAAGTCCCGTGACGAAAAAAATGAAACAAAACAAATGATCTCACTCGCCGCTGCGCAAAGGTTGAAACTGGATCAAATATCAGGCAGCTGCTCTCGGTCTCGCAAGTATGGTCGCATCTGCTGCGACATTCGCACTCTTTACACTTAATAGAAGTGGATTCTGTACAACATTATTGTGTTCCATGAGTTTGCACCTGCGTTTCTTGCGAGTTGTATGGGCATTGCATACGTACTGTGAGCGTATAATCTCAGCGGAACTGTGCCAACACCACGTGAGCTTCTCATAATTACTTAAGTTGTACTTTTAGGCTTAATACCTTTGTTTTTTTCTGCGGACCCCGACAGTGCTTTTCTCTGTACCCAATACAATTCACTATCGCCTTGATAGCGTTCCATCCCTGTGGGTTTGTTATTCACATAGAGCGCGAATCTAGTGAGTCAAAAAAAGAAACTACGGAGTCACATCGTAAGCACGTCGCCTTATCTACCATGTAGGCATGCTATACACCGAAACAGGTAAGACGAACGCTGCACTTACAATCCAAAGCATGGCGTCGGGGTCGTTGAGCTGTACGCACGATGCCATTGCAAAGAACAGTGCCATTACACCGTTGGAGAGGCGGAACCAGGCATCGCAGGAGGACAGCATATCTGGGTCACACGGAAGGATCTCATGTTATTACATTGTTCTATTCTAAGATTATTTTCTTTTTGCCGAGCTGAACCTAAGACGTGGAAACAGCGCATATTCACAACTCAATGCAAACAGGGTTATTCAATTTTCGGCTTGATTCTAAAAAGTCTAGGAAGCTTCCAATATTCTATAACATCATTTTGAGTTCCAAATAACACATTATTAGGGTTCCAAATAACACATTTGCAACCCTAGCGGATTTCTATCTCCAAAAGAAAGAGTAAGATGCACGCTGGACACCATGGCACCTCACATACTTTCGTTGGCCCTGTGAATGGTGGGCTTATTATTTCGAAGCAAAATTGAAAGCCCTGGCACTTGACCGGCTACCGTAAAGACGCACAATAGTGCAGTGACGTAATTTGTGATGCGAAAGTGTCAAATGATCCTTTGAGCGAGAAAACCGGCCTCTGTAGTCTGTAGGAGCTAAACGGCACCTGAATCCTCACTAGCTGCGACACCACATCACGAGCGCGCCATGAGGTGGTTCTCATTGACTGCGAAGCCACGCGACAAGGATGCCTGGACGAAAAGCGGGTGAGAAGGACCACCTTCTGCCGCTGTAGCGTGCGAGGTGTTACGTTGGAGAGACGGTATGGCCACGGCACTAATCACCCTCTCTCTCAGAAGTCAACGCAGGGGTCGTGTGTCTGCCCGCTCCCCTCATTTCTTAGGTGTTATGCTCGGCATAGAGTTTCATACAACAATCACTAGAGGGAACTCTGGCGCTGCAGTCGTTGTATCACCATGGGAATGATGGGGAGTACATGGATTTGTCTGATCTTTGTGCTTGTGGATTTACACGTTCTTGTGTCTTTCTATATTACGGTATATAAATCTTATGGCCGTAAATTTCAGCGTGGTTTATACGCTTCGAAGTGCAGAAGACACCGAAAAGACGCACAATTGCGATTGATTGCAACAATTCAGCTTGTCCAGGTGGCCAAATCGAAACCTGCCAAGCGGCTCAAGGCACTGACACGCCCACGATAAATTCATAAGGGCGTTTCATTCTCTTGTCAATACATGCGTCCCTGTCTTAATGCTTTCAACATCAGGCTTCTGTGCTAGAGTTACTGTGTTGAAATCCGGCCATCACACACTTTTAAAGATGTGTATTTAATTATCAATTACGCAGTTCATTGTTAAAAATGACGAGTTTACAAAGTCAGAAACCGTTTGAAGTCAAAAGGACGAAGTTAAGGCAAATCCTATATACTTCCCATGCTCTTGGTAGAACCACTCCAATTGCAGCTCCCGTAGACGCTAGCGTCAGAGTTCCCTCTAGTAATTATCGTATGAAACTCCATGACTCGCGGGCCAGTTTCTTTGGCTATGAGGGGAAAGCTACGACAAGTGAGAGCGCTTCTGAAGATGGTCCGCACTTTAATCCACGTTAGTTTAGGCTCGGGAAGAGGAAATCATAGACACTTTAACAGCAACAGCTAAGCCAGAAAACATCACTGGGTGCAAAGGTTTACTTATTTTGCAGCTTCTCCCTGTCGCGTCTGCGCAAACGCGAAACGATCGCACATGAAGCTGCGTCTATTTAGCTATATGCTGCTCCGAGCAACGAAAAGCACTGTCAAGCGCTGCCCGACTGCTTGGCACGGTAACATATGTGCACCAGCCACGCCTCCGCAGCTTTCCCTTCATAGCCACATAAAGTTGTTCGCGAGTATACAAGCGCTTGCCGGTGCTGCTTCCTCGCTCTTTTGTTGCGCAGACACTAGCCAGAGCGCTAGTGTCTACGAAGCCCCCAAGCAGGGTTGGTTAGCCAGTGCGAGAACGATGGGTAATGCGTGGATTTGCGAATAGACATTGTCCTTCTAGCTTTGAGTGGCTTTGTGAAATTGCATAGTTACCATTTCTAAGCAGTACTCCGCTATAATTAATTACGTAGTACTCCGTCTTAAATATTTGCGTAAACATTAGTAAAATTGTCCGACGGTACGAAACGAGCACAGTAACTCTAACACAGAAGCCCGATATTGAAACCATTATGCCACGGACGTATGCACAAGCTGAACCACTGCAATTAGAAGTTATTCTGCATGCTTGCAGAGCCTTGTTATCTTCTGCATTAAAAAAGGCATCAATGGCGTTGACATTTAGTCGAATTTAAGCCGACATAACGCGAAATAAACGAAACCACAAGAACTTGTAAGTCCCAAACACGAAGTTTATGTAATTCCATGTACTACGCGCCACTCCTATGGTGGCTCAACGATCGCAGCGTCACTGTTCCCTCTAGTAATTGTAGGAAACTATAGCGGAAGGCGGCCTTTGCGCGACCGGTGAATGATGGGTGATTGCCGAATGCAGTCATAATCCATCATCATAAAGGACCACGCTTTCATTTAATGCAAAAACTAGCCATATGGAGGGGGCAAATGTATCAGGAGCCACGCGCTCCCTGTGTCGGGTTTCAGTCGTGGAGGACTGCACACACTAATAACTCTTTGCACGCTTTGGGACGTATATTTGCCTCTCAACTGTGATCAACGTCCATCTTGCGTTCCTTTCCTTTTTGCAACAGCATGCCAGGTATCAGTGTGACACAGGATTTCTGACAGAAGTGTAGAGAGCTCATAATTAAAAAAAAACGCGATACCTGGACAGAAGAGAATCATTGTTGTAAGACAGGCGATATATCCCATCCGTGGAAACCGTTTTTAGTGTGTAACAGATAATGTCAAGAAACAATCTCAGTTGCACTTTCGCAGAACTGTCCAATTTCTCTCATGCATGGCCTTAGCCCTAAAATTTATACTTGAAATATTGCATGGTAACCCTAACCTATTGCCGAACTAACATACCTTCAAAATATTTTCGATAACTGAAATAAGTTGTAAACACTATAGCATTCTTCCTATGCGCCTAATGTTTTCTTTGGAGTTTTCAAAATTTTGTTTATTTACGTGAGACACCCGATATGAACGAAGCATAAAGCATAATCAATAATTATTATTGCTGGAAACAATGCAATGTTTCTTCCAGGTTAGAAGAAGCAGCAACCCGCACAACAATTACTGTCATGAACGATGATGCTTTTGGTACTCGAGGGCGCAAGGATTGCGCACAAGGCGCAAAAGTACCGGGACCAAATACGTCACGACTCAGCCATTCATCCCACGCCGTCGTGCATTTATGGGCAATGATGTCTTAAGCGGGCATTCACACTACGGTATTGTAATTTCCCTGTTGGAATGCACCGTGAAAAACGTGACACGCGAGGACATGTCATAGACATCATGAGCATACCGTCGTCTGCTCTTGCTGATGCCTCACGCTGGTCCGAGTTTAGAGTGTAAGTAGTTGACTTTACACACTCCGCCAGATACGTTTGCATATTATTGTATAAATTTCTCTCTGTCTCTGTGTTCCTGCTAAATCGATACATCTTTATTCAAGTATGTGCAGTGTTATATGTTACTTGAGGTATTGATATTTTTGTTCGCATTACTGCTGATCTTTCTATTACGTTTATTTGTAAGCCACCTTAGCCGACAGTTCCGTTGCATTCTTGTAACTTGGGGCCCTCTCCTGTATATCGTCTACGCTATAATTAGTCTCAGACGTAGTCCTAATAAAAATGATTGATTAATTGATTGACTGAAAATTAACGCTGTGCCGCACCGCCAATTTCAAAGCCATGTTTCAGTAACGTAACCCTATGCCGGAATGACTAACAGTCATTGACATCTTTGAGCCGTACGTTTGTAGACTGACAAGTTACTTTGTACTTTTTATTACCCCCCTTACTCAATGCACTGTGAAGGGGCCTGTAAGGTATGTTCAATAAATAAATAGTGTCTAAATAGCGTCTCTCAGTTTCCTGAATAATTCATATCTCATCTACAGGCAACACGCTCTCGCATCATGCATGTGAGTTTTTTTTTATTGTGAGGCAGAGAACTGCGCATTCAATCAGTTGAATGGTAAAGCTCCGCGGTATTCGAAAGGTGTGAAAACGGTCCACTAATGTGTTTATTTTGCTTGCAGGCAATCGTGTATGCACAAATGGTGTGAAGCCAAATCCTATTATCACTGGAAAACTTCTTTTGCAGGCATAACATCTGCAGAATGTGAAGTGACCACATGTGCCACTTCACATCTTGAATTCTGGCCCGCAGCGGAAGACTGAAAAGTCTTTCATTAATTTAACACACGTTTTCTGGGAACCGAGCTGTCAAACGAGATTATGCTTCGTAGTTGTTTTTTCCTAACAGCAACTTCTCTAGTGGCCAAATGACACAAAATAAATAAGACCTGCAACAAAGCATGTAATGGTGATGTATTTTAGAGTGCCAGCAATTAAGTACTTATAGACTGGGTTTGCCTATTGCGTCCGTCTATCTATTCCATTACACTGGCGGCAAACTCATCGTTTATTGAAATTACTTCGGCACTGACCAGGATGACTCGTCATTCCGAATTTCAAGGTTGCTGTCGAGCAGGGAATTAAAATACGGTGCTCACAGCCACCACAACTAGGTTCCAGCCCTTTTTCTCAGCCGTGATTCGCGTTCTTACTCGGGTGCGCTCACCACCCTTGTCACGTATTGTGGTTAGCGTGAGCGCAGCCGTGAGCCCAATGGCACACTATAACGACGGCCAAATAGTGGCAAGTATGGCGCTCCACCAAGGCAATGAGCCTGGCAGTGTCTCTGCATGCCTTTAAGAGGCCAGGAGGACATTATGTGCAATCGCACACGATTTGTTTTTCATTAGGTGACGAGCATGTCAGGGTGCAATTCATCGTGGTCTTGCTCGTGAAAGGAGCCTAGACAGCACAACAGAGGTTTAGTAGGCAATGATAATGACGAGCTTGAGGTTGATGACTATGGGCATGGCACATGCTCACAGTCGAAAATGCGGCAAGTATTGAACAGCAACGTCGAAACCATTTACAGGGTAACTGCCAACAACGACGTCTCAACAACCATTCCCCACACCTCATACCGAGGCGAAAACAAAAAGCGAACAGTAATTGAGTGTCAAGCAGAAGTAGGAAAAACAAACGGACATTCTAACCAAAGCGCTTTGTATGTGAATCTATATTCCTGTTCGTGTCCTGCCTTCCTCGAGCAGTTTAAAATTTTATTCAGTCTATGAACCGACTAGCCCAACAACATGCCGGGCTAACCAAGAGTGCACTGGGCGGAGACGCAACAGCTTGATGATAAAGCGCGCACGACTTTAACTCTCTCTCTCTCTCTCTGCCTTTGTTTCAGCTGATGCAAAGATGAGTAGAATGATGCCTACGGACGTCGTACGCACTCTTCCATCTTTTATCGTATGGCAGAGCCTGACCCAGTGTATTTGGCAGAGCTGAGTGCAAAAAAACGGCCAGAAAGAGACCGCGTGGGCTTTGGCTATTAGTACGGCTCATAAATAATTTATTGCCACAGCAGCATTCGTTTACAGTGAAAGCCACCATGTTAGTCTATTTGCACTGGTTGCCTGTGTCTTCCTCACATAATTGTGTTCCAGCGCTACACAAAACTGTGCAGCAACCTAGGGATTATAGGGCAGGTTGTGAAGGGAGAAGATGCGGTCATATAATAAATGTAATGTAAAGTACCATGAAAATAGTTATGATATTTGAAATTTAATTCTCAATACACACAACATGATAAAAAGAACGTTCTGGACTAGAGCAGTTCTGACCTTTTCTTCTTTGCGATGCACCCAGCCTGACTTCTGTAGCATAGTAATGCAGTTTTGTAGAATTCGAATTGCGTAGGCTGGCACACTGCAGCGCTGTCACACTGTAGCTGTTTAGTTTGTTAAAACGCATGGCTTTACAAAACATATATTGCGTTGTTGTTTGGCCGAAACCTATGCGAATGTTTTGTTTTTTTTTCTTTCGCAGGGCAACGACGTTTTGCTTTTCAAATATATTTCACTCAGCTAATCTTGGTTGATCACGTTCGTTTCAGTTTCATGGTGAAGTGGGACCCACCGCTGTGCCTTAGCGGCTATTGTGTTGCGCTGCTAAGCACGAGGTCGCGGGATCAAATCCCGACTGCAGTGGCCGCTTTTCAATGGCACAAAATGCAAAAATGCCCGTGTCCCGCTCATTCGTGGCACCTTAAAGATCCCCTGGTGGTGAAAATAATTCGGGAGTCCTCCACTACAATGTATCTTATAATCGACTCGTGGTTTTGGCACGTAGAGCCCCGGAAATAAATAAACAATTGTCCAAATGAGTAATTATTACTTAACAGTGAAGTGGACGAGCTGAATCAGCACATACTAAGCCAAAAAAACAACACCAGTCCTTACTCGCAAGAAATTATCACTCTCAGTCCAGCAACTGTTTGACTTATTTCATCAGACCACTGTTTTCTATCGCCATAAGAACAATTTGGCACATCAAATAATCGAAGCGCTTTTCATTTTGAGTGCAGGCGATACGTGCATTAGTGTTCTTTCTGTAGCCTTATCGCGGAAATTGATTTTCTAGAGACGGGAAGATGACTGAATTTCTGATTTCGTTCATATTTACCGTTTTGACGTGTGTGTCATGCTCCCTTTTTTGGGGACTTGATTATTTTGAATATTGACATGCGAGGAGAAGCGTTTGTTAAGCTTAGAGGTGGCTGAGTTCAGTTTATTTTATGTACTTGGGTTCTTTTCAACAAACAGTTAGTTGCGGGTAAGGGCTCGTGTTGGTCTTTTCTTCGGCGTCGTAAGTGTTGAGCGCACTTCTTGTCCTGTTCTTCGCCCTGTGGCACTGGCAAGTATGGGGATGACGAAGTGGCATGACGACAAAACAAATCATCGTTGTGTGTCGTCTTGATGACGTGCGTACCAGAATGGATAGACGGACGGACCAGACAAACTGTTTCGAGCACTTAACTGTTGGCACAGAAAAACAGCGACACGTGAACATGACGGGCGTTGACTTCGAGCTATGCCTGAAGAACTCAAAACAGATGCATTATTAAAACACATCTGTTTGACATGTTGCGCCCGACTGCTCCCACGGATACTGCACACCTTTGTGGGTTGATTGCTTCTGTCATTGTAACTAGCTCAACTCGAAGATTTTGCACCGTTCCGCATGTCTTGCAATCACACTAAGAAGGAATGTCATCTCGAAGCACTGTCTTGTGGCACAGAAGAGGTAAGGGCTCTAGTTGTATTGGCCAGAGAGAAACAGCATGCAGATGCCATACAGACCATCAAACGGGTGTCACACATCGCATAGATGTGTGTTTACATCGCGTCTGTTTTGTTTTAAAATTCTATTGGAAGTCTCTACTAGTCCTGTTCACATGTCCGTTGTTTGTGCGTCTTTCGTGTTGTGCCCGTCATATACTTACAAAGTAAACCAACTAGCACAAACCAATGTCTTTTTTCTGAGCTACCTGTACTTCTGAGCTACCTGGAATAATGGACAGAATAAAAGATGCATCTGGGTGTTCCCAAATATAGCTCCATCAGCACTATTTGGGAACTCCACGCCCGTTTTTGTATGTCCGTCTCTTCGCATAGAGCCTTTTGGTGCCCCGTTCGGTCTCAGTGTATATAACAGCATGTGTATGCGCTGCTCTTCAAGAACATCCTCTCCCACCAACTTGGATCACTGCGTATGTGCCACTGCGTATGTGGCGCTCCCAAATGAACCTATTTGACTGCAATGTGAATCAGCGGGCGTATACTACTGGGTATTTGCTGCTCCTCAATGAATCGCTTTAACGCTAACTTGGAGCAATGGGTGTGTAACGCAAATTAGGAGCCGTTTTTCAATCAAAAAGAAAAGTCCTTTAAAATTTACCCGGTACGGGTTGGAATCGAACCCGAGCCATTTATTATCAGACAATCTTGCCTGAATTCAGACACGCGCCACCCGAGATTTTGACCGCGCCGTCGCCGGATGGCGCAGTGTGTACATAAAGAAGCGCAAGATAGGAGCTCCGCTGCTCTACACGGCTCATTCGTGACGCGTTTCCATACCGTGTGACGCTAGATTTCTTCATTACTAGTCGAATTGACATTGACAGTGATCCTTAGCTGGTCTCTACCAGAATTTTCATAGTACGAATCAAAATGAAATTTGCTTTGTTTTGGTCCCCTCTTTTCTTAGAAGGTGGCACCATTTTCACTACACCCGGAAAATATTAAAACGAAGATTTGTGCGTCAGTATGCACAGACATTTATTCGTTCCTTTTGCGAACCATTTCTTTTTCGCCTGGTAATTTTAAAAGTGCTTAAACGTATATGAGTGCGCTGTCCATAAAATCGCATTGCCTTCACGTCAAAATAAAACCAGGATAGTTGTGCTCATAGATCCTAAACAGGCTTTCTCTTTCCCGAATAATTTGTACTCTGGAAGGAGGCATAGTTTTGTGCGTTAATAAGCGAGGTGAGGTGGTGAAAAAAAAAGTATGCTTTTTTATTTTTAATTGCGTAAGCATTTCTATGCCTACCCAACGAAAAATCTGTCCTTCACCTAAGACAATGAATCCCTCACACTCCCGTAAGCAAGCAAAAAAAATGCAGTGGCCCATACCCACCTAAAGCAGAGGCTACATGTGCTCAGCAAATGGAAGCTGACATCGCATACATTCATTGGAATCACCCATAGAAAACGCAGTGCAAATAATTTTCAATAAAGAACAAGGTGAAAAGAAGCATCTGGACCATCAATAAAGCATTGCATACCCCCTTCTGCAAATGTAGGGGTGGTTTCGCCTCAGCTCTCCTAAATTACCCGTAATTCACCTTAACACCAAAGGCCGTGGGTTCGAATCACACCAAAGGTCGTGGGCTATAATATTCCAACTCACTGTATCCTAATTCGCTGTGGCTAATAACATCACCATGATTAACCCCAATGCTAGTGGGTACGAGTGCTATAATGAACTCTGTTTTAATGAAACTTACTTTATCTTGTTCGCTATTAACGTGATAAGCTAACAATCGATCAGGATTGATGAGCGTTTATACTGGCCGGACCAAGTTCCAGAACATTCATAATGACACCGGGTTGCGTGGAAAAGAGCAAGTGGTAAAATGCTTATGCACACATCGGACAACTTCCAAAGGAGTTTCTGACTGATCTTTAGGAGGGTGAAGACGTGCTCTTTTGGTAAAATTGCGTAAACAAATACGGGGATTTAAAACGTTGTCTAACTTGACCACTGCTTAGAATGCAGATTTTATTTCACTCGCTGACTTTTGTTGCTCATGATGTCAAAAAGAAGGAAGAAGCCTTGCATCTTGCTAGCATTGCCGCGATATCCTTGCTTCTCATCTAGCAAAGAACAGCCAAGGGAGCACTCTGTAAAATCAGCACCTATGCGCATAATTATGATGTGGAGTGAGCGGTTTTGTTTTTGCGGTGTTTAGACAAGACGGCAGACGGTGCTTTTCGCTGTGTCAATTCAAAGCACTTGAGATTTTCAACATTATCTATTCACATCGTCAGCACAGGTCAGTATACAGTGCAAGCCGTCCACCCCGTGCATATGAGCCAATAATGTGGAAAAGGAGTTACCCGCAATACGCCAACATCAGACAGCCATCATTTCTCTCTCATCATAATGCCCTCATAGACGTGGTAGTCCTCTACTTTTCACCTATGCTTCTAGATTTCCTCATAAAATTCATATCGCATGCGGTGAGTGCAACGAAAAAAAAATTATGCTGTCCTACACGTTGAAATACTATTTTCTCAGCCCGTTTCAAATGTCTTCTATCCTCCTGGCGCGACATTCAGGGTTAAGTGCTGCCAGTATTCCAGGGAAATACCGAATATGTTTTTAATAAGACGGAAACCTATACGTTGTGAAATGGTTGACCTTTCTTTCCAAACAATACACGGCTACTCACACCGCGTTCCCGAAGAGGTTTTTGGGCCATCGTCAAAAGGACAAGTTTAGCGTACCAAGAGCAACCAAAAAGCTCATTCTATTTAACATCTGAGGAATGCAATATGCAAGTTTTCCATTTCAAAGTGTTCTCGTTAATTTTCTATAACGAGTTAAAGCTGTCAATAATGTTCAAAACGCCTCTTAGGAGAGCAGTTCGGGGCCTAGGAGCCAGATATGGGCGTAAAGGCATGCTAAAATGGTCCCAGTGCGCCAAAGTACATTTATGAGAAATCTGGCCTAGCAGGGTCATTTAGGGGTGCCTGTGCTACCTTATCTTTAATGTGGCGGCAACGTGACAGTATCGAAGACACCAAGCGACGTCGCTATGCACGCGTGGGCGGTGTCTGGGTATAGGCGCGGCGCCGTTGTATGTGTCGAGGAGAATTCTACGGAGATAAAAATAGCGGGCGGTCCAGGAGAGCAAGCGCTGCGGCCAAGCCATTCGGTAAAGCCGTGCGCAACACACCGCAGGGCGTTAGTGTTACCAACGACCACAAGCTACACACATTTGGAACAATTTCCGTTAAGGAGCTAAGGTTTTACTTTTTTTCTTTAACACAAGCAAATGGTTTGCGTGTTAATTGTATGAACAAACGCTTTCATGTTCTAGGTTTTTCTTGGAGTGCACCACAGCGGGTACTGAACTTCAGTGCCAAAAGACGCGAAGGCCGTTCCCAGCTGTTCGTACTTTTGCAGCAGCTGCTTCCAGGAAACTCTGTGCCAGCGATATCGTGGTATCAATGCTGCGATATGCACATTAGTATACATGGAATAAAACATATCATAATGTATTTATAGACGTCCGTGGTTATACGATTGTAGCACCTACCTCTGCAAATAACGACTATAGGGGAAATAGGATACGTATTCCACAAAATATTTCAAATTTATTAGTTTGTTCACTTCGGCGCACCTAACGTTAACATCAATATAAACTGATAAAACAATTTAGGTGACACTGCAGTGTATCAGTGTTTTGAAAGTCAATCTTCTTATTGAATATTCCAAGTCACGGAGTTAAATTTGCGATTGCAGGAAATACAATACAATATAGTATGTACGTTTCATATGTGGATTCTTAATGAACAGTCGCGTATCGCAGCAGAAGTAACAATGTTATTTACTGGAACATTGATTTCGCGAAAAAAATTCTGGGTGAGCACTGACATGAAGAGAGTGCAACTAATTAGTCGCGCGTACAAGGCCACGTTGAAACATCGGGTACCATGAGGTCATTACCAATTGCCTGACCGATTGCTTGTGCAGTTCGACGTCTCATAGAAGCAAAGTCAGTACGAGCCAAAATGTAGCGGAAACCACCACGCTTATTTTGAGCAGCTAAATAACATTATTTAGCATAAAACTCCTGCACGCAAGCGCTGTTACATTTCGTACCCATTGGAATGCGCCTTAGACGGTGAGGAATAGATGCCGCATTGTTGGGCTCTACGTGGGCCATTTACAGGAACTGCACTTCCGAATAGCTCTTAGGAATTGGAAGCACCAATTCTTGAATCATTTAGATCCGGCATTTGCTATGCGTTCGGTTTGTTTTAATTATAATATCTGTTGGTTGCACTATTTATTTTCAAGGCGTTTCGGATACAACATTTGGCGGCGCATGACAACCTCCGATGTGAAATAGTAACTTGTAACAGTTAAGCTATGTTGACTTGAAGACGAATTTTGCATAAGCGTTCTAGAGTAACTCGCAGAGGTATAACAGGGACGTCAATAAGAACCATGTCAAATTGTAGGTGCTGGCACAACGCCAAATCCGAAGAAGAAAATTGGTATGAGGAAACCTAAATGGGGCACTGTGCAGTATTTATAATTTAAGCTCCGAAAGTCAAAACCTATAGTCAATTATCACCTCAGTTTATAAACCGCCAGCGCATATCACATCAGTAACTAAAAACTACGTTTCCAAATTTCAGCATTATTCATGCGTCTGCTTCAACGCCAAGCTGTCTATGCCGCATGCTGCAGGAAATCTGCATGCTAAAGCCAGACCACAAGGAAACGCAAGATCAGAGCCCGTGGGCACACTGCCACACAATTCTTAGGGCATCGGCAGGCGTAGAGGTTGGATGCGTTAGTGATGAGAGCGAAGGCATTTCTCGCTCAACCAGACAACGACATACCTTTCGTCAGCTGCGTTTGATGCTTCATATTCAACCCGAGAGAATAGCCCTGCTGCACACTAGAAATGTGATGGTGGCTACGCTTCGATCAGCGCTGTGTATAGGATGCGTTTTCGCGGCGTTCTACATCGTCTCTGCCGAGGGGCACGTTTGAACGGGCGCCGCCATGCTTCCTGCCCGGTTTCAGATCGATGAAACGGAGGCTAAGTGAGAGAAGGGGGTTCCCTTTCTCGTTGGGAAAACGCCTCTCGAGGATGACTTGGTTCAGTGCATTGCTAGCGTGTATCTCAAGTTTCGCGAAAATAACGAAACAGCGACCGTGCTAAGTTCCGAAGCTGAGCAAGGCAAGAAACAAAGCGAGACACATGGTGCACTATGTGTGGATGTGTATGCAATAGGGAAGGGGGAGGAGGGGGCGTCCTGTTGTTTAATTACTTGATGAGAAAGACAGCGACATGGACATTACGCGAAGCCGCCTGTTGCTGTTTGGGTTCATGGAGCTGTAAGTTTCACTTTAGAACCCTTTAAGCTGTTTTCCCATTACTACCATGTTGTGTGCATTGTGAACACATTTACTTTATGAGAACACCGGCATAACGAACGGCACCGGAGCCAGCGGTGGAAGGAGACGACAAACGCGCAGGCAGAGGAGCTACCGGTGGCGCGAACCGTAGCTTGGTGATCGTGGGCGCAACTCGCCATGACGGGGGCCAGTCGGCGTGACATGCGTGACCGCACCGTGCCCACATTGCTCTCGTGGTGAAGTTAGTGCCTACTGCGGCGCGCGTCTTATAGCGCGGCGCGTCACACCTTGCGCACACCTCTACATGTTTAGAGATTTCTTCTATAAGTCCCACAACCTTAATTTAAACACACGTAAAACTCGCATATACTTGTACTATGCATCTAGACCTACACCATGGGCTCTATAACGTGAAAACATTGCAATCTGTCTTTATTCCGATCTCCTGACGTGAAATTTACATAACCGCGGCGAAAGCATCGGGCTGTGAGCCGCCGCGTTGTCTGCGCCATCCAATCAAACGCACTCCTCGTTTGTAGGCGGCCACTTTAGTTTGATTTTGAAGCGAACAGCATTGCCTACTTTGGCACGTTAGTCTTATTTAATTGGCTCAGAAGAGGTGAGGAGCCCGCTGAAATGGAAAGGGTTTCGGTTAGGCTGAGCGTGTGCAGTGGAAATACATAAACAGGTGTGGAGAGTTGTGCCAGTGTCTGATATCGGCTCATTTGCCCTCGCTTATCCACTCTACAGACAGAGAAAGTTCCTGGAACTGTTTTTGAGGTAGTATCTGCTTGTACCATATTTCACTCCCTTTTCCAGAGTAGATCGACCCCGTTTGAGAGAGAGCAGAGTAACTTCCCCCGACAGAGTTTTATTACTCCACAGCGAGGGAGTAATGGTACTCTTCTCTTCCCCTGAGTGCTAATACTTCTCTCACGCGGGTAACAGTACTCAGCCAGACCGAGGGCTAATACTTCTCCAAACTGAGTACTTCTACTCCCCCAAGCAGAGTACTCATACCCTTCCTAAATGGGGAGATTTTACTCTTTCAGAAGAGAGCGCTAATCCTCATCCCAATAGTGTGAAAGCACTCACTATGTAAAGCCATGGTCACGTCAGAAGGGATTCACAATACTTACATGTGGAAAGTATTGATTACTTCATAAGCAGCTCCTGCACTTATTTTTGGTGAATTGCGTGTAATCTGCAGTAGCCGAGTTGCTCAAATGATTTTTTTCTCTTAAAAGGTGAAAGTCTTTATTGATCACTCACGAGACAAACTGAATAATAATTCGAGAAACATACTGGCACACACATAAACTTAGATTACAATGATGCCCATTACCTTTAGAACACATCTTTTAATAAAACATAAGTAGATGCTTTAAAGTTTCATTGTTATTGTAGTGTAAAAATCTCTTTTCTTGCAATTGGCTCCATCTTTTCAAAAATATAGTCTGCAATGAAAAGTTAAACATAGAACAAACGTGTGCAAACTCACGAAACATTGAAACTACGACGAAAGAGAAATATGCGCCACGCTACCGACGAGCACACGCATTTCTAGCAAGCAGAAAACGCATGCACTTGTATGGCAGAGGTTACCAGATCTGATGCTGAGCATGGGGCTGGTAAGGTAGATAAATTGTGCAAGAAACATGTTTGGGCCGTATTCAAAAACAGAAGCTCATTTATTTACGTCCTCTACAATATATAGAAGCTCCTGACTGAGAGTACTGTGTGTTTAGAAACGTGTCGTATATTGTCATGTGAGGCCGCAGGTCTAGTGTTGGTTATAAATATTTCACATAACGTTGTTTGTGTATGGACTGCACCCCATTGTTGCTGAGCGTGTGTCTTGTCGTTTCTCTAGCAATATCCTGCCCGATCTCAAAGCTGTACAGAGGCGTATCATATTTACTTTTCGGTTGGTGTCCTCGCAAATGTAGTTTCCTGGTGCTGTTGGGATTGATCCGTTGCATTTTCTCACAAATAAAGAAAATTAAATTTACAGTATTATCCAGTGTGTAGCAAATGTGTATAAACTGCAAGTAGCACTGGCCTTAAAATCTTGCGCATCACATTTCTTGCCATGTATGGTAGCATTTGATTGCGACTTACCGTATGAATGCTATACCTCTCAGGAGCAACTTGAATAATGACATGTTCAATTATTTTGACGACTTGAAAACGCAATCTAAGTAAAGTGTAGCATGGCATCAGATGTGACCCAAATAAGAACTCATTTATTTATTTATTCACATTACCTTACAGGCCCATTGAAGGGCATTGAGTAATGGGGGAGACAGTAATTACACAGCAATATATTATGAAAGTGCATGACAATAATTACATGACATTGCATGACAAATGTTCTGAATATGACACATCAAAGGCGACATAAGCATAAGTACAGGCAAGGCAGTGCACGAAAAAGAGAGAGAAGCAAATCATAAATTGAGAAAGGCACTATCCTGTTTCACATATTGTTTCCATGCCCGTAGGTTTTGCATGAGCTATGCATATATTTGCGGAATGAACCAACTTCGTGAAACCAAATGTTATTTCCTACTGAAGTAGTTACGCATAGTAAAGTAAGAACAATTAGCGCGCTTTACAGGATATTCGTTTGGCAACAAGTATATATGTCTGGGAAAACTGATACACTGCCTCACTGTGCACTATATCTTAAGTTCAAAAGTGTACTACGTGAAAACTGCTTTATTGTTTGCCTTATGAAAATTATGCCTGCACAAGACATCAATGTAAGTTTTTTTTTGCTTGATTAACACTATATGTTCGTATCCACGGATTGATGAGCAAGTGTTGTGCGAGGATACTCTCAGTTCTTTGCATTGAACACATCCCTGCCTCCACTGCGTACTTGGCTGGCAAGTAGATATGATCACCCTAATAAAGATCTCAAATGCCTGCAAGAAGCACACATATGATTATTTCACAGAAGGCGAAACCACAATTTTGTATGCGCCAAGATATTGTTTCAATTGCGAGCGACTCTGTGGCTTCTAATTAAGACGTAAGGTGCCAACCACAGTGTACATATTTAAAGGCATCGCTCTTTGCTCCCGCTTCGGGAGCCGCGAGAGGTTCTAATGAACTGGTTCCGTGAGCATGTACGTAAACGATGACTTCTTAAACCTGAGGTACTCTACCCCCAATGCCTGCCTTTTCTGGAAGTTAGGAGCAAGCCTGATATCTAAAATTAGGTGTAACTATAGATAAAAAAGAAGACGTTATAATTTGCCTGCTTAATGTCAGCGTTTGAAATGCAGAATGACAATGGTTTGTATTTGCACCCTTGCTTTTATGTGCTGTTAAATTATGTCAGCAGCTAACCAAGCATGAGCTTTTCTTTCTTTTTATAGTCAACACAGACGTTGTGCTCTCTGCAAGTACTTATTATGTCAATAAGCAAGTCGTCTATGTTATTGTACCACTATTTTTTGTAACATAGATATATCTGTTGAAAAACAAGACAAAAAGCGGTCAGTTCTCCCAAAGTTCTCCCAAAGCTAATGAGCTTTTGTTTAAAACACATTTCTAACTTTTATTTGACACTTGCTCCTGAGTGTTTGAATCCAGAGAGCACACTGAATATTCAATTTCCCATCAGAGACCTTACAAAAAATACGATGTCTAGATGACTATATAGAGCACGTGAGAATTTTCATGTCGTTGTGACATACTGTCTTTTAAAAGTTTTTATGAGATTCAGTCAAATGGTAGACCCAATACACCAACATTCTAGTCTTGTCGTCCAACTTGCATGCCAAGTTGCAGTGCCAAGTTGCAGATACATTGCAGTGCACTTCTCTGCACCATGTGGAGTTGTGCTGGGCTGGCTCTTTGATATCCTTGTTTCCTTGCAACTGCCTTCTTGCGTTATATAGAGCGAGTGCCTGAAAGATCTCCTGTGCAGAAGTCAACGCGAGGACATGGTGCAAAAGAACGTCAAGACAGTCAAGAAATGGTGTCTGCACTAAAAGAAAGCCTTAGCTCTTAGTCTTCCTACTGAAATGCATGCGAAACATCTAAGTGACTACGCTAGTAAACTGCTTGAATAACTTCAATTTTTATAGTTGAAGAAAAAGAAATAACCAACAGTTCATCCTCGTCCAGCACCAATGTTACAATACTGCCACGAATATAGGTCAATGTGAGCTGTCATAAGTGTCTTATTAGTCTGGTGCGTCGTAAACACCCGTTGTGACACATCCTAAGTACGTGTCCAGTGTAGCCCCCCCCATCAACTCTTGTTGTAGCACTGCTGAAACAATTATTTGAGGATCATATCTGCAAACATGATGCTCAGTAGGGATGAAAATATGTTTCTCTATTTCAATGAATATTACTGGGTGTGCCTACAAGAATGGGCAACAAGGCTTGTTATTGCAAGCTTACCCACATTTCAAGGCTAAGAAAAAACAGTTCCCTGCGGCCTGCATCTAAGCTTACTATAAGGCATGAACTTATTTTCATTTATGAGGTACGCAATGGAAGTCATCTTTGACAGATTCGACTATTGCTGCTGCTTCAAATCTAGCATATTACATTTTTGAAATCATGTAAAAGTTGCACTCAGACCATAGTTATTAGTTTGTTTTGTTTATGACAGACGACTGGTAACGCGTAATAAAGGCAAAGTTTTATTTTGATACTCGATTTCTTTACCAAAGATATTAAGGCAACCAACTCATTTTGATCTACCATGCAACAGCAAAATGCACATATTACGCTTGAAACCCCCAAATGAAGGGGAAGGGGCCCCATACAGTTAAAGCAACAGCTTACGCTATGTTTTGTACTCTACCGCCGCAAGAGTTAAACGGGCATTCAACTCTCTCTCAGAAGGGCAGAGTAAAAAGAACACTTCACTCTCTTCTTGCTGACGGAGTGACCAATGCATTTCACTCCACTCGACCTTTTGCGAGACTAAAACACTGCTTGGAAGAGTAACTCGGCCCCTTTTGTACTGCGATTCTTCCCTTAGTTTTTATAGTGCATAGCTTGCGGTGACTGGTAGAAAATAGCGGCAGCGTGAAAAGGAATGTTGAAAATACCCTAAAACTGGTCATCAGCGAAAGATAGTTGGCAGGGCGATGTGGTATACGTACAGAAAGAACTCGACAATGTTATGTTGCCACGTAAAAATTTTGTTAAATGCAAATAAATCTGTTCTCCCGTGTGTCTGTGAGTAGCCTTTACCAGCGCGATCGGTATGCTGCGGTCTTCTATCCTTTTCGGACCGGGGCAGCCTCCGACTATTCGAAAAAAATAAGTTTTTTTGTACTACATTAATGCATGTTTCATGATTACACGCCGCTTTGACGGACTGAGTTGCCGCGGGTTTGTGACGTAACGTGACAGAAAGGCGAAGTGGGCTTAGCACGAAAATTTCTGACTAAAGAGCATACGGAAAATGGCGAAAAATTGTGTACTCAGGAATAATTATTTTTCTTTGTTCAATCTAATCATGCACAATCAAGGTGCACACTTCATATCCGATATGGGGAGTTTCCACGATTATCGTAACGGCCCGTGACAGACAGGTGAAGCGTGCTGTTAGCCTTAAATTTTGGGGGGGGGGGCAATGGTAAGGGATTATTGCATAAATGGCATAAAAATAGTTGGCAATAGCTTTACGTTACACCACTCCTTGTGCACAAAAAACGGTAGGCGTTGTCGATATAATCTATACTCCGTTTGAGACACCAGGTACAACGCCCTGGAAGCTACGCAAGAAGTTCAGTGACGAAAATGTATCACTCCGCGCGTTCCATTCATGCAGCGGAGGCGTTTATCCATGCTTCGCTGTGCGCCTACGGCGTTATCTCGCGCGTGCACTATCGTCACGCTGCCGCGACGGGCTACCAATAAAAAACCTGGAAAGAAATGCAATGAAAAACGAATTGATCTAAAACATCGCATTAGATAGCCGTTTATAACAGTGTGTTGATTTATAAGGAGTAACACTTTCTTCATTCAATACTGAGTCTATATAAAGGACAGTTTCGCTGATCCTCGTGCACAGTGATTTTAACATCGATATGACGAACGAGCATGGCAACTAGATACAGAGTTTCCTGCTAGATCGCTACTCGTTGAAAGTGACGACACTGAAGAGACCCACGACACAGCACCGTTCCTGCATTGATCTCGCGTTCCTCAGTAGGCTGTGTCACGTTACGATGGTAGAGCCTCTGACCGTGTAACACAGCGATCAAAAGGCAGTAATGTGTAAGTGTAGAGTCGTCCGTGAAAGTGTGAGTGTGTGCATGTAATCAACGACTACATTACCTAAAATAAAGGGTATGCAACTTAATAAAATGTGTCTTCAATGAACTTCCACGTTCAAAAAGTACAATTCGTAACAAGCAATCACATCACGTATGCATAGCATAGGGTCGCTCACCATTTCTTGGGTTTGTTGCGTGGTCTTAAGCTTTGGACTTTGATTTTCATTCGGTTTGCTTGAGGGAAAGCTTTGCGCTCAAGTATCTTTCTTTACCAAGGGGCTTTTATTTTTTTATGACATTGTAACAGCGCAAAGGACGACAAAAATGGGAGGACAAGTAAACGACGAGGCGCCGACCTTTACCACAAGTTTAATTCAAGCTGTCCATGAAAGATAAAGGATTTTAACGCATTTGTTTTACGAAACTCTAAATTGGATTTCATAGGACCATGTACGGGTAAACAAAATGGAGTTTACTCAATATCTGCGCAAAAATTTGTAAGTTTCAAATACAAGTGGGTTTTGTAGACGTCAATTTTCCACGACCGTCAAGTTTATCGGCATTTGTCCATCCTCTGGAAAGATTTCCTCAGTGCTTGAATTCTATGAGTGCTGCACGTTATAGTGCTATATAAGGAAAAATTGGCTTCTGCTTCTTGCGTTAGCGCCATATTTTTATTTCCACCTACTCAGCCTTGCGATGTATTGATGTGTTGAGTGAGGCGGTAAAAAAAAACGTTAATTTCTAAAGTTAAAATGCTGTGATGCATCTCATTCTGTTCTTATTTTGATATTTATGTGAATATTGATTCCTCCAAACTTAGCAGCATTAAAATTCGTAAAATGCAGCAGACGCTACACCGAGGAGGGACAGGGGCGAAGCACTCATTTCCTTAAAGCTACCCTGAACTTACGAGCACCAGCGAGCTTAGGCAGGAGACACATTGCTTTCACATAACGACTTTACCAACTATTCGCAATTTCGCTTGCCTCTGCAGCTTCTCTAAATAAACGTGCTCCACTGAAGCACATATCCTTTTGCAGCATCCTTTTGAGCATCAGAAGGCCAACAATTTTTGTTTACATACTGCAGCCCCATAAAAGGGCTATGGCCGGAGGAGATATTAAATCAGTTAACAAGCTAATAGTTTAGGTCACTTCACATGTTCTCCGCAGTGAAAAGAGATGCAATAACTTTTACTTCACTTATATGGGATCGTTGTAATCAATGTTGGAAACCTGGGGATGGAGGCCGTGGGCTGACATGTTTGACTCAATAGTAGCTACAAGAGCCAAGTGAACAAATTCACGCCTCAAGACTTGCCCTGGCTACGAGTAGCAACGTGTTTTATTTCCTCCTTTTTTTCATCAGCAAGACATTGCACCAGTACTTCAGTAGATTTTCTGAACGATCCAAATAATATGCCTTTTATTAAATGCTCCTTCCTAGGTGTTTTGCACCTCTACTGATATAATAGAAAAGGTATTGTGCGACGCACGATGTATCAGTAATACACAAATTGTGCACCTTCATTTGTGGCAGCAGCTGTCTTTTTATACAAGGTCATCAAAACCAACATCAGTGACACAGCTATGTGAATTTCTATGACTTGATCATCAGTGGATCTTCATTCTACACTGCGTTGATCATGAGTCTGATGTTCATGATTACTGTACGAAAAAATGTCCGACCATTACGATACTGCCTAATTCAGTATTGTAAAGCTGAATACGTGTTTTCATTTCGCGATATATTCAGACAAATAATTTCAGACCGAAATTGCTGCACCGCTTGTCAGCGGGCAAGTCCTGTCATGGCCTTCGCAGAGGAAGGAGTATTATGGAACTCTGACAAGGTGAGCGTCGCCGTAGGCAGCTGTAGAACAAGAGGACGACTAAAGTTCGAGCCGCGTAGCTATTCTGCGACGATGACTTTCGGCGACAGTATCAGTGGGTAGACAGTAGGGTAAGCTTAAGCACTGGTAATAAATAGTCGCCATGACAACGGCAGGCAAAGGGAAACTCTATAACTTTTGCATATGTGGCCCTATCTTTTCAAACTACATAACCATATCTACAAACGGGTGGCGTTTTCGCTCTTATCGCTTCGCCTGCATTTTCATTGTCTGTCTCGTGCAAGGTGCTTTGTATTCCCTGCAGTTTAAAACTTTCTCTCTGTGCCTGCGAATTTTTCAGCAATGTCGAAAAGCTGAGGAAAGGGTAAAAGGCTTGCTGCGTGGCTGTGTGATGCGGCGATTCGGGGAGCAACATAGGGGCGAAATTGTTCCATTTCCCAACGGACGAAGCACACTTTTTCTGCAGTCGTTATGAAAAAAGAAGCGGCGTGCTTATCAAAACAAGTATAGGAGGAACCTACATATGCTCCGCGCTTGTTTATAAGTGAATATCCTTTTTGGCTTGGCGTCGAGCATTTTGCTGTGGTGTTGTAGGAAACTGAACTTATTTGGCCGATTGATGCTAGCTCACATGTGAACGGAAATTTTGCTTTGGTATGCTAGCGGTCACTGTTAATATCTTTCACGCGTAGAAGACTATCAATACATATCTCGCGGGGGTATTTGAATGCTTGCTGCACAAACTGGTTACGCTGGAAAACAGTCAGGTGACCAGTTTTTTTGTTAATACGTTACCACGTTTATACGGTCCTGCACACAGCAAAGTAAAAAAACAAAAGACGTTTGCGTTTTGAATGACACGAAGTTGGACTGGGCTGTGTGACGACATAGGTTCGCTTCCCTTTTTAACATTTGCGTAGAAAGTCAAAATTTTTAAGTCACTTCTTCATACTCTCATTTTTGTTTTCGCTTTTAAGTCTTCTTTAATCATCGCCACGCGGTGTTTGGCCTATTTTTCAGATGCACATCAGGCCAATTGATGCTAGTGGGGAGTCCTGGCAGGGCTTACATTGCAGCAGGTGTATAACGGCTACGGCCTTTGATCGGACCACTTCAGAGCAAGGGACTACGCCAACTCTGTCATGGTGGAAGGCTGTGCCGACTGTAGGAGCGGAAGAACAGTCCCTGATAGATGAAAGTGAAGAAAACAAGTTATTAGAGCTTGTCAATGTGTGCTTCCGTAGTACATTATATTTCGTACAAAAGCCACTTGACAGTGGACGGCGCAAGTGCCATGAGCAGAGCGAGCACTGTCTTTTCCTCGTATTTATCTGCTGTTATTGCTTAGTGAATATTGTGTTGGGCTGCTAAGCATGGAGGTCGTGGGATCGGATGCCGGCCAGGGCGGCCGCATTTCGATGGGGGTGAAACGCAAAAACACCCATGTATTTAAATTTTGGTGCCTGGTAAGTAACCCCAGGTGGTCCAAAGTTCCGGAGTCCCCTCTACGGCGTGCCTCATAATCAGATCGTGGTTTTGCTATGTCATCATCATCAGCCTTGTTACGCCCACAGCATGGCAAAGGCCTCTCCCATACTTCTCCAAATACCCCGGTCATATACTAATTGTGGCCATGTAGTCCCTGCAAACGCCTTCATCTCATCCGCCCACCTAACTTTCTGCCGCCCACTGTTACGCTTCCCTTCCCTTGGAATCCAGTCCGTAACCCTTAATGACCATCTGTTATCTTCCCTCCTCATTACATGTCCTGCCCATGCCCATTTATTTTTCTTGATTTCAACTAAGATGTCATTAACTCCCCTTTGTTCCCTCCCCGAATCTGCTCTTTTCTTATCCCTTAACGTTACACTCATCATTCTTCTTTCCATAGCTCGTTGCGTCGTCCTCAATTTAAGTTGAACCCTTTTCCTAAGCCTCCAGGTTTCTGCCCGGTACATGAATACTGGTAAGACACAGCTGCTATACACTTTTTTGTTGGGGGATAATGGCAACCTGCTGTTCATAACCTGAGAATGCCTGCCAAACGCACCCCAGCACATTCTTATTCTTCTGATTATTTCAGTCTCATGATCATGAGTTATTAAGTTATTACTCATGATTTATTAGTAGTAATAACTTTATTTTTTCGCGAAATAACATTACTTTAGTTTTCATAGGGTTTATTTTTAGGCAATTAGCGACTGATTATTCAGATAGCTTAGTAAGTTGAAAGTTACATTTTTCCATTACCTCTCGGGAATTTGAACCAGAAATGAGAAGATTAGTGTGATCGGCATACACGATAAATTTTACATTTGTATTAATATTAGTAATGTCGTTAATGTAGAGGTTAAAAAGCATAAGACCTAGTACGCTCCCTTCTGGCACGCCATTTAGTAAAGGAACAAAACATGATTCTCGTGTTTTATGCATACTGATTTTTTTCGATTAGTAAAGTAAGACTCAACTAATGCTAATGGAGTACCTCTATTGCCATTCTGTGATAATTTCCATAGCAAAGTTTTATGATTTCTGCAATCGAATGCCTTACTGAAATCAATGAATAATGACAATGTGAAGAGATTTCTTTCTATGTTTTTAGTACATGTTCCTTAAGTGTGAGCAAAGCAGTTTCTGTTGACCGGCCTTTACGAAAGCCGAACAGAGCACTAGATAGAGTGTTGTGTCTGACGAAAAAGTTTGATAAGCGAGAAAAACTAATCTTTTCTAATCCTTTGGAAAATACTGGAATGATTGAGATTGACATGTCGTTTCTGTTGCCTCATTTAAAAAGTACAGTTACCCTGATGATTTTCATCTTTTCTGGAAACACCCCAGACTGCAAAGCTCGAATAAATATATGCGTTAAATCGGGAGTGATGTATTCTAAAACATACTTTATAGGTTTTATTTGAATATCATCAATGTCAAGAGGTTACTAGGTTCATGGTAGTGCTAAATACCTGAAATTCACTAGTGAGATTGAAAAATAAGCTGTTAGAAACTGGAAGAAACGATGACGTATTAAGCCGAGTTTGCTGTGGCACGGTTATACTTGGAAAATGCTTATTTACATGGTTTGCGAGTGCTAAAGTCTGAAATTTCATTGTTAATATAGATTATCTTGTCTGGTGAGGTAGACTGCTTTTGGCGGCCAAGAACCTTATTGATACTGCTACACAAGGTTTCAGGATGTTTACCAGTGGCGTTTGCAAACAGATGCTCACGATAAGCATCCTTAGCGCGTCAAAGTTCCATATTTAGTTTGTTTCTCTGCTTTTTAAACAGTGTCAGCATTTCAGGTGAACGTGTTGTAAGAAATCTATGGTACAGTTTATCTTTGTGTTTTATCATTTTATGAAGTTCCTGTGTAATCTAGGGTTTTCTTATTTTTGTGGATTGCTTAATCTTCTTGCAAGCAAAATGTGTGCTGTAGATTTGTATAAACGCTGACATAAACTTGGAATACGCGGCATTTACATAACTTATTTCGTATAGGAAAGACCAGTCATAATTGCAAACTGTGGGTTCTAAAATATCCATATTTCTATCAGTTATATCTTGTATAGTAAACACACTTGACTCTGAACAACATTTTCTCGCATTGACACGATATGCCATAAACACAGGACAATGATCACTGACGTCCGACGTTACTGTTCCAGTATGCTCTACAACAGTGTCAATATTCGTGATAAGAATGTCAAGACATGTAGACAAAGAAAAAGTAACATGAGTTGGTGTGCTAATTAGGTTTACAAATCCCGTACAGCTAAGTCTATTAGTGATATCCAGTGTAGCAGCAGTATTTTCAAGAAGATTTAGGTTATAGTCTCTCCCGCAGGCAAGTCGAAATTCGTTAGCAGATACATATTCCAGTAAATAATCAAACAAATTTAGAAAGCCAAAAATATTTCCATTTAGCGGGCGATATATGACTGAAATTATATCGGAGTAATGTTTAAATGTCTAAGTGTTAAAATTTCATAGTCGTTTGTTGTTTTACAAAATTCTTATACTTCTTCACAGTTCCATCCCGACGAGACATAGATTGCTACACCCCCTCTCGCCTATCAGTTCGATTTAAAACGCAATCAGCATAGCCATCAAGGCACAGCCGACCTCTGCTGTCATGATACCATGTTTCGGTTAGCATAGTGATATCGTACTTGAAAGAAAAAGGATTTTAAAAATTAATAATAATTTCTTGTTTGTTGACTGCTGATCGAGCATTCAAGTGTAGAACGGGAATGCTAGAGTTAGATTATAATTGTAGACAATGCGGTAAGATGAAATCATGATATTCCATGGCAATATTTAGTGAGCATTCCCAGTCAGGTCAGAAACAGCAGACGTCATCCTAGCAAGATCACGTTCTTCCGATATTTGCACAGCATCAGAGGTATCACTTTCCCTTGCAGAGATTTTCCCGTTGCTGGTACACACAGATTTCCATTTATGCTCATATTTCCTATTCACTGCCATGCCAAGCAGCCTCTTTAGCACTGGGCACAAATGTTCGTTCACGTAAACGGGACATGTAGATTCCAATCGTAGGTCTGTGTTCGTGATTCTTGTCTTCTTAGCTTTTTTCAAGGTGGCGTCATGTTTAGCTCTAGATTTAAACTGAATGACAATGTTCGTTCTATCCGGGTTGCGTGTTGGAACACGGTGAGAACACTCAACGTCAGATGAATTGGTTGTCTCATGCATTGCAGTGCCTATATTAGACAAAATAGTAGGAATGTCCTCATTTTCTTTCTTTACAACGCCCTGTATTTCCAGATTAGCGTTTCGTGAGTACTGCTCCGAATGCGTGAGTCTCATTAAAAGTTCACCTGCTTTTTCTTCCTAAACAGCTCATTTAGCGCACAGTTCGTCATTTTCCTTTGCCTGACTTGCATTCTTTGAGAGCTCAGAATCAAGCTTTTATCTCATTTCCTCGATTGACTCATGCAAAAAGTCAATACTCTTACTCATTTGGCGTTGCTCATAGCGCACCTTGCGGATCTTGTTCCTAAGGTCACGTTCTGATGCATATTTGAAAGCTTTGAATTCTTGTTTAATTTCGTTGAGCACTTCAGCTCTTATCTCTTCCTTCAGCTTTGCGAGTTCCTTAGCCCTATCGGCAATCCTAATATACAGCAATTGATGCGCGAAACAAGCAAATACACACTCAAGCTTAGCAGTGGCGACGACACTGTATGAATATAAATGCAAATGTATATGTAGAATGGGAACTAACCTGTGGTAAGAACACGCAGTAACCTTTAACTGGGTGCCAAGCAGCGTGGTCACCACTGCCAAGTGAAAGGACGGGTGGCTGGTAGTCTGCTTTTATAGCAAAGGCGGTATCGCAAGATGCCGAGATATTCCCTGTAGCTGATGATAGGTACCACCAGCTCCAGGGAATATCTTAGCAGTTATGTCCACGTCTCAAAGAGACGTGGACATAACTGTTCAGGAGGGGATATTTGGTCATCAGTTTGTGTGTTTCACATGTCCAACTGGTCTTTATTACAATAGCACCCCCAAAGAATACAAATATGTCCAATATTATTCTTAAACAGATGACGAGTCGGTTTACGATTGTCATGAATGAGCTGGATGTCTTCTCTGGCGATTACGTAAACTATTGTTGGGCAAAATTGAAATACATTTTCCACTTCTTGTATAAAAAATTAATTACAAACAAAATTAAGAAGGTTCAATGAAAGATTATTCGATTAATTAGAATATAATCAACCTCGTTGCCAAAAGTTGCCAAAAGCTTCAAAAGTCGTCCTATATTCGAAGAGCTCAAATAAACAATGAAAAAACCAGAGCATGTGCGCAATTTTATTTCTACCACGCATCATAAAATTTATTGAAACTTACCCTCAAAAAATTATGGAGCCACTTTAACCCTCAGAAGAGCCTCCCTATTGATCACTTGAAGATTCTTGGACGGATAATTCGGGATAAGCGCCAACAGGAATCCGAACTTCATTATTAGTTTCATTCTATCTTCTCCGAGTCTAAATGGTACTCTAAAGTTGTTGCTGGCAATATGGAAAACGTTAGGTCTGATTTTATAACATACGAATATGTATTTTCTATACTTTTAAATCTTAAACAAAAAAATTTCGCCTCCATTCCACCACGTAAAAGTGGATGTACAGCGAAACTGGTGTTGGACGCTAGACAACTACCACCACAAAAACTGACGTTCAACGACGTTACACAAGCACTAGCACCACAAGCGATGTAGGTACGTCATGCACGCACCGACGTGTGTGGAAGTACAGCATACATCGTAATTTTTTCTAGACTTTCCGGCAAGCGCAAGTGCCTTCTGTACTAAAATAATGCTTAAAAGTAAATTGCATCAGAAAATGCCCGAAGTCCGACTTACACACAAGCTGCAGCCATGACATCCTGGGGTTATTGGAATATACGAAAAAAAAAACTACTCTGTTACGTCGAAGCTGAAAGACAAAGCCCTTTTCCAGCGGCCGTTCGAGGTCTCTCGGGGTGGGCGCGGCCACTAGGTGGCGGTACCGTCAGCACAGCATACATCCTCATCAATGTAGGCACTCATCCTAGTGCAAGTGCGTCATTGAACTAATTCAATTTACCAATGTGAAATTCGTAAAGTACGAGTTATACACAAGGTGTAGATATGTTAGTATCGGATTGTAATGCGATTTGTGTGGATCCAGGTGCCTTTCCGCGCCTCGTCCACCAGCTCGCGCTTTGTGCTCAGCTCGATTTCCGGGAACCGCCGCCGTAACGGCAACATCACGGAAAAGGCTAGCGCGCAAACCGTGCTTCCCGCGCAAACCGTGCTTCCCCCTTTTCAGGGGGAGTCACCACGCGAGCAAGTGTCAGTGAGTCGGGCCCTTATTGGCCTCCCGAGTTGCAGCTCCCGGGCGCCCTCTCCACCCGTGAGCTCTTCGCTTAGGGCTTCATCGCCGCTGCAGATGCACCACATGCCTGCAACGAGGTGATTACGTGGAACTTTCGCTTCTGCGACTTCTCGTTCTCGCGCTTGGTGGGCTACTTCCCAGTTTGCCCTAGTTTGATCAATCTTGCGGTGAGCCTTTGCCTGTAAGTGTCATGACTCGCAATGGGCTGAATACTGGGTCATTAAATCCGTTTAAGTTTGCGATGTCACTCTGGGTCTTCCTCTATTCCGTGTGAGAGAGTCGAGGAACGCTGCGTAGTACCTTTGTGCGTGACGTAGTGGAAGAGCATCGTCCCCTTTTCTGACATTCGCTCGTAGAGTTTGCCTTGCGCAAACCCATCTCCACAGAATATACGACAAAGCAATTCTCGCACGCGGAAATTCGGACGCAAAAGCTACCAGCTGCCGTTTGTTGTGGCGCCGTCCGCCTGGCGCAAGTGCGTTGCTCAATGAACTGAATTTGTTAAATAGAAATATGTCAAAAAGTTGGTAAAGTAGGACTTGCAGACAACCTACAGACATATTAGCATCGGATTGTGATTCGATTCTTCGAGAAAACATAATCATGTTACGCGGAAAGTCAAACACAACCCTTAGTTTTCAGATGCCGTTTTTGTAGCAAGTACGCCACAACAAATCCCGACCCACTGGAGGCTAACAGTTTCACTTTATAACGGCGTGCGGTCCTGATGGTATTCCTAATGCTTGTCGTTGCTGTTATGCTAGTGGCTTGGTCATTTTTTCCTTGTAATTTTACGCTGATCTTTATCTTTCGGCCTCGTTTCATTATATTGGCGGTCCATTCGTCTTGTGCGCGTACTTAACAAAGGGGACCCCGCATTATTACGAAACTATAGCCTAATATCAATAAAGGTTACATCATTCAAGCTTCTAGAGCATATTATCTCAGACTACATGACAGTATTCCTTGAGAAACATGACACGTTTTCCTCACTCCGACATGTCTTTGCCAAGGGGCGGCCTACAACTCAGCTTTTCTCCACCGTTCGTGCTCTTGACCCAGTTCTTGATAAAAGCGTCAAGGTGGATGTTATATTCCTCGATTTTAGTAGAACCTTCGATAGAGTCTATAATATTGGTTTGATAAGAAAACTATGCTAGTACGGCTTTGCACCTAATCTAGCAATTATATATCTGCATATTTGAGCATGCGCAGACAACACGTCGATGTTGAAGGCCCCGTTGAACTCCAGAATTTCGCAAGGAAGCGTTCTTGGACCGGTGCTTTTCCCAATGCACATTGAATACATAACAGCATACATTACCAGAAGTTCAAGTATAAAATTGTTCGAGGATCACTGCTTACTTTGCAATGTAATCAACGATGGTAATGACCAAGTAATATTGGACAAAAGTCTTACTGCGATTATACTTGTGCGATACCTGTGAAATGAAACTTAGTGAATAAAATTCAGAGCCATTACACTACATGGAAGTGTATCACTAGTGCAGCTGTATATCACTATACATCCAATAAAGTAAAACAACAAAAGAATACTGCACAATTAGGCGCTTTTTGTGTTTATTTGTGTTAATGTTTATCTCGAGACCACAGTAATTATTGTTTTATGGTCGCTATAATAGACGGCCATGGGCTATGGGACGACACTGGAGATCTTAGGGAACTTTAGGTCTATGCAAAACCGATGACCCGTCGTGGAGACGTTGCCCTTGGTGTAACCTTGGAGGTCGAACCTTCCCAAGAGAGACGCCAAGAACCGCGTTCCTTCGGGACGAGACATATCGACTTGAATTCACCCACTATGACGATGGGATTGGGGTCCACAGGGAGGGTCCACCCAAATGCGTCGTTCATAAATTCTTCAAGGTCCCTTGTTGATATTCCGGGATCAACGTATACGGTGGAAAAAAGGATTACGTCCCCTGTCTGTACGGTGACCGCACTAGCTTGAACCACCGGTTACATTCTTCATTGGCAAATCAGCCCAGTCTTTGTATCTATGGTTAGGGTGAAGGTACGCAATTCGATGGGCGCCCAATCGGACATGATCTTGATCCCCCGTCTCAGAGCAGCATGCGCGAGGGCTTTGACTTTCATCGGAGCCAGACGGCGGTGTGTGCATGGTACATCAGACATAACCCAAATGAGCACTGCATCGCGCCGTCGCCTTCCCTGTACTGGGTCTCGAGTACGCTGATGGCAGCGTTCACGAGTCAGTCCTTCGCGTCGATATTGAACGTCACCATGTAGGGCTTGCCCCGAGTGAGCAGTATCGTATGGGATAAATTACCAATTTCGACATCCGTCATTCCGGCCACCTTGACCTGTGCGCGAACGCACACTTCGTCGGACCTCTATCCGAGGTACACCTGAACTGCTCTGGCCTGGTGTGCGTCTCCCACATCCTGTATGGCAACATTGGTATTGAACGCATCAACGTCATGGTTAGAGTAGAAGAGTCGCACAGCACCGGGTGCAACGACCAATGTTCGATCGGCGCTGGCGAACTCAATCTTGATGACGCGCCTCTTTCAGTTGGAGGGCATTCGTGAAGATGGTCAAGAACACAACGGTCTTCTGACGCACAAGCTGCCGCAACTAGACGTAGGAGAAGGGATGCTACTTGACCTCTGAGCTGAACACCTTGTGACCACGTGCACGCTTAAGCACCTTGTTAGCATGAACCAGAGGCAGTTACGGCAGTTCGCCGCCTAATATGGTGTGCACACCACCGAACGGCTCGCCGTACTTTTTTATTTTATTTATTTATTTATTTATTTATACATACTGCAGCCTCGGGGAGGCTATTGCAGGAGTGGGTAGTGAAAAAAAAGGAAAGCAAGAAAACGAGATACACGCCCAAAAATAAATATGAATATCAAGTATATGTAATTGCTTTCAAAAATTCTTGCATAGGTAAAGAGCGGATGCTTCCAAGCAGTGCATTCCAGTGTTCAATGGCCAGTGGAAAGAAGCTGTGCTTGAACATCTCCGTTCGGCAAAAGAAAGGGATAAGGTTGAGATTATGAGAACTCCTAATGATAGAAGGTGGACTAAAGTTCAAATAATTATTTAGTGTATCAAGGCGCTCAGAATGAATAAGCGTGTGTAAAAATTTTATGCATTCTAAGCGGCGACGAGATGAAAGAACTGTAAGACCTGTAGCTGTATAATGGGAAGAAGGGCGAAAATCTCGGCTATAGTTGCGAAAAATGAAGCGCACTGATTTCTTTTGGACTGATTCTAACTTTTTAATATCGGATTTCTTATGAGGATTCCATATGATGCAGCCATAATCAAGAATAGGTCGGATAAGTGTTTTATACGTCATCAGTTTGGTATCCTTTGGAGCCTTACGTAGTGAACGATGGAGGTAACCGAGACGTCTAAAAGCTTTGTTACATATGATGTCAATGTGTTTCGACCATGACATGTCATGGGAGAAATGAAGACCAAGGTATTTAAATTCGGTTACTCTTTTTAAATCTTGACTATGGAAAGTGTACGTGAAAAGTGATGGAGATGGGCGTCTGGAGAAGGACATGGAAACAGTTTTAGAGAAATTAATGTTCATTTGCCATTCCATGCACCACCTACAAAATTTTGCAAAGGAGTCATTAAGTTAATCATGATCCATTGGTGTGTTAATACTATGATAGAGGACGCAATCATCAGCGTAAAGACGAATACTAACGGACTCGCAATGCGGCAAGTCATTAATATATAATAAGAAAAGAAGTGGGCCTAAAACGGAACCTTGTGGGACGCCGGATGAAACACTGACAGGAGAGGAAAGAGAGCCGTTAAATTGCACAGACTGAGAACGCTGGGTTAGGAAGCTATGTATCCAACCAACCAGAGAAGGGTTATTTAGAATGGAGTTAAGCTTGTAGAGGAGTTTTGGGTGTGGGACGGTGTCGAAAGCTTTGGATAAATCAACAAAAATGCCGTCAATCTGTCCGCCTAAATCTAGTGACTGACAAATACCGTGCGTGAATTAGATCAGTTGGGTAGTGGTGCTATATCCGCGACGGAAACCATGTTGGTAATTGGATAGGATATTGTGGCTTTCAAGAGATTCCGTGATGTGTTTAAAAATTATATGTTCGAGTAACTTGCATGAGTGGGCAGTTAATGAAATGGGTCTGTAGTTCTGCAGAAGTTGAGCGTTACCGGATTTGTATATCGGAATGACCGTAGCAAGCTTCCAGGATTGGGGAACAGTGGAGGTTGATAATGATTTACGGAAGATAACGGAGAGGTATCTGCTTGTCCAAAGGGAGTAGCGAACGAGGAAAGAACTGGGTATGTCATCTGGGCCACAGCTCTTTTTAGTATCTAAATGGAGGATCATGTTCAGAACACCTGAGCTACAGACGACGATGTCTTCAATAGGAGGGTATGAGTCACAGCTAAAAGGTGGAAGTGAAGAGTTATCCTGTGTGAACACGGAATGAAAATACGTGTTAAAAGCGGAAGCAATCGCGAGTGAATCTGAAACTGCCACGTCCTGAACAACTAAACTGTTAGTTGTGCTGTTACTTGGCATTATCGATTTCCAGAACATACGAGGGTTTGTTTTCATAAATTTTGGCAAAGTAACAGCATAGTAGAAATCCTTGGCAGATGTTAGTCTCTGGCGCAGTTCCTTCTTGGCATCATTGAACTCAGTAATTTTGTCAGGATTACCATTTCTCTTAGATTTGCGCAATCGCGAAACACGACGAGATAAATGCAGTAGTCCTCTTGTCATCCATGGTGAATTAATAGTTTTCTTTTTTTGTTTTCAGGGGAACAAATTGGTTAATACAGGTTTCAACAATATTCTCAAAAAACCGTACGGCAACATTGATATCATTGTTGAAAGATAATTCATGAAAGTTTTACCGTGATGAAAGATATCCGTGATATCTACGTCGTTCACCTATAGTCATACCCCCTACGGGCTCTGACTTAATAGTTTTGCGGAAATCCGCAAGGTGGAGAGAAGGCTCTTCTACAGGCTCCCCTACAGGCTCACACCGCCGTAAACGGGGCCCACATGATGATAGTTTTTGCACACGCACATCACGAAACGCTGAAAGCTTAGCATGAAACCGCTCCGCTGTAAAAAAAAAAACATGAGCCATTCCACTCTGTGAAAGGCGATTATCAGCGAAGCTGTTTAGCACACTACACACAGGTGGCACAGAATTTGGAATGGAGGCACGGACAGATAGTGTGTCGTAATCGGCGATCATTATGACAATAGGAATGCACATATATTCTCGTATCACCTCTGTTAATAAGTGCGTAAGCATTTCTAGAGAGAGAGAGAGCGAATCAACTTTTATTGAGCCCTTAGTAAAGGTTGGTGCGCGCTGGCACCAGACGGGGTGGAACCTTCTTCTCAGGTCTCATATGCGTCCAGCAGTTTTTGGCCACGAGCCGCCACCGCGAGCTGGGTCGGTAGGTCACGGCCAGAGCCGGACAACAAGGTCTCCTATCGCTCGAAGAAGGGGGGGGGGGTTGGGGCTGGGGAGGGGCGGGGTAGGGATGGTGGGGGGTTCTTGAGCTTAGTATACTCTGCAAACATGTGTGCAAGAGTGCTTTCTGATTGTCTGCAAAACTCGCATGAAGTGTCATGCGCTGCTGCGAACATCTTGTGCAAGCGCACGGGATGCGCTAGCCACCCCGCTTGCGCGATCGCACGATCGCGTGCTGCCGATCGTGTCGCACGATCATTTGCTGCCTTCGGCTGAGTTGCGGATGCGGACAGGGAAGCCTACATCTGCTGCTTCTGTACATTTCGGTTATGTATTTCTAATTTGTCACGGGGTGCGGTAGCCCTGGCTCGTCCTCGGCCCGGATTGACAGTTCTCGGGCATAGTGGTCGGCGAGTGCGTTGCCTTCAACTTGCGAGTGAGCCGGGACCCACACAAGCTCAACGGCCCGTCCCGGTGATCTGAGTTTGGTGGGGAGCGCTAGTGCCGCGGCAGAGATGTTCTCCTTACGATAGCTGGCGTAGGCGGTCTTGCAGTCTGTGACCACGGTCCTCGCCCCCAGTTGTGCGAGTGCGAGGGCCACGGTCACTTCTTCTCCTTCGGCTGTATACGTCGTCCGTATCGACGCGCCTGTTACCAGTTTAACGATGGTGGTGACGTCGGCCGTTGCCCTGGTGTCGTGCTTGGGAAGCGAGGCGTCCACGTAGAGAACCTCGGGGTCCTCTTCCAGGTGTCGAGCTAGTGCCTTGGCCCGCGCAGAGCATCTATCGTCGTTCCTCCCCGGCTGCATGTTCCGGGGGAGGGGCTTGGTCTTAATAATGTCTCTCCACGTTGTGGGGAGCGGCTCCGTTGTCGGTTGCTGTTCAGTTTGCCATACTAGCTTGCGTGGGACGGCCCGGCCGTGCTCTGTGCGCCTCAGCCTTACTCCCTGGTGGGATTGGTGTGCTTCAAGAACTCTTTCACCGAGTAGTGGGCACCCATGTCCAGTAGCTTCTGCGTTGACGTGTAGATTGGGATGCCCATGGTGAACTTGACTGCTTTCCTCATCCTCGTGTTCAGCGTCTCGCGGTTCACTTTCGTAAGCTGGAGGTGCGGGGCGGTGTGCGTTACGCGTGACACGACGAATGCCTGCACCAGGCACAGTGCGTCTTCTTCTTTGATCCCTCTGTTCCGGTTGTCGACTCTTCGGATTATGTGCAAGACCTGCTCTGATGTGGTTTTGCTTTTGTTGACGGCTGCGTGCGCCTTGCCATCGCTGCGCAAATGCAAACCCAGTATCCGGGTCTGCTGCGTTGGCTTAACCTCTCTGCCGTCAACGGTGATAATTATGATCGGCGGCGGCTCTTACTGTGGCCTTCCGGGCTGTGCCATGAGCAGCTCCGATTTCTGTGGAGCGCCGCTCGGGCCGCAGGCCGTGGCATAGTCATGGATGGCAGTTGTCGCTCTCGATCTGACTGAGTTGTTCGAGCAGGGGCAGAAGGGCCAGGTTGAAAAGCAGAGGCGACCGGACCGACCCCTGTGGGGTACCCCTGTATCCGAGCTGCATAGGGTGGGACCGTTCCTTTCCTATCGGTATAGTCGCTGTTATATTGGTTAGGAACTCTTTAATATAGCCGTAGTTCTTGCGGCCGCACCCCGTCTTGCGCAAGTGCTACAGCACGCTGGCGTGGTACACGTTGACGAAGGCCCCCTTTAGGTCCAAAGGCAGTACACCGCGGGGCGCGTACCTCGTCGCTTTCTTAATCACTAGTTCGTGTAATTGGATCAGGATTTTTTGGGTGCTTAGGTGCTGGCGGAGCCCATACATGGTCGCCGGCATCTGACTCGTCTCGTCCAGGTGTGCTTGAAGTCTGCTGAGAACCATACGTTCCATGACCTTGCCCACACAGGACGCGAGCAAGATCGGGCGAATGTTCTCGATCGTCAGAGGTTCGCCGGGTATCGGTGTGAACCGTACCTCGGTCTCTTTCTATTTTGCAGGCAACTTCGAGCTTTCCCAGGTTCGGTTGATGCGACCCAGGTGCCCGCATGCCGCCGCATCGCTCATATTGTTGAGTCACTTGTATGTAATGGCACCCGTTCAGGGTGCGCTCGTCTTATTACCTACGTCTATGGCTGTTAATAACCCCGTGATTGGGGACAGTTCATCCAATGCCGGATTTTCTGATCCCCCGTACTCCTCCGGTATCGGAAATCGCCATCTCTCCGTCTTGAGGTAGATCGCCTTGAGGTCTTCAATGAGCCTTTGGTCGTTGCCATCGTAAGCGTTCAGAACTTATGTGAGGTTGCGGTTGGTTGCGGTCTTGCTGCTCAACAGGTCGATCAGATGTCTATGCAGACACTAGGCCTTGCGCGTCGACAGCTTTTCCTGCAGCCCGTCGCACGTACTCATCCAGTTCTCTCGGCACGGCTTGGTTGCGTATTCAGCGATCTGTTTGTTGAGGAGCGCGATGCGCTTGACGTGCTTCTTGTTTCGATGTTGACGCTTACATCTTCGCGTGAGCGAGTGCCGCGCCGCCCACATGTGTGCTAGCTTGGCGTCGACGAAGGGCGTCTCCATCGTTGTCACTGCTTTTTGAATACATCTGTCGAGCGCGATCGTTTTTTCTCGCGCCCATTGTGCGTAGGTTTGATGTCTGCCATCCTCCACGTTTTCTCCGGAGGTCTCGTTTTCTTCGTCCGTGTGCTTGCGCATTCGGTCCCAGCCGGTGATCCGGGCTTTGCCGAGGGCTGCCCGGAACCTTGGTCCCTTCATCGTTATACTTATGATGCTGTGGTCGGAGCCCAGGTCTACGTCTTCGTTCCGCCAGGCTACTTCTAGGGAACCCGCCATCCACTACAGGTCCGGTGTGGTGTCACCGTTGACCCTGCTTCCCTTTCGGGTGACGACGCCTGGTTAATTAAAAAACGCCATTTCTTAGTCCTCCATTGCCTTTCCTAGAGCCTTGAATCGTTTAGATTGGTATTTGTAATACCATTTAATGTGAGGAGCGTTGAAGTCGCCTAGGACCAGGAGCGTCCTGTTCCCCGCCAACCTCTTCGCCTGGCTCACTGTTGTTTCAAAGTCGTTCTGCCTTTGTGACGGCCTGCAGTATACGCTCATCACAAACAGGTTTCCGGCACTGCCAATCGTCCTTGTGTGAACCTCGACCAGCGTGTGTTCCCAGCCCTTTTGTGCCGCGAGGTGCTGGGTGGCTGCAATGTTGTGCGCACTCGTAACGCCGTCCCGCCTTCCGTCGGATCCGTGTAGGTCTCATATCCAGGGAGTCTAGCTCTGCCGTGCGCCTCTTGAAACGCAATCTTATCCGCTTTCTAGTCGAGCCCATCTGTGTGAAGTTGTAACTCGGCCTCATTGGTGCGGACGCCCCTGCAATTCCGCTGGTAAATGATCGTTGTTTCCCCACTGCGGATTTGCTTCTTACTGTACGGCGTCTGCGTCATCCGCCTTTGGCGCTTCGATGCGACCGTGCCTGCACGCAATCGATTCCTGGACTTCATTGGCGCCTTCTTTCTTTAGAGCTGCGAACTTGTTCTTCGCAGTTATCGTTGCTATCATCGCCACCAATCGTTCTTGCTTGACTGACAAGATCTTTATTTGACCTTCTAAGGCCTCTAGCCTGGCATTCATATTGCCGAGTTTCTCCTTGATTTGACTGATGGCTGCGAGTATCGCTGCCAGTTTGCCCGCTTGCGGCAGTTGCTGTTGTTGATGTGACGTGTGTGGTGCCGCTGCTGTCGTCTCGCAGGCAGCGGTGGTTTCAGCGTCCAACGCCACTTGAACATTCAATGCTTGTTGCATGGGCTGCGTCTCTCCTCTACGCTCTTGGCGGGGCGAGGAGAGGCCCTCCAAGGCACCTTGCGTTTCTCGTTAGCGTCTTCGGGTGCCGCGCTCGTTTATTTATTTTAGTCGCCGAGCTTCCGCTAGCTAGTGCATCTATTTTACTCATGAGTGCTCTGATATGCACGTTCTGTTGCTGAATCTGAGCGTTTTACCTTTCGATCAGTCTTTTGAGTTCTGTACATTCGCCGCACTCTTTACGTGTTGCGGCATTTTGGTTAGAGGAGGGAGGTGGGGTAGGGTTGAGGGGTAAGAACTCTCTGTCCTTCCCTAGAGCGACGGAAGACCATCGCTCGCTCTAGGGAAGTCCTTCCCTAGAGTCCTTCCCTAGAGTCCTCTAGGGAAGGACTCTAGGAGAACGGCGCCGCACGAGGTGACCGTCTTAAATTTTGCCTTGCAGGCCCGGTCGCCGGTGAGGTGCTTGACGCCGTACAGGCCGCACTTGGGCACGCATGCATGCTCTTTGTCCGGGTTCGCGATGCCGCACCCCCGGCAGATGTGATATTGTGGATTAGGGCACACGTCCATTCGGCGTCCGACGCGGCCGCAGTGGTAGCAGACGTCGATCTCCTTGCGGTGCAAAGAGCGCTCAACGAGCATGTTCCCGTAACGCACGTAGTTGGGAACCTTGGGTCCCTCGAAGGCGATCACCGTGGAGCTGGTCTTGCCAATCTGGTTTGGCTGCAACGTCATCGGGTTTTGCTTGTGCACCACTAGGTCTTGAATTTTTTGGGCGGTGTCCTCTAGCGGGATGCGTGAGGCACCGTTTCATCAGCTCTCACCTCGTAGAACGTCTCTCGAATGTCGATGCGTTTCACCATGGCGTACTTGTCGGCATGTTCCCTCTTCGAGGTACTCACGACGACTATGTTCTGCTGATGGTTTGGACAAATACTATCTTCTCTTGCTGCAATTGCATCGACTTGCGCCGCCCAAGTAATGGCTCGGCTGATTTTGACCCGGGCCACATCGCTCACTTGAAGCCCACCGCGTGGCCGCATTACCATCTTCACGTCTTCGCGCGGGAAGTCTGGCATTCTGGCGCCCTTGAGCAGCTTGTCCTTGCTTACTCGCTTCATCCTGTGACGGAGGCTATACCGCCACCTGTGTTGCTGACATCAACTGCGGGTTTGGCGCCATCTTGGCTTGCGTTGCTCCTTTGCTTCAACTGCTTGCCGGAGGTTTTCCACCCCTGGGCTCTCGTGAGCTGATCCGACAAAATTTCCTCGCCATCTTCCTCAATTCTCATAGCGGTTGACATATTCGGTCAGTGTCCGCTTGCCAAGTTAGCGATTGGTCTGTAATTAGTTGCGGCTCGATGCGGCTTCAGGGTAGGCCTACCGCTTCCCTCGGCTGAAGCCGATGCCAGTGGGCGCTCCTCGTGGATCATAAAATCGGATATAATTACCGAAGAAATGGAGCCCTACCTCGGAATTGGGTATCCCGGTGGTCCACGTAGGTTGATACATCCGATAGATGCACTTTCATGAAGATCCGAGTTGAATAATCGGCGCAATTAGTGAAAATTCAGAGAGCTGGCGTGGAACACTTTCATTCAGCAATGCAATGGCTCATACCCCCATTTTTCAACCCACCCAACGAGAAATCTGTTCGTCACGTAAGACAATGAATGGATCAAAGCCGCCCATGAAAGAAACAATAAATAAGTAACTTCCTGAGAGTCTACTGACCTTAAAAATATTACCTTTTGATAACTAAGCCACTCGAAATGCATATCCACGTGATGAGACGTATTAGTTTATGCATAACAAGAAGCAATTTTGCATAAAATTCGGGTGCTGAGTTTTTGCGCACACGGATTTGTTGGCCAACACGACAAATCCTGCGAACCCTAGCCATAAACAGCTTCGCCGTAAAAAACGATTTTATGTGCATTGTCAACAAATTAAACATCATGTCGCATATGAATACACAAACAATCAACAGTCCCTGAAGCAGACTCTTTTAAATATTTAAGTGCAAAAATGAACTGCTTTAGCCGGTTGCAACAGATGAATAATATTTGTGCGTCTGCTTGGCGTAAAATCTGTCTTCAATGACAGAGGCTGAAACACTCACCTCCATCCGGGAAACTTCTAGTGGTAAATAATGGTAAGACCACGCTTAAAATATGTTGCGTCGTTTGTGACCCGTCAACAAAGCAACATAGTTAACTGGAGCTGATAGCAACATGCTGTCGTCTTCGCATTTAATTGTTATGAACGTTGTGACTCCCTACCTCATTTAATGTCTGAAGATAATATTTGCACCCGAGAATCCCAAAGAAACATCGTTGGGATTCTCGGGTTGTTTTCCGCCTCCAGAAACGTGAACTGAAACTTGATCATTCATTCTCTCTTTCGCCACTATCAGCCAGGCCTATCAGTAGTTGCCACCACATCAAGAAAACCTCCATTCTCACAAACAAATTGTTTTTTTTGTTCCTTTTATCCATGACCAATCAATGAATAGAACACCCTGCCCGCCGGTGTATACCTTTCCAACAATGTACCATATGTCATTGAAAAACTGGATTTGTAATAAACCTGCGTTGGTGTGTTGGCCCTAAAACATGTTAATCTGCGCTAAAAAAAGACCAGTACTGTCTATCCTCCCAGCGTTGCGCTTGAAAAGACTGCATTACTTGCATCAAAATTCTTTTTTCACTCCGCTTTTTTCCGCGAGAAACGCTCATTGATTGTGTTGTACCTCACGTCAGCCCTTCCATTGTACATTGTTCTTTTTACTTTGTCAACGCTCGTTTTTTCCTTTGTAATGTTTGTATTTTTTATCAACACCGCCTAAATTACAAAGGTTCTCCCACGAGGGCCGCATGTTGGCCTACAGTATTCTGTAAATAAAAAAAAATGGTGACACGCGCGGCATTATGAATAAGACACTCAGAGACCAACTAACTCTCCAATACAGCAACAACTTCGTTTTGAGCGACTTGGTTCATTTTGAGTGAAACTCAAGCGCTCGACCTGTTTGATTTGGTTCATCTCGTCTTTGCGCTGCTTGAAGTTTTACTCCCCAATAAAGTTAGGATCGGCCCTGCAAATCATATTGCACATGAAGTTTATACCACCTCATTGCAAAACACTTTTCACGAAGAGAGCTTTACCTGGAAAATTTTCGCCTCTTTCTTCACGTAACGGAAACGCAGCCACCCATAGTAGGATGGCACAGTTTCACCAATTTTGTTTGATACGAGTCTGGTTTAGCTATTTTCTGCTGTGTTTTGAGGTTGTAATCGATCATTGTAGCTGTTGTACTTCAAGATGTACGCCTCCTCCCAAACGGTTGTTATACCGAATATCTTTATTCAAATAGTGTTCGAAAAGCTACAGTTGAAGCGGTAATTTACAGACGGGTAGCTATACAACGATCCTTTTATACCACTGCATTTTTTGAAGAATGCATCTTCACATTTCGTATGGTTTTGTACCAAGCTGCTGAAGGCCATCCAGTAGAAGCACATAAAATTTCCTGTAATAAATTGAGTACATGTCGCACTAATTAAATGCAGCTTTAGACAAGAATTGCCAGCGTTACCAATGGTTTTTATAGATCTTACTTTTTTCGCCTATCACCTTCTTGCGATGTAAATTGTGATATTGCTCGCCATATAAAGGAGAGGTTGCATAATGTTAGTAGCAAAGCTAGTGCGGTTTTCCTTGCCCACAATAATATGCTTCTCTCAAATAAAAACACTTCATAAAGCGGATAATTGAAATTTCCACGTTTACAAATTTAGTGTGCGATATAGTTAGTAATAAAGACACCACCTGTTATGAATACCGAACTATATTTACTATTATCCGGTCGTTTAGGTTCCCGACAAGTGTGTTTTCTTCCCAAGGTGTTAAAGAAACACATATCTCGAATGAGTTATTTACATCCGCTTTAGGTAAAATACATAGAGAACGGAGAAGAGAAATCAAAACGCGGCAGTGGACAGACAACACCCTAACACTACGTTTATGGAGACGCCGAAGTCTTCTAACCTGCTTGCCGTCATTATTTTGCCCTCCCTAAGGTTATTCACGCAGATGCTGAAATGAACAGTAGGAATAGAGGACGAGGACGAGCGATAACACACACTGCATGGCTTTTCAACTTTTTTGACGACGTACGAATATGTATGCCAACTAGCGCAGCTTGCGCAAGCGCGATGGTGAGCCATTTCAAAGCACACATTATACGACAACAAACAATCGCAAAAAATTACAGGGTAACTAAAGATCTCTCTTAAGAAGAGGACGGCGAAAGCCTGCTCTATATCACCCTATCATTCACCTCGTTCTCTTTGCCTCTTCTCTTTCACTTCTTTCATTTAGTTATCACTGCTCACTACGAAGCATCTTTAGTCATTTGCAATCAATTGTGGTCATTACAAGTCGTTGTTAGACATATTGGTCACGTCAGAGTAATCAGTAGTCACTACAAGTCATTTCAGTGATTATTAGGTCATTACTGGTCATTAATACGCATTTTTAGTCATTTCTAATAAATTGTAGTCGTTACAATTCATATTTATTTTTATTTATTTATTTATTTATTTATTTATTTATTTATTTATTTATTTATTTATTTATTTATTTATTTATTTACTTACGCTCAGGGCCTTTCGGCATTAGAGAGGGGAGTGGGTTATACAACAAATAATAAGGAAATAAATCATGAGCTTATACACAATAATTGCTAATTATACAATGTTAGCTGAAAGTACACTGTAAAAAATTTCCGTAAGTTTACGGAGGATTTCTGTCATTATACGGATAACTGCAGATAAAAATATGGAACGTATGTCATATTTCAAAAATACGGCAAAATCTGCCGTTAATATACGGAAAGTGCTCTCCGTATTCAGCTTTACGGACATTTTCACTGTAACCATATAACGGCTATACACTGTTTTGGACGAAACAGAGAGAATTCCGTATTTTTTTATGTGAACATCCGTACATTGTGAGAAAATTTAAGCTGTCTGAATGAGCGCTCGTACTCATAAAGTTTCAGCTAACAATACTTTATTGAACACGCAAACTGTACGCATTATGATGATGCGTACAAAATGTGAGAGCTAGCCTTGTACCAAAAGCTGCAATAACAGATCGTATAAATATATATACGCATCTTCTATTCCGGTCGCAGTTTGCCGCGCATATGGGCTTTGTAACGCTGATCATATGCGCAAATATATGCGTGTTCTCGTAATGTTCTCAAATTAAGCGCTTTGTAGTTAATAACACAGCATATATGTTTAAGTGACTGAAGAGCCGGGGACATACGTGCATACGTAAAGAAGCTTGCGGCACTCAGGTGCTGGTGCACTGGGAATGACATGGGTGCTCTATACGCCGAAAATTGTGCGCACTCTAAATCAGTACCGAAACGCAGGGAGTGGTATAATGACCGTAACTGCGTTTACATTTGGCAATAAATGGTCTCGAAGGGGACTGGTGGCCTATAGATCCAAGTTCAACGGTCGGAGGAAATTTTCGAATGCGGCAAGCAATTAACCCAAGTGTCAAAGGGCACTGCTGAACTGTAATGTAGTTGGTTGAACTTATTCCCTTGATATTTACAAAACATCTCGTCTCTGACAATAACTGCCCATTCATTGAGACAAATCGATTACGCATAATCTTCACTGTTCATGTGTTAATTCTTGCGATAAGATGTAATCGCAAACATTTGGCGCTTCATCTTGAAACAAGACCGGTAAGCGCGCTCGTTCTTGTACGGTAGAATAAAGAACGCGAACATGCACCGACATGTGTGTAAACTACTGGAAGGCGACTGATGATGAAGGACCTATTACCGTGCTAGTACTGTGTATACTGTCAAAAAGAAGAAAAAAATAATACGGAAAGAAAGAATGCCCGGTGTCGAGATGTAACGATTCAAGCTTTATTTCTTTTTGACCTAGAATGCAACACCATTAGTTCCATGTGCTTTATGCATGGGTAATGTTATGACACAACTCATTATTTACGCGTTCATTACATGCACCAACCAGCCCAAATTATCCCTGTACTAGACCTTATGGACGCATCGCAGTGCACTGCTTTGCATTTCATTGTAGACTAGAGCACAAATGCGAAAACGAAAACGATTCTGTTCGGTTCTCCGCGCTCAGAGTGGGGGCAGTGCGCGCTGCGCGTCCGTTAGGAGTGGCGGACGGAGCTGCACATGTGTAGTCAGCCGGCATTTCTCGAGTCGTGTTGTAAATGTTGTTAATTCGCCGTAAATATCTCTTGATTTGTACTCAAGAGTGGAGCAAGACCCCAAGGAAGAGAGATTGACGCATCGGGAGCGAAGAACAGAAACGATGGATGGTTACGCTGCTTGGGTCTCGGCACGTTCGAATTGGCAAGGTTCCGAATTTGCCGCTGTGTTGTGTACGCTTGTGCGCTCGTCATTTGCCGTCATCGCGCGGAGATATTTGCGCTGGATGTCTTTCACTTCGTGTACAAAACTCTGCACGCTGCGGCATCGAAGAAGTTGTCCTGTGTTTGGGTGCACGTATGCGCTTGGGCACGGATAGCCTGCTTGCTCTCAACGGGTGTTCAACAGTCTACGCGCGCTCGTAACTTGCTCATGAGGTAAGCCCATTTTAATCTTATTTGGTTTGCATAACGTAGGTGTTAAAATGATGCGTGGTAAGCCGCTGTCGCGAACAGAAATATTGTTTCAAAAGACCACCATGCAACGTCTTAGGGCAAAAATGACGCATGAATGGGGAAAGGGATCACCCTATCTTTTCAGATCGATTCCAGTCGTAGCGCGATTTGCTCGATCGCAATTTCCATGAGGTACTTCTAGCTCGCGTTAAAAGCGTAGAATAAAACTGCGTTCAGTTGAGCTCTTGTATTGACGCTTGTATTGCCTTGAGAGCATACTGTATCCGATACAAGAACTTCTGTTAAAATACGGAAATAAACGTTCGAGGCAACAGCAGTCGCTCACTACCTGTGATCGTTACTTTCTTGCTTGGGTGCACGTTTTAATTGTGACCAGAAAAAAAAGTTATTTGCTCTGGCTTCTCTGCTGTGTTTCTTTCCTTGGTGCAACTTTTTGCGGTGCAGCAAGACGTGTTCCTTCGAATGATGTCTGGGCAGTCAAGGCATTCGTGTCAGTAACCAAGCAGTAAACGGGGTATCAGTGCGAAAAAATTTGGACTTACAAGAGAAGCGAATGGTATCATCATTGACTCTCTTATTTTACGAATAATTAAGCTGTATTACTAAAGCCGAGAGTGGATATGCAGGAAAGTCAGATTGTATTGATACTCAGCAAAAACAAGGTAACTTATCATCATCATCATCAGCAGCAGCAGCAGTAGCAGCAGCAGCAGCAGCAGCAGCAGCAGCAGCAGCCTGGTTGCGCCCACTGCAGGGCAAAGGCCTCTCCCATGCTTCTCCAACAACCCCGGTCATCTACTAATTGTGGCCATGCAGTGCCTGCAAACTTCTTAATCTAATCCGCCCACCTAACTTTCTGCCGCCCCCTGCTACGCTTCCCTTCCCTTGGGATCCAGTCCGTAACCCTTAATGACCATCGGTTATCTTCCCTCCTCATTACATGTCCTGCCCATGCCCATTTCTTTTTCTTGATTTCAACTAAGATGTCATTACCTCGCGTTTGTTCCCTCACCCAATCTGCTCTTTTCTTATCCCTTAACGTTACACCTATCATTCTTCTTTCCATAGCTCGTTGTGTCGTCCTCAATTTGAGTAGAACCCTTTTCGTAAGCCTCCAGGTTTCTGCCCCGTAGGTGAGTACTGGTAAGACACAGCTATTATATACTTTTCTCTTGAGGGATAATGGCAACCTGCTGTTCATGATTTGGGAATGCCTGCCAAACGCACCCCAGCCCATTCTTATTCTTCTGATTATTTCCGTCTCATGATCCGGATCCGCCGTCACTACCTGCGCTAAGTAGATGTATTCCCTTACGACTTCCAGTGCCTCGCTGCCTATTGTAAATTGCTGTTCTCTCCCGAGACTGTTAAGCATTACTTTAGTTTTCTGCAGATTAATTTTTAGACCGACTCTTCTGCTTTGCCTCTCCAGGTCAGTGAGCATGCATTGCAATTGGTCCCCTGAGTTACTAAGCAAGGCAATATCATCAGCGAATCGCAAGTTACTAAGGTATTCTCCATTAACTTTTATCCCCAATTCTTCCCAATCCAGGTCACTGAATACCTCCTGTAAACACGCCGTGAATAGCATTGGAGATATCGTATCTCCCTGCCTGACGCCTTTCTTTATTGGTATTTTGTTGCTTGCTTTATGGAGGACTACGGTGGCTGTGGAGCCGCTATAGATATCTTCCAGTATTTTTACATATGGCTCATCTACACCCTGATTCCGTAATGCCTCCATGACTGCTGAGGTTTCGACTGAATCAAACGCTTTCTCGTAATCAATGAAAGCTATATATAAGGTTGCTTATATTCTGCACATTTCTCTATCAATTGATTGATAGTGTGAATATGGTCTATTGTTGAGTAGCCTTTACGGAATCCTGCCTGGTCCTTTGGTTGACAGAAGTCTAAGGTGCTCCTGATTCTATTTGCAATTACCTTAGTAAATACTTTGTAGGCAACGGACAGTAAGCTGATCGGTCTATAATTTTTCAAGTCTTTGGCGTCGCCTTTCTTATGGATTAGGATTATGTTAGCGTTCTTCCATGATTCCGGTACGCTCGAGGTCATGAGGCATTGCGTATACAGGGTGGCCAGTTTCTCTAGAACAATCTGCCCACCATCCCTCAACAAATCTGCTGTTACCTGATCCTCCCCAGCTGCCTTCCCCCTTTGCATATCTCCTAAGGCTTTCTTTACTTCTTCCGGCGTTACCTTCGGGATTTCGAATTCCTCTAGACTATTTTCTCTTCCATTATCGTCGTGGGTGCCACTGGTACTGTATAAATCTCGATAGAACTCCTCAGCCACTTGAACTATCTCATCCATATTAGTAATGATATTGCCAGCTTTGTCTCTTAACGCATACATCTGATTCTTGCCAATTCCTACTTTCTTCTTCACTGCTTTTAGGCTTCCTCCGTTCCTGAGAGCATGTTCAATTCTATCCATATTATACTTCCTTATGTCAGCTGTCTTACGCTTGTTGATTAACTTCGAAAGTTCTGCCAGTTCTATTCTAGCTGTAGGGTTAGATGCTTTCATACATTGGCGTTTCTTGATCAGATCTTTCGTCTCCTGCGATAGTTTGCTGGTATCCTGCCTAACGGAGTTACCACCGACTTCCATTGCACACTCCTTAATGATGCCCACAAGATAGTCGCTCATTGCTTCAACACTAAGGTCCTCTTCCTGAGTTAAAGCTGAATACCTGTTCTGTAGCTTGATCTGGAATTCCTCTATTTTACCTCTTACCGCTAACTCATTAATCGGTTTCTTATGTACCAGTTTCTTCCGTTCCCTCCTCAGGTCTAGGCTAATTCGAGTTCTTACCATCCTGTGGTCACTGCAGCGCACCTTGCCGAGCACGTCCACATCTTGTATATTGCCAGGGTTAGCTCAGAGTATGAAGTCTATTTCATTTCTAGTCTCGCCGTTCGGGCTCCTCCACGTCCACTTTCGGCTATCCCGCTTGCGGTAGAAGGTATTCATTATCCTCATATTATTCTGTTCCGCAAGCTCTACTAATAACTCTCCCCTGCTATTCCTAGTGCCTATGCCATATTCGCCCACTGCCTTGTCTCCAGCCTGCTTCTTGCCTACCTTGGCATTAAAGTGGCCCATTAGTATAGTGTATGTAGTTTTCACTCTATCCATCGCCGATTCCACGTCTTCATAGAAGCTTTCGGCTTCCTGGTCATCATGATTGGATGTAGGGGCGTAGACCTGTACAATATTCATTTTGTACCTCTTATTATTAAGTTTCACAACAAGACCTGCCACCCTCTCGTTAATGCTATAGAATTCCTGTATGTTGCCAGCTATATTCTTATTAACCAGGAATCCGACTCCCAGTTCTCTTCTCTCCGATAAGCCCCGGTAGCACAGGACGTGCCCGCTATTTAGCACTGTATGTGCTTCTTTTGGCCTCCTAACTTCACTGAGCCCTATTATATCCCATTTTGTGCCCTCTAATTCCTCCAATAGCACTGCTAGACTCGCCTCACTTGATAACGTTCTAGCGTTAAACGTTGCCAGGTTCATATTCCATTGGCGGCCTGTCCGGAGCCAGTGATTCTTAGCACCCTCTGCTGGGTTGCAGGTCTGACCGCCGCCGTGGTCAGTTGCTTCGCAGCTGCTGGGGACTGAGGGCCGGGGTTTGAGTGTTGTGGTCATATAGGAGGTTGTGGCCAAGTACTGCACCAGGGTGGCCAATCCTGCTCTGGTGAGGGAGTGCGTTACCCGGTTCTGGTCACCGGGATCAGGCCACACTCCAGGCCTGTTTGTGCAATTTTATCAACACACGGATTTTTTTTATATCCGGTGGAAAATTGCCGGCACCGGGATTCGAATCACGAACCTCTTGCACGCGAGGTGGGTGTTCTACCTCTACGCCATCGCTGCAACCCGGTACTTGTCATTATCTTATCATTACTTATCACAACTTATCATTACTAATCAATCCTTTTTCTTTTACTGAAAGGCAAGTTGCTGTTGTGCTGGAGCTGAGAAGAAGTCTGCTGCCTGCAATGGGTCTATCTCTCTCAAGTTATTGCAGTATTGTAGCTCTCAAGGTGAGTGGATTTTTTTTCTCTCAGCTATTTGCCACCTGAATCATGACCGTTTACTTAGCTGTGTAGGTGATCACTGTTAGTGACATTGGAGTGCTGGTGGACCAGCACTCCTTTATGATTGCAACGCATATGACAGAGTGCAGCTGTGGCAGTATGCAAAGGTGTTAATCTATAAGCCAAATTAGGTTCTTTGAGGTAATATGTTAATATATTGATGACATTAGATTGTGGTCTAGCAGGCAAAAATGCTAAACAAGAAGAAATTTAAATTTGCACTTGGTAAGATGTGCAAGCAATTCAGCTGTTATACATGAAATGGGACATTTGTAGATGTCTTCTACAGTGCTGCAGTCCAGAATTGCTTCAGAGTTGAGTGATACCACTATAATTTCTCTGTAAAGCATGCAGCACAGTTTAGCATTGGGGGAGGCTGGCATCAACAGGCGTCTGCTTACTGTGAAGTTCAAATGAGGTGTTACTGTTAGGGTGACTACATATAATTTATGGTTTAATTCTAATCTTGTGTCAGGCAGACATAGTTTACCTACTTGGTTAAACAATAGAGATGTAATATCTATGTATACAAGTATTACCCATTCATTTATGCCATTTAAACAATGGCAGGAATGCGTGGGTAATACTTGTGTACATAGACAATACATCACTATTGTTTAACCAAGCGGTGCCCCTGCATGCTAAATTTTACAGGGCTATTATTAAGTAATGTCAGCTCTTGTTGTAACATTAAGGCACCTTTTATATTATCACAGATTACCACCATTGTGCACCATCATAGTGTGATAGTTACACTAAATGTAGGACTTAGCTATAAAACCCTGCACAGCGGTGCATCATGAAATTTTGTTTTATAATTTCTGGCCTCAGAATGCACTTCACCTTATATTCTTGTTTGCAACAAGACTATAATGCAGGTTTCTCTCCTTATGTTTTGTGGCACTTCAAACTGCGGCGAGCTAAACCACTGGGCAGCAATACTGGAATCGCTACTGCGTGTGGAGCTGTCTTCAAACACAAACAAGGAATACATCATTGCTTTTTTAGCACAAAACAACGGACACAAGAAAGACGACAGAACAAGGCGCTACTCTCAACTGACATCACTTTATTGCGTCCCTCCTTTGTAGACAGCAGAATCTAGAAGAACATGCGCTGTGAACACCATGTGCAGGAACCACCAACATCTGATCAAAAAAGCACGCTCATGCGACAGAATAAAAAAAACGTATTGAGCACTGTACAAGGTTAAAGAAAGCACACTAATGCACTGTGACCCCAATGACTGTATGAAGAAAATTTCCGATAACTCTCTGGCGGTGGATCCCGGCTCTTTTTCAAAATCGTAGTATCACGAAACATTGCGAACCTAAGCGATCCATACCAACAGGCACAGGTTCCCATTTGGCTCAACATTTTAAAATATGGAAGTGCAAAGCCATATTTTGTGATACTACGATTTTGAAAAAAGTGCTGTGATACCACCGCCTGAGAGTTATCGGAAGCTTTCTTCATACAGTCATTGGGGTCACAGTGCATTAGTGTGCCTTCTTTAACCTTGCGCAGTGCTCAATATGGTTTTTGGATGCCGTCGCATGAGTACGCTCTTGTGATTGGTTGGTGGTGGTCTCTGGACATGGTGCACACTGCGCATGTTCTTCTAGATCCTACTATTTATAAAGGAGCGACGCAATTAAGTGATGTCAGTTGAGTGTAGCGCCTTGTGCTAGTTGTCTTTGTTGTGTCCATTGTTTTGCGCTTAACAAAGTATTTATGGATTCACACCAACTAGTCCGCCAACACATTGTGTTGCGGGCACTTCTGAAGTACTGTCTGTCCAATAACCTTGGTGGCATGGAAGCGCCGTGTACTTCTATGCGTTGCTTTCTGTTTCATTGTGGCATCACATCACATTATAATCATAATGTGTATGTACTTTTTCCGAGAGACCCATATTCCTATTCTTGTATTATATTTGCTGTCGCATTATTTATGTGCAAATGACCAGTGCTCCAAGCTCCATTTTATTGCAAAGTAAACTACTGGTACCTAAACAGTTCTGTATATCAGAAAACCAAAGCTGAACTGCCAAACAGTAGCAAGCGGCAGCCTTAGTGCAGTTTCAAGTAGTCAGATTTTATTGGTCATGCAGAAGTGCACAGGATAGCTCTTTATTACTTGCTGAATAATTAAGCTCTGTGAAAACTGAGTACTTATGTAGCTTCAACCACATGCTATTGGCCATTGCTCCTGCCCTCATGAAATGTGGAAGATTATCACGGCATTCCCTATTCTCTTTTTCCTTATTACAGTGGGATTACTGCATGCGTAAGTAGGAAACGGATCGCATAGTCAATCAAAAGCCAACAATGTGTAAACTTGGAACATTGATTGTGCAGTTTGATGACCCAGAATAAGTAGAAATACACCATAAATGATTGACAATTACCTTTTACTTGACACAGGGCTAGAGCATACAGTAAGCATACTGTATGCTCATACGGTGTCACATCAATTTAAATTTTAGTGTAGCTTTACAGTGTACGCTTCTATTGTTGCATTCTGTCAGAGGAATGGTAATGTTTCGCGTGTATAGCAACTAGACTGCCTATATACAGTAGTAAAAATGTGTTAACTGTATTTTTTAATGATTTGATAGAATGTGTAGAACAATAAAGCCATACAATCAACGCACAGTGATGTGACTTTCTCTGCACATGTTGCAGGTTCAAAAAAAGTATGGTGGAAGCTGTTGCCAAGGTTCCGACCAGAAAAGACAGCCAGTATAAAAGGGTCCACGCCACTGATCTCTACTACAGGGGATGAACAGCACATCGAGTGCCCTCGACTAAGCCGGCCTTGTCCCGGAAGTTGGTGCTTCACAACTTTGCGGCACTACTTTGTTGCACGGGTGTGTGGCATTTCTTCCCCTAACATGCCTGCCTGATGTGCCATAAACTACCCAAGCAGTGTTTCGAGGTGTCCAGAATTTTTCCATTGTAGTGTCTAGTGTCGCTAACATAAGTGGCGTGCAATGGAAACACTGGTAAATCAGAAAAAACTTGATGTAAGAGAACACTATCGTATACGGGTTCAGATTGTCATAAAAGCGCTTGCCAGACATGTAGAGACCTCCTAAAATGTGAAAAACCACGAAGAAAAGTTTTTCGGCCGCAATATTGTCTGATCGCACGCACTAGTTAGTCCACCGTATGCCCTGCTTCCAGGACAAGCGACTGCATGACATCGCATTTCCGCTGGCTTCACCTGCCTCCGGTGCGGTGTGCTGCATCCAGCGAAACATGTTAGAAATCAGTGGTGCACAGTGTTCTCGACGCCTACTGAACTCATGTTAAACTGTTTCCAAAGCAGAAAAACAGAGGGAAAGGGCTCTGAACACAGTGCCTTTTAAAGTGGCTGGTACTGGGTCACGCAAGTACTGTGGGATAGTAGATTTGCACCAGGCAACCTGGGCGCCCAAAAAGGCTGCTGTTTACTTGCAAATGGCCAACGTATTGTCAGCATGTTGAAGTTCTTTTTTTATTCTCATCGCTTATTTAGCTAGTGGAGACAGCTTTCACAACTGAAGAAGCCTTGGAAGCATGAAACATTTCACAAAACCCGCTTCAATATATCGTGTCTGCACCACAATTTCATGGCTGCATGAGTGAACCCTCTGGTTAACATGTAAGAGAGTTCATGATGTTTGCCATGCATTATCCACTTTATTTACAGGTCAACCCTATCTTGAAATTTAAGCTGATGTTGCGTTCAGAGAAATTATGGCCGAGAGCCAGCTTTTGAGAATACAGATTGAGCTTGACAGATTAAACGCCAGAACAAGTCGTTGAGGATTTCAGATTTCAAAGGCCAGTTCATTTAGTGGTGTTAATATTCTGCTCGAAGTTGTTGATTGTTACGTTCATATGGTGCCCAAGCATTGCGGTAACAACTTCACTTGGAGTACATAGCAAGGGTGTATTCAATGTAAGCTGCTGGCTTTTTTTCTGTGTTTTCAAAAACTGGTTTCTTGTTCAGTTTAAATTTTCAAATTTTGCATTGTATATTAGGTGTTGTGTCCCGTTTCCTTTTCCTGCAGCTTCTTAGTTAAACATCTGAATAGTGAACACAACTTGACTTTTTGCTTGATTGTCTAGATTACATGCCCTCGATGCAAAACAATTTCACTTCAAAACTGCTTGTACCATACTGAAAGAATAACTTGAAGCAGCCATAGCCACCAATAACATGCAAGAGATGATTATGAAAATTTTAATATTGTTTTTTTGATCTACAGGGTGCCTTAACCATCATGCACCAAGATTTAGAAATATGTAAATGCGATGTAACTAGACAAAATGAAGGTAATGTTTGCCATCGCTTGGAGATACTCTGATTATTTTGTGCATTCTGCCTAATTGCATAATTCCTAATTAGTTAATATCTCAAATAATTAAATGAAATGTGTCAATGAAAAGTTGTAGACCAATATGAAAGCCTCCTGATACACTTTTTTGTTACTGTTACTCATTGTGTGCTACATAAAAGTGTTTTTCCAAGGAATAAGCCTGCGAGTACACATATAAAGTGTCTTGAGTGGCCACTCATGTGTCAGTTTTGTGGTGCAAAGCCACGAATACAACTTAAATGGGTTCTTTTAAGAAAAAGACTTAGCTCAGCAAATTATCTTTCTTTGTGCAGCCTGTGGAGACAAGGTTTCTTAGACATGGCCATGTCCCTCAAGAAAGATGCCGAGGGCACAGGCAGTTCCTCCAGTGACCGTGAAAAGGTCCCCTGGGGCACAAGTCTGGTTTCGCACCCCCACCTTTCTCCTGCAGCTTTTCTGTCTACTTAGCTAACCAGGTGGGTCATTGATGGCAAAGGGAAAAAAGAATCAACAGCATCAAACGCAGAACTTGCTCAAGCTCAATGCATTTTTGGTGTGAAGTTTTTCCCTTATCATTTATCAAAAAACGGGTAATAAGTATGATATGGTCTTCATACGGACACCTCTTTCCCACAGAGAATTAGCAGTAAAAAAAGCAGCTTATGAAGGCTTGAATATTAGCTAGGATGATGTGGCATAGATAGGATAATGATTATGAATGTTTCTAATGAAGGTAGTGGTAGTAGAGTGAATAATAAGAGTTTATATATAGATTAAAAGACATTTCGTTCCAATGCCAGAATTTTAAATCATCCCAAATAATTCTTGCATTTTATAGTCTATGCACATTGAGTGACAGTGCTTCTTGATGCTTGCTTCTTGCTGACATCTTTCTTATGCTGCATAGTTCACCTGTTATAAATTCCCTTTTTCTCCCGTTCAAGCAACTTTACATTCATCATAAAAAACCTCGTAGATGAGTTCCAGAAACTTGCTGATGAGATTAGGGGGTGGCGTGTACCCCAGGCTTAGATATGCATTCAAGAGCCTCATATCTTGCAAATGTTAGAAATACTCCTGCTAAGCAAGTTCTTGGTGTCACACAAGGTTATTTGCGAATACGAATTTGCCTAAATTTAGAAAACAGTGAATCTAAAACATGTCAAGCGATATCGCTGACGATACACACACATTAAAACTGAACTAAATACAAATAAATATAGCACGAAATGCAGAATCAATGGCATGATGCCATTCTTTCAGTGGAATGAAATCTGTCCTGCGTTGTAAATCTGGAATCCTTTATAATCCAGACTACTAAATACTTATGAGGGTTGTGACGTAAAATATGCATGTATTTATTCCTCGTTTTTTTACTTTAAGACCCGATATTGTCCAAACAGCAGTGAAAGAACTGAGATCACAGTACCTAATACTTTAGAAATTGCTCCAGAAATCTGTTTCTCTGCCGATCGCAGCATTCGACACTAACAAGACGGCACATAACACTTAGGTTGGTGCTATTCACTTTGATTGTTTGGGAACGAAACCCATAATGTACATGTTATGGCCCTACGTGTCATTACGTTTGAACAACAAAAAGTAGGGGGTTTGCATTTTGCAAAACTGCATGGAGGTTTTTACTGTGTGCAATTAAAATTAGGAACCTTCCCAGCTCATACTAAATCCATTCTCCAAAGCTTTAGGTTATACAGGTGCACTACTTTACACAGAACACACTCTTTTCCCTCGTCACGGCCCACACTCTTAGGCAGAGTTGCACCCTTTGAAGTGCCCCTTCTTCCACACAATGATAATTGTAATCTGCCTTTATGCATTTCCTTTCTTTAACGCTGCGAGCCCTGTGCTTTCCAGTAACGGCATGCGCGTTATCAGCATGATAGCATTCCCGACGGCAAAGTAGCGGGCGTGGCGTTTTCAAGAAAGGAAACACATCAAGGCAGATAACGATTATTGTTGTGTGGCAGAAGGGACACTCCAATGGGTGTAACTTTGCCTAAGAGTGCAGGTGGTGATTCAGATTCTTCAAAGGTGTTTCACTGTATGGGATGGCACATCGTGCTTCACTTGTTTGCAGAATATTGCATTCCAATTGTGTCATATGAGATAAATCCATTAGAGAGCTTTAGCTTGCCCTAAATTTATTACAGCTGTGTACTGGTAAACTGGCCGCAGCTTGCAGTGCTTGTGGAAAAACAATTGTAACTGCCATATTATATGTAACTGCTAGTGCACAGGCATCGGCAGCAGCAATGGTTAGGGTACACTTGTTTCTTCTATTCTGGGGTATGCATCCTCCACCAGAAAGTAGTTTTTTTCGTCTTCCTCTTCTACCATATTGGAATGTGAAATGGGGTGTAATTTGTAGGGTATACTCTTGCACAAACTTCATGAGCATTTATTCTTGTCTGTGCCACAGATCATTGTTGCTACCACTGTAAAAGCAGGGTGCCTGTTTACAGCACTCGTAGGGAACAATCTGTGAATCTTTAACAAACAGTAAGGATAATGAATAATCGAATAATCTTTAGTAATTTTCAACAAATTTAGCACTCTTTGCTTTCCACTATGGTGTTTTTCAACCTCTAATGTTGGCACAAGGTTTGACTGCAGGATGTCATTTTGTGTGAAAGAGTGCACTTGTGCGCGTAACACCTCATCGTAAACATTCTGCTGCACAGAATGTCATTAGCTTTCGTATGCATTGGTCACTATCTCACAAACCGGTTGCTCCTTTGTTAGTTGGAATGTAGCATTTATGTAAAGCACATTTGATGTTCTAACAAAAAGCATTGTGCCCTCTTATCCCCTAATTCTCCTCACTTGATGCCTAGTGTTGTAATAGCATGGTTGACACCATGAGAGTCAGTGTGGTGAATAATAGTGTCTGGTGGGGTAGGGGGTGTACGTTAACTTAAGGAACTTTTCCAGACGACTTGAATCAGTATTGTGGAATGCTGGTTTTTTTTTCAATCACTGTTACCAAGTTTCACTTTGGTTGTGGCAACAAGTATAATGTAGTTCGCTAGCACTCCTGCCAACACATATAATGTGCAGGCATCTGTGTTGAAAAAAAAGACCAGCTAATGGTTTGCCAAGAGCTAAGGTCCATTTAGACCATTAAATTTTGAACTTACACCGGTGGAAATAACTGGTGAATGAAAGCACACCCAGGAGAACTGACCATAATATTTTCTTTCATTATAACACTGCTGAAACTTTGAACTGCATTTGAACTGGCTGGTTTAAAAAATGACCCATTTCCTTGTTCAAGTAAGACAAAGGTTCCACAGGAAGACAGAAACTTGAAGCTGTCAACAGCAGCATGAATATAAACAGCGCTCGACGTTTTGCAATCTTGCACCTGGTTATATTATCCATCCCATTTTTTTCCACAGGCTGTTCTTTACTGTTTTATGGTCATACCCAGTTTAATTTTAATGTCCCTATTGTTTATTATTTGGTTAATATATCTTTTCTTCATCGGCTTTCAAGCAAACATATATTCATAATGTGCCTTCAGTTACCATTTGCAGTGATCTTAACCAGATGCATCTTGATACAAAATTTATTTTCATTAATTCTTCGTTTTCCTTTTCCAAAAGTGCAAACTGTTTATCTTGATACCTATTTTGTCTTCTGGGAAGATTAGGTCTACTGGATTAATGACTGCTTACATGGGTACATCGTTTTCTGTTTTGGTCACCCCTACTCTTGGCAAGTACTGACAGCATTGCTCATACCCGCTCCATCACAATCACCACCGCTAAGCACACCCTTCCTTCATTTATTTTAACACTTTGGCGTCTCTTGACCTATTATATGCACCAGTTACTTCTCCCCCAATGAGGCTAGGGGCCAGTGAGATATGCAAAATTCAAAACAACACAGCCAAGGAAAACATTTGCTACCCTAATGACAAGCACCTATGTCGGAATGTTGGCTACAGCAACATCCCTTGTTCCAACAATGTTGATCTACTTACATGTTTTTCTAACACAGAAGTTACTGCTTTGTCGTGTTCTGTGATTATACTTTTTGCCGCTTTCTTTAGGATGGATATTCACGAATACTGTTCGTTTCTCCTAACAGCAGCAAGTTTATCCTTGCAAGCATTTGGAGTCAAGAACAAATTTCACCAGGAAGAAGTGCTAGACGAGTGATTGAAGAAAATAAAGTTGCTTCTGTGATCTAAGAACTTGAGGACTGAAATGTTGCACCTTTTTGTATATATGCTATGCAGTGCATTCATATCACAAAGTGCAAGGTGTTTTATCTCTGCAGCCATGTCAGTGTGTTGGCAAGACAATTTTCTCAGTGGTGACCTGCTGTTTTGACTATGAGCTGCGTTCATGACATTTGCATTAAAGGAGATGTACTATCGTGGACAAAAGTACCCTGGAAGTGCGAGTGATGACCAAATTGCATTTCTGCTCAAGACGGCTGAAAACAGTGGGTCACGAATGCACATTCTGAACGCAGATGGTGGCACGGCTGATCCCAGCAAATAGCACACCAATAAAATTCGGTCGACTCTCGCACCTCCTGGGCAATTTTGTCCCCGATGGCACATTCTTCGAATAATGGATATGCTCTGCAAGATGAAATACGGGAAGCACCTGTACTTTAACGGATAAAGTACAGATTTAGCATACGGAGTCTTTCGTTTTCTGAATACGGCAAGCACCTGTATTTTAACGTTTATAGTACAGATTCAGCATACAGTGTGTTCCGTTTTCTGAATACAAGAAGCACCGTACTTTAACGGTCATAGTATAGATTCAGAATACAGAGTCTTCCGTTTTCTAGATACAGAAGCACTCGTATCTTGTATTACGGTCTCTGTTTTACAGTTGTCCGTTCTACGGAAATGACCGTTCTTAATTTACGGAAGAGTGTTCGGTCACAAATTACCAGCAAATTTTCTGTAAAGTAAGGCAAATTTTTTTACAGTGATATGATAAATGCAGTAATAGAACATGACATATAAAAGTAACACAAAACAAGAAAAAGGAAAACACCGGGAGCAGTTCGTACAAATGTTTGCTATTGTACATTGTTAGCTAGTGCTTTTCGAAAATGATCATTGCTATTAATGGAAACAATGTCAGAAGGAAGTTCATTCCAATCTTTCGACGTACGTGGCAAAAATGAGTGTAAAAAGTGTGCCGTGTTACATGTACCAATTCTAACTTTATGATGATGATCAGTTTGGTGAGATAAGTAGTATGGTAGCGACATGAGTTTTGGATGAAGTGTAGGGGGGGATACAGCTTATGAAAAAATGAAAGGCGGGAAATTTTTCGACGTGTTGCTAGCGGTTGAAGACCGAGATTCGATTTCATTGAAGAAACGCTCGAACCATGGTAGTAATTCCAAAGAATAAAACGGGTGGAGCTGTTTTGGATGAGTTCAAGGGTATGTATTAGGTTTTCGTGGTAAGGGTCCCATATAGCTCCAGCGTATTCCAATTTTGGCCGTAACGGGGTTTTATAAAGTAGTAATTTTAAAGGAGAGGGAGCATGAGGAAAGTTACGGCGTAAGTATCCCATCAAGCGGTTAGCTTGATTAATTATATATTCGACATGATGATTCCATGTTAATTTAGATGTTATATGTAGGCCTAAGTACTTATATGAGTTAGTTGATTCTAAAGCAACGTTATTCAAGTAGTACACAGGCAGATTATCGTTAGATCAGGATGCTCTCAGAAATTTGCATTTGTTAGCGTTGAGTTCCATTCGCCACAATCGGCACCATTTGCTGACGTTATAGAGATGGGCCTGAAGCAGGGAGATGTCGTGTTCGTTACTTATTTCGCTGAGGATTACACAGTCGTCTGCAAATAAATGTACTTCAGAGGTTATTGCTGAAGGTAAGTCATTAATGTAGATAAGGAATAATAGAGGTCCCAGGACGAAACCTTGGGGCACACCGGACTGAACGTCGCTGTGAAGTGAGTCATGGCCATTAGCTGTTACGAACTCAGAACGGTTAGCGAGAGATGACTCAATCCATTTGAGAATGTTATGATCGAGGTTTAATTTGCTTAGTTTATAAAGTAAAAGTTTATGACACACTTTGTCAAAGCCTTTCGAAAAATCTAAAAAGATGCAATCGGCAAGAGAAGAACAGTCAAGTATTTGGTGTAGTTTGTGAGCAAAGGTTAATAATTCTGATTCACATGAGAATGATTTTTGAAAACCATGTTGTGATGACGAAAAAAAATGAATTAGATTCAAGAAAATCCGCAATTTTAGTAAAAATATAGTGCTCTAGCAGTTTGCAGCAGGTACTGGTTAATGATATCGGGCGATAATTTGTAGGTGATGTTTTGCTGCCAGATTTGTGCAAAGGAATTATTTTTCCTATTTTCCATTCTGATGGAACAGTAGGTGTGTTGAGTGATTGTTGAAATATTTTGGTTAGTATAATGTAACTATAAGTGCAGGTGTTTTTCAGAAATTTAGCACTGATGTTATCAAAGCCGGGTGACGAATCCATCTTCAATGAATCTATTAGTCGAATAACTCCGGGAACTTCAACAGTAACTGGAGGCATAGTTAAGAAGTTATAGTCATTCAAGATAGGTAGTTCAATATCAACTGTGCACGAGAAATGTTTAACAAAGGTATTATTCAGGAGAGTTGCGCATAGGTTTTTTTTATATTTGGGCATGTTGATCATATTGTAGGCATTAGTAGACATACAAGTCATTGCAGACATTGGTACTGATTACTGGTCATTACTAAGCATATTTAGCCCTTTCTAATCAATTGTAGTCGTTACAAGCTGTCGTTAGACGTACTGCTTATTTCATAGTCATTACTAGTCATTACAGGTAATTTCACTCACTATTGGTCAATCTTTAATTGCCTTTTAAGAAGAATGCAAGTATAGTGGTTAAAAAACGCTTGATCTATCAAAACATCGAAACATGATAATATTTTCTGTGGTCACGATTGCAGTACCTTTGCGTTGTTTCTGCGGTCCTTCCTTCACTATTATGCTTCGACTTTTAGTTTTAGGTCGCGTTTATTACTTTCCTGAAATCCCTTGATAGCGCACACAATGAACCACAATCGTGCAGCATTGACCCGTAGGTGCTTTCGTACGTTTAAGCTGCAGCGGCTGCCTTAAAACCAAATTTTCTGTTTGAGTCGTCGTGTCCTATGCACCTGAAACACTAAAAAACGCACGAAGTAGGCCCCTGACAGAAGTGAGATACTCTACAAAGAGTACGCGATGTCATAAAGAAAGAGAAAAGGAGCGCACGAAATCTACGGTGACCTTCCTAGGCTTAAACATACAAAAGTGGGGAAACAAAAGTGAAACTCGTGTCGAATTCGAGCTGTTTCGTTTATTTGGCGCTTCATATGAAATTGAGAATTGACGATGGGGCATGCTTGCCTTGCGATTGATCCTGCAACTAAAACGAATGAAATAAGTCTTTTACAAGTCGCGGATACCCAAATTGGTAAATGTTTAAAGCGAGGGAGACGTGTTCTCAAATGATAAATGATGGTATGGTCAAAACAAATATTGACGCCCTATTAACCTCACTAATTACTTGCGTTCTCCGAAAGACAGTTCGGCATGATCATGGCCAGCCGGTGGTTGTTTGCCCAAGGTTGCGAATTTTATTACTCGCCTGTGGTGGTCGAGTGAAAAAAAGAAGCTACTCTTCTTTAGGTACATAAATACAGGTTGACGGGCACGGACTGTGCCGTCTCTCGAAGCCCATTTGAGCCACTTACTTGGGTTCTTGTGCTCAGGTACACTCACGTCTCTACATTAATATAGTGCTGTGCGTTCAATTTGAATAAAGTAACTTCCCTAGTTGTGAAACTGGTGAAAAAATTATTTTTCGTATAGCTGCCTTGGCTAGCAAGGAGCGCTGGCACGCAAACAGCGAGAATCCTGTTGAACCAGTCACAGATAAAAATTGAAAGACGACAGGCTGTGATATTTCCGATTACCAAAAATAAATGATAAGATACATGGTCAAACTGAGTCAAATACATAGTAAAAAGCAGCAATCAAAAGAACTGCATGACCAGCAAACAGGTTTCATTTGTTTACTGAGGGCAGAAGAGAAAAAAATACCGATTACCTGAAGTTTTTAACGTCCCCATAACTAAGCAGCTTCGTTCAGCTGCAAAAAGCGTGAAGCTTCCACTTATATCGGGATCTCTCGTATCACCATCTGTAAATATGAATTCGGTTAGATCCACGTTGGTGAAAGAAAGACATTTTTGTGTGGGTTTTTGATTACGTCATGCATTTAAACACTGGCTGTTGATGCGTTCGGGTTTTTTACATGTGCCTGATCTGAAACGGTAAAAGAAATTTTGGTTCGTCGATGCTGATCCCTGTGAAAAATATTGAGGCAGATCCAACGCATCTTTGTGGAATCTACACACAGCTAAGCTTTGTTTAAACGAAGTACCCTAAGCTACGTCGGTCATATGTGCGAATAATCCAGTCTGTCGTCTTAAAGATGCGGTAAAGCCACAAGAAGATGGGGGAAGAAGAAGAAGCGCCGAACAGTGCAGACGTTGAAGCATCGGCTCCGTTTTTTTTCATGCTCCGCTCGCCAATTTTGTGAGTACAACAAAAAGAGGCATACCACTGCATCCGCGAGGTCAAGGCAAATCGACTGATACCAAGATTCGAGGTGGGGCTTGTATTTTCACAATTTTACGGAAGATTTTCTTCTCCTACATGCCGAGCTGAGCTTAGCGGAGTTAAAGTTAGTGATGAGTAGGGCCGTTGTTGGGACTAGTAAGCCCACCTGCCCGCAGGCATGGCGGATACAAACATGGACGAAGAAGATTTTGCTGAAAAGGAAGGAAACAATGCTGTGTACGTCTTCGACTGGCAAGAAGTAGCTGGCCGACGATCACGACCTAGCATAAAGGCTGCGTATGAGGAGAGTACATTGCCACGTAATCAGCGAGAGCATGGCGACAAGGGAACCGCCGTTGGCGGAATGGTTAAGAATCGGATTATCAAAGCTTCAAGGATGCCTCAACTGCCTCAGGAGCACAGAAAGATTATTATACGACCTCAAAGAAGATTCAATTTGAAGCAGGTGGGCACCGCCACGATTGGTTCCACAGTCATCGAGGCGTCCGGCCTAGCGGAAGAGGAGGCCCGTGAAGGTGTTGTCTGCCCAAACTTCCCTCAATATATGATCGTAGTCAGCAAACCTAAGCCTGAACACGCTACGAAGTACGTTAGATTCAAGTCTTTTAAGATTAGGGAAGCGGAATACGAGGTAAATGCATACCGTATGAAGCGGCACCACATGCCACATGCAAAGGCGTCATACGAAGAGTACACATTAGAGGCCCGCAAGCTATGATAAGAAGAAATGTCGCACATGATTTGAACCCACTGGCGCTGGCTGCCGAGCGCATGAAGACGTCGGGATCGGTCATTGTACTTTTCGAGAGAGACGGTGGAAACGACCAACTTTAAAGTGGACAAATTGTGGAAATGGAGGCTAACGGCGGAGAAAAGACTTAGAAAAATTGGGGCGTGAGGGGATGACAACGATGAGTATCTGCCATCGAGGGCAGTTAGTATAAAGTCCTTCTCTGGATTGTCGGGGACCATCACAAAGAGGAAAATAGCGGGTTATAGAAAGGCAGCCTCACCTAATACCAATGGACGGTAATCATGGATTTAACGTGTGGCAATAGAATTGTCGTGGGTTCCAACACAAAAAATCAGCACTGCGACAGGTGATCAGGTCATCTAAGGCAGGGCCAAAGGTAATTATGCTGCAGGAAACTTTAGTAGACGAAATTATGCTTACTGGGTACAAAGTTATACGTAGAGATAAAAAAATGGAAATTTTGTTGGCGACCCTCATTGACAAAAAGTTCCCACACACTGAGCATGATATTCATCTTAGACATTGCACGTTTGAAAATTTTCTAGTTGAAATAATACTTAAAAGGAACAGAGGTAAGACGCAAAGCATTTTCTGCTTGAATATTTACAGCAGCCTTAACGACATGAGATGAAGTTTAGAGTACTCTTCAACAAGGTGCCTTCGGTTGCCGAAAACTCCCCGCTCATTATCGGACGGGACTTTAATGCTCCCTATCACACATGGGGATACACTTGAAATACAAAGGGAGAGGAGCTATAGAGTCTTGCGATGGATCTGGAGTTAGGATTGATTACTGATCCGGCGTATCCCACCCGTTGTGGCACGTCCACACACAGGGACACCACACCAGATCTTACTTTTTTAAACAACTGAAAAGGAGCCAATTCAGAAAATTCAAACATGGAACTCGGCAGCGATCATTACATCATACACACAGTGACATGCATACCGAGACAGGAAACTAGAATCTTCAAATTCACTGATTGGGTTCAGTTCAGAAAAATCAGGGCTAACAGAAGGAAAGCGGGGCCTCTAGATGCCGAGGAGGAGCCCGCTCAGACATGGGTCATCCAGATCAGAGAGGACGTCAAAGAGGCCAATAAAGAAATCAGGGCAGAGGAAAACATTGAGCCTATGGACAGCAGGCTGGCGCATTTGAGTGAGGCCAAACAGGTTATATTACAGAGATGGAAAATGCAGAGACACAACAGAAGGCTAAGGAAAAGAATTGCGCAAATAAACAGAGAAGTTGATGGTCACTCGAAGACCCTCGTGAAGCAACAGTGGGATGAGATCTGTAATTCGGCTGATGGTAGACTCAAGCATGGAGGTAGCTGGAACCTCCTCATGCACTTGCTCAACGAGAATGAAACAAGGACAAGCAAAAGAACACCTAAAGCTAAGTTGGTTCATCAGGAAATCCAAGATAAAACACAGAGGGATGTTATGGATAGTCTCGCAGCCGAATATCTCCCACTTAATCAACCAAGCGAAGGAGATGAAAGCCCCGAATATACGGGAGGCATATGTGAAGAACTTGACCAGGACTTTACTGAGAGTGAAGTGAGGTCGGCTCTTCACAGTCTTAATGGTAGATCGGCGGCTAAACCTGACGAAATAACTAACAAGATATTAAGAAATCTATATGATGAATCAACTTCTTATCTAACTGACCATTTCAATGAATGTTGGAGAAAAGAGGTACACACAGAGCAATGGAGGTTGGCCAATACTATCCTCATACCAAAGCCAGGCAAACAACTCACTCTGAGCAACCTCCGTCCTGTATCCATAACGTCTGGCAAAGCCTCTGGCATGTCTAGGCAAAGCTATGGAACATGTCATCACAAATCGACTCACCAAATACGTTGAGCAGGACGACAACCTCCCATACAACTTGGTCGGCTTTCGTCCCGGACTGTCAACTCAGGATGATATGCTGCTGATCAAACACGAACTTATACAGGCCAGCCCAGCGCATGCGAAAGCTCTTTTGGGATTGAATATGGAAAAAGCTTTTGATCGTATAAAGCATCAGGCAATACTTGACGTTCTCTCGGAGATAGGGTTAGTTAAAAGACTTTTGAACATGATTAAGAACTTTCTTAGAAATAGAACTGCAGAACTCATGCTGGGTGAGCTGAAATCAGAAACTAAGAATTAGGGAAATATGGGCACTCCACAAGGGGCTGTGCTTTCACCCATGCCATTCAATTTAGCAATGTCCGAGGTTGCAAGAAATCTGGAGACAATTGAGGGTATACATCATGTGGTATATGCTGATGACACAACCATATGGAGTGCCAAGGGAAATGTAGGACAGACAGAGACCAGATTACAGGAAAGTATATATGTTGTAGAGAAAACACTGAAATACATGGGGTTGAAATGTTCGGCAGCCAAATCAGAACCCTTTGCCATTAAACATCGCAGACATGGTCGTAAACCAAGAGGTTACATTCCAGAAAATGAGCCAAGAGTGTACTCATACACTCAAGAAGGATCCGCAATCAGGCTAGTTGAAAAATTCAGGGTTTTTGGGCATCACATAAAAGGAAACAACGCTAACTATTGAAGAATACAATATATCTCGAATAAGACAGATGATGTCATTAGGTTACTAAGGAGAATTACCAATAGACACAGAGGCTTAGGAGCAGACAGCGCTTTGAGGCTAATGCACGCCTTTGCATTCTGTCACTTCACTTCACTTCACTTATTTGGCTGAATTATTCAGAGGAAGCAGGCAGAACTTAACAAACTTAATGTGATGCTCAGGAAGATCGTTAATGTAGCCCTAGGGATACCCAGGTACGCTTCAACCGACAAATCTATGAGTCTAGGGGTGCACAACCCAATGGAAGAAATCGCGGAGGCCCAACAGCTAGCGCAACAAGAAAGATTGACAAAATACCGAGCTGGCAGGAACATAACACAGGTAATAGGTGTAGAACTGAATACATCAAGGAGCCCAACGGGGGCTCAAGTAGAATTAAGGACTGAAGTTAGGAACAAGGTCAGAACCAACCTTCTCCCCAGAAACATGCATCCCGAATATAATGTCAAAAGCAGAAAGGGATACCCAGGTACGCACTCTTGGAGGTAATAGAGCAGCAGAAAGAATTGGCAGCTATAGTTGATGCTGCCTGGGTGAAAGATAAGCAAGCATATATGGCCATTCTATCAAATTATCAAAGGAAGGTGCAAGACGCCATCACTATTTTTACGAAGGAGCCCATGGTGGCAGAACAAGCGGCAACCGCTCTAGCCATCAGAAGTAATAAGTGGGCCTGAATTTAAAGTGATTCAAAATGCGCTACAAAGTGTTTTGATAAAGACTACGTAGCTGGAGTTGCAGCTAAACTTTTTGAAAACATTGGGATTATGAGAACTGAAATCCGATGGTTTCCTGTGCATATTCCGGAAGTGGACAAGACTCTGCTAAACCTCAATGAGATTGCTCATGACTTGGCACGAGGTCTTACTAACCGTGACAGTCACAACCGAGCCGTTCGCCATCAAGCCAGGGAATCTAGAGATCATTTAATAACATGCAATGACATTACCAAACATCACTATTTAGGACGCAGGCAAGTCCCATTGCCACATTCAAAACTGAACAGGGCTCAGGCTGTCTCACATAGCTTATTGAAAAACAGGTACATATCCCGCACCACACCACATTAATAAAATATGTCCAGAGAGGGAAATTAAGATGGACGGCAATGATTGTAATAGCATCATTGGAATCAGACATATGGAGGGGTGTCCCGCGACTCTCCCCGACCTCGTTGAAGAATGGACACAGTGGAAGAAAGGATTGAAAGCCCCTTGTTTCATGACGAACTAAGGGCCGTCCAGAGGATCCTTGATGTCGCTGAAGGGCTTGGCCTGACAGTGCCAAAATGGGAGCGGCCCGCCTTGGCTTAAGAATTCGAGCCTCCGGACCTCATTACAATAAGAGTTTTCAAACACACACACACACACATGAAGGCGAAAACTCTTCTAAACCATGTTTCCCCGAACATTTCCACTACCTTCCGAGTGGAATGGTTCCTAGACATATACCTTTACCTCCCCGACATGAAACGCGCAACGTGGAAACTTGCGCTAACAAGCGAGAGTTTATGTACCGTAGCACTCTTCGACGGCAGTCCGGGGTAGTATGGCGAAGAGCTCGCTCTTGTAACAAAGCAGGCGTTTAGAGGTGGCCCTAAGCGTTAAATACCTTGAAGAGCAAAATGTAAAGGCAGAATGCACGTAAACAATAAATGGAGCAAGAAACGCCTGAGTGAGCAAAAATAATGCGTCAGAAAGCCGAATAGATTTGTGGCACTCAATAGTATGGCAACTGGAAAAGAAATCTCGCAAGCTTTATTGGTGGGAACAAAACGTTTCTATGTACTACAAGTGTTCTACTATGCTGAATTGTACGTTCGACGTTTTCACCGCCTATTGACCACTTTCACAAGGTCTTTAAGTGGGACTGCACCTAATGCATCTGAAGGTATGGCAATTAGTATCTGGCTATTACCATGTTCGTGATCGTGTTCATCCTATACTTGTAGCTTTATTGCAGGCCGTCCTTGTGAATGCATTAGTTAACCGAGTGTGCGTGTGTGTGTGTGTGTGTGTGTGTGTGTGTGTGTGTGTGTGTGTGTGTGTGTGTGTGTGTGTGTGTGTGTGTGTGTGTGTGTGTGTAAAACTTTATTGAAGAAAAAAAACTAACGGTAAAGGCTGCCTAAGCGTGGGACCTTTGGCCCAGAACTCCACTGGCGCGGGCTGCTTGGTGAGCTTGTTCTAGATGAAATAGTTGCTCCTCCCGATTGAAGTTCGTTAGTCGCATATACCACAGCAGCGAGAAGTTCGAGGTTAGTGTGATGGTGAGTCCGCTGTGCAAGGCTCGTCCAGCACTCCCACGTAATATGTCTCAGTGGGTCTAGTGATTTTATTTAACATTCCTTTGCGACCATATCTTTCCGGGTCTATGCATGATGTATATTGTTCTGTTCGTTTGTCAATTTTCAATAAAACATAATACAAATATTTGTAACATGCATCACGAAAAAATGGCTACAGTGATTTAACATATATGTTGCTCCCACCACCACTTGACCGCACAAAGCACTTCGGCCTGTCAGGACAGCATGTCATTATGAACGACCTGAGTTTTCCAAGAAGGTCCCTCCATATAGCTCGCGAAGCTTGGAACGAAAAGTGTGCTAAAACCTATCGCCAGGGATATCAGTTAGTGGAGCACGATTAAAGCGCGACTAGGTGAGGGTGGGGGGACAGAACTGAAACTAGAAAACCTATGTGAAAAAGAAAGTGTTGCGAAATTATTGATGAGAATACTGGCATAAGAGTAAATTTTCGGTTTCAGATATTTTTACTGCATTAAAAGAACATATGTTATTTATTTCCGTTTCACAATTTATTATTTCTTTCTTGGCGACCCCTACCAACCAGTGATTCTGGCGCAAGACATGGCCAGGCTGTGCAAGCCAGCTATTACGCGGTGAGAAATGGCATTGCTCACTTGAACGGGGGGGTTTCGTCCGAGTATTATTATTATTATTACTATCATTATTATTTCCGTGCGCGTTTCTTCAAAGTGTGGCATGCGTTTCCCTTCGAACTTCGCGTGACAGAGCGTACAGCATTTGTGGACGAAAGGTGTAAGTACAAGTTTCTTGTTATTGTGCAAGTTCGCGTTGCGGAATTCGACGCGCTTGCCTCGTCGTGACGATAAATGCGGAACGCTCCGCGAAGAAACGTCGCGCTAGGTTCCTTTACTCTGCGTAACACAGGTTCTGCGTGTCCGACGGGCTGCAAAATTAGTAAGCGGAATGTTTTCTCTGTGATAATGTGGGGCAATGTTGTCTTGTCTCATAACTGTTGTATATGAATACATGCTGTGGCACGCAACTGCAAATGATTCTGTGAAAAGGATTCGCATAGGCTGCCATGCATAACGACTGTGCTGGCCATAGTACTTTTCTTATATGAAGCATCTTTTGTTTCGTCAGTTTTATTGGTTCTAATATTCAAGACGAATAAAAGTGGTCTATTTTGAAAGCTCATTGGCAGTGTCGTTTATTTCCATCCTATTCGCTCACCCTTCCAAGGCAGCTACTGGAGCTATTGCCGTCAATAACAGCCTAATTACGTTCACATTAATACACACGCCACTCCTAATAATTAAAGGACACGTCGACGTTTCAGCTGAGGCGAGTTGCAAGCTCGCCTCAGCCTCAAACTAAGGATAACTGCTGTCGTAGCGGCCGTAATGCCAGACGCTAAAGAAATTCAAATATTCGCACCAAGCATCCTAAGACCTTGAGGCCACTTCCAATTCCGGTTGTGATGTAACTTTAAAATTTTTTTTTTATTTTTCGCTTGCTGTTGGTTGCCCCCACGATACGTAGATGGCGACGGTTACAACGAGCCCCATTTTCTTGACATGTGGGCTTCAATGAAAGCTTCTCTACCATTTTAAATGTACCTTGTCGACTACTGCATCTGGCGACGGGGGAATGCCCCACCAGCAACATGCAGCTGTCATGGTTGATGCTCATGCCTCATCATTCACTTCCCTTCAAGAACGCAACGTCGCCCTCATGACCATCACAAAGTGGCACAATTCATCGGTGAAAGGGTCTTCGTCCAGAACTTCCGGGGGAAAGCATGGACGACAGGTGATTGTCTCCTATTGTAACCCGTTGGAGACAGGTACCCCGCATACAAGAGGAGCTCGTTGAAGGCTCGAGCACCCTGAGCAGCACGCTGACGACTAGTGAAGGGTGATAGATGGGGTGAACGATTCGGCGTTTGTGATTGGCCAGTTTATTATTTCAACGAGGGAAGGAAGGGTTATTTAAGGCCGTCCTGACCCCCGTGTTAGCATGGCCACTCAAGACTCGGATAAGAGTCGCAACCATTTACCAATGAAGGGAATACAAACTTTTCTACTGTATTCATCATCACGATGCCCACTTTCGTCGTCGTTTCCTAATTCTTACGGCGAAGACCCACCTCACCCGGTCGAGATCGCATCAATGTTCTAACTCGTGTGCGTAAACTGTCTCTGCCCCCATCTACAAACACGTTATTTTCTAAACTACAACTTGAAATCTTGCTTATCAGTACTTGGCAACGTTCAGGGGATATTTTCGTAACATTATTTATTTTGATTTTGGATGAGGTACTCGATGTAATTCAGCATTGTTTTATACACTGCAGATATCCTGTCTGATCTTCAGAAGTGCTTCAGGAAACTCTTCAAACATAAGTTGGTATAAATCCTCAATCTGTGTAACATCTGCTGCAAACTAATTGTGAAAATGTACCGTTGCTAATATTTCAGTTCATTGGATTACTTAGCCAGTCGAAAGCACGCATGTCGGATAGGGCCGCAGAACTTTATCAGCAGCACGCTCCATTGAAATGATTGTGCAACTAAATGATTTATACAAACAAACCGAATTTCATCCCAATAGATATCCATTTGAGCAAGAAGTTTCGAAAAGGAATAGCAACAATATGATACTAAGTGTATGTGTCTTCGTTACCACGCAACTGATAAAAACTTCTTAGTTTGCTCATCTTTTTATTTTTCTCGCAAGACTCATGTGTGCCTAATATAACGATCATGCAAGAAAAAAAAATCTTAGCGTAGCTCTGACATCTATTATCACCGCATTGTGGTTTCGTGTTCGATTCCTTGATGCATCTGAATTCTTTTTTTTTAATTTATCGTTATTTTTCTTCTTTCTTTCTTCAAACGGCAGTTTCTGTGCGGTGGCGAAACCTTTGTCGCCGCGTAGATTTCAGAATAGCAAATGAAAGCAAGCAGAGTGTCCAGAGATATTCCACCGCCCGTTGATGCGTACCAGGACCTTCTAAGGCGGCAGCCTTATATGGCTCATAGGCAGAAAATTAGAGGGCCCTTGGGAGTTATGGTACGAAAATTCAAAGGCAGGCGCAAGTAAGCCACCAATCTCTTTATTAATAAAAAAGCGCCATTATCTCTGTTGACGTTTAACGGACACCCATCGAAATGATAAGTGTGACCACAAAGATGTCTGCGTGTGGTTTTCCCGGTTTTTGTTCCCATTAGCCGAGCAATGCACACGTCTTATGACGTTTTGACTAAAAGCATCTTAATAGAACTGGATATAAATCTATTGAAAGTTAGCGCTGTGTGCTTGTCTAATTTGCCTTTCTGTGTCCCTCTCTTTCTGCCTGAGCTACAAAAAGTAGGGAGCATCTTGTAAGCAAGCGGAACATCGATGAAAGGTAGAACACCGGGAATATATCAGATGGCCGTAAGTTCGAATCCTGGTCCCGTCCACTAAATTTTTCAAGCCGTCATTGGCGCCTGAAACCGGGAAAAATGCAAAGAGCCAGTGGGGCTAAAGTACTCTAGCTACGACCAAATTAAGAAGGTCATCTAACCTTCAATAAATACACTCCCTCAACATAGCATGAATTTACCACTGAAACGGGTAGTCGGCAGGCGCTAAGAGGTGGCATGGCGAAAGTGAGATGCAGAAAACGAAGCAGGTCCCCGACGACGTAGGCAACAGATTAGCGGTCTCGATCAGTGTTGATACCACGAGGAGATTAATGGCGTAAAATAATGAATGGTGGCATGCAGTGCCAAGCTTCACCCGCCATTGCTGCAGCAAATGAATGAGTGAGTGAATGACTGAATGAATGATTGTTTGTTGTTTACTGGCAGAATGGCTAGCATGGCCAAGCATCGGCATGTTAGTGTTAGTGGGTTGCGCAACGGAGCGATGAATTCTGAGAATTTCATGGGACGTGACCTAAAATAGTCGCTGTAAAGTGCGTAAAATCTACATGTATTAAGATTATGACAATGACAAATGAGGGGCACTCTGAGCATGAAAAATGCATCGCGAAAGAATGGTACTATATACAAAATACGTCAGATGCATGGATGGACAAGAAGCACCAGTGCCTAAACAAAGCCCTGGAACTGCGAGGGCGCGAAGGCTTTTGCTATGCAAAACTACTGTCACAGCGGCATCTTCTGGCGACAGGATGTGCTAACAGTTTATTGGGTTAGAAACATGTAAAACAACATCGTTCAAAAAATGCTAAGGATGTTGTCGTGTTAAAAACGATTCTTAACTAAGAATCAGTGCCAGATAAAGATGGATATGCTGCCGGTATGCTAGAGGAAAGGGTTTCTGTCTCTCAGGTTCTGCTACCCAACATTACAAGAGGAGTGGAGGGCCGTCAGCATTTCACCACATCAATGGCAAGTATGTGGTTCATTACCAGGGAGAAAAAAAACTGTGGTATCCATTTGTGTTTCCTATTCTGAGACGACAGCACGGCACATCAGTTCGTCGTGTTTCTGTCTTGTAGGGCCATGAACCTAACTGTGGCTAAAACAAGTAAAGCCTACTATTGATTTCACCATTCCTCAACCGTTGCCAGTGGGTTTGCCGTTTATTTTGCAAGAAAGTCTTCAAATCAGTGGCATCGAAAGAAGCTGTAGGTTTCACAGCGTGCGATGTAATTGATGGGGTCATTTGTTCTCCTAGCAAATTACCCTCGATGCCTCTTGGCCATGCACCCAACATGCTGATTAAACGTATACGCTTTTCACAGACCGATATAAAGAGTGAACGTTTTTTTGTGTGTACAGAGAGAATTCGGCGTTTTTACGACGCTTTTTGGAGTTTCATTTACCTGATATTGTAACGAAGTGGGATCGATGAGGACGCGGAGCAGCACCCCTAACGAATACACTTTATCAGTCGTCAAAGAAAGCCAACAACGTCTTCTTTGTATCCACGATTCAACGAAAAACCCACGCTACTTCAGCCTTTCCCCCCTGGCACGTAGCCGCTGCATGATAGTTGTGCCAAATATTCTGTGAATTGCTCCCCCTTTAGGAATGACCCTCGTCCCGGTGAGAGAGGCTCGGTAAACAGCCATAAAAACCGTGCAGTCTTGTCAGTCTTCATAGTACTGCTTCGTACGAAGCACGTGAACGACCTCAGGTAAATGCTGTTGGCACTTTGAACAGTGAGAGCCCCCTCGAACGACTTCGTATTTGACGTCACTAATGCGTCGGAGAATTATGTAGGGTCCAAAGTATTTGCGATGGAGCTTTTATTACCTTATTGCCTTATATTTTGTTATCGATATTGCATGTTACGGGTCTGTGCCGAAGATTGTAGCGTCTGACGTCTCAGTTCGGTTGTTTGAGGATTCGCAGACGAGCAAGCTTCCTAGCTGCCTCTGTTCGTTGTGTGATCTTTTCAGCACCCGTCTCGTTCTCATCAAATTCTTGAGGGATATTTTTGCCTAATGTTGTAACCTCACCATCGTAACAATACTGAAGGATGTCTTGTGAGTGGTCTTTTGACGAGCCGTATTGAGCGTGAAGATGACATAAGGTAGAACCTCGTCCCATTTCTTGTGCGTTATTTCAACGTGCATGCTTATCATAGCAGCCAGTGTCCTATTGAGTCGCTCCGTTGGTCCGTTTGTTTGAGGGGGATACTCCGGTGTCTATCGTTGGGCGGTACCACTTATACGTACAAGGACATCCAAAAACTTGACCATGAACGCAGTACCTCCGTCTGTGACGACTACTGCGGGAGCACCATGCCTTAAAATGATGGATTCGAGAAAAAAACAACGTACCACTTCATGTACTGTAGTCCGCTGCAGAGCAGCTGTCTCGGCATATCAAGTGAGATAAATCGCTGTGACAATTATCAACCTATTGCCGCTAGTTGACATTGGGAAGGCCCCCCGAAAATCCATGCCTACTTGTGCAAATGGTATCGCCGGTACTTGAACAGGGTGCAATAGGCCGGCTGCCTTGACAGATGGCAATTTGCGACGTTGGCAATTGTACCATCTGAACGTACCATCTAACGACCGCTTTAAGTATCGGTCAGTAGTAATTCTGCCGATTCCGTGTCATTGTGCGAGTGTAGCTCAAATGCTCAGCGGTCGGCTCGTTGTGGCAGATGTGTAAGATTTCACGACGAAGCGAGTTACTGCCACTAGATGCTAAAGCTTATCCAGGAATATGAAGAGGGTTCTCATGCTGCGTTATAAAGTTTAAAGTTACAGCGAAGTGATCACTTCGAAAAAGTATATTCGTGACGTTCCATTCCAGGAGAGGCAGAAGAGAAGCAAAGCCAATTGCTAGATCTCTCGATGAATACAAGTTTTGTTGGAGACTGTAGTATTTCGGCTCCTTCTTTTTAAACAGGCAGATATAACAGATCAAAAGAATATTGTCAATGAATAGCACTCTTGCTTCGACTTGCGAAGCAAGAGAAAAGGATACTCAACAATTACACAACTAGTGACAGTAATACATTCACTCACTTCATGTCTCGATAAGAACGGGCAGATTGATGCAATATTTCTTGACTTCAGTAAAGCTTTCGATAGAGTTCCCCATGACAAATTAATAATAAAACTCAGACGCATTGGCCTCCCAGAAATTTTACTCATATAGATATCAAACTATTTAACCAATCGCTACCAATTTGTAGCAGTTAATGAGCAACAATCAGGTTGCCTTCCGGTCGGCTCTGGCGTGCCCCAAGGAAGTGTGCTGGGGCCATTATTGTCTTTAATATATATAAATGACATTACTACTGAACTTGATTCCAATGTCCAAATCGGGTTGTTTGCGGATGATTGTGCGCTTTTTCAAGAAATAAATTCAATTAACGACGAAATCCATCTTAACTCCTCTCTTGATAGGATTTTTCAATGGTGTGAAACGTGGGGCATGAAACTTAACACTAATAACACCGTCTTTCTTCGCTTCTCAGGCAAAAAAGCTCCGCTTTCTTTTATCTACAGCCTAGGTTCATCACCTTTCCTGGAAGAGACTAAATATAAGTATTTAGGTGTCACACTTACTAATACTTTATCATGGAATTTACATATAGATAACATCTGTTCTTCCGCATTCCGTAAACTGTACTTTTAAAGACATAAGCTTAGAAATTCTCCTTCTAGCGCAAAATTACTTGCTTACAATTCACTAATTAGACTGAAACTTCAATATGCATGCGTTGTCTGTGTCATAGAGTGCATGCCCGCGCCCCTCTCAAGATGGCCGCCATTGCCGCAGCAGCAGCAACGCCGCTTGCACGGCGATGGGGAAGAGAGCTTCCCATTGTCCCTGACCTCGCCAGACCGGTTTGCTCACGGGTGTCGCCTGAGCGCGGCGGAGGGACGAGGCGGCTCGGGGGCGGCAGAGCGGCTTGGAAGACGGAGGAGGTTGGTCGGGTACCGGGGGACAGCTGAAGATGTGGTCGGCAGGCTGAGCTCTCCAGGCCGAAGCCTTCGCCGGTCGAGCGACAGACGGTGCAAGTCCGTCAGGATCTTCGGCAGCGAGGTTGGAGCAGCCCGACGCTCTTCAGATCGGGACCTCGGCAAGCACGCCCCAGATAAGCCTCGTGTTCCAGCCCGCTCTCAGAACTTTCCGCCGGACTCTCTTTTCTAATCGCGTTTAATCTTTCATTTGTTTATCCATCGCATGTTAATTTTCGTATGTTCTGTTAGTGTAGTGTCTGCCGTATTTATTGTCGCGTATATTTTTCATTTGTGTCGCGGATTTTTTGTTATTTCGCGAGTGTTAATGGTTCCCACATGGTGGGCTTAGTGTCGCGCGAGTAGCGTCAGGGCGTGTGTTGTGTGACCCGCACGCCTTCCGCGAGCTAGGACCCACTACTGGAAGTTGTATGTTCTTTTTCTTTCAATATGTCTCGCGCATGATTTTATCTTATTAAATTGAATGTGTGTGTTGTACGTCGCCTCCCGTCTCATGCCTCTCGTTCACGGTCGATCAGGCGTGGACCTTATCGCCGGTCAGCAGTCGAACCCTCACTAAACGCACGCGCGGTGGGTTTGTTGTCGCCCCATCCCCTCCGGTTCGGAGAGTGCGAATTCCCTCACCGTCAATCTTTGACAGTCTGGGACCCATTTAATAAACACATCACCCGCCTGGGAAAGGTACAGAAAAAAGCTGTAAGGTTTATTTACTCTAAATTTTCGCTGTATGACTCACCCTTTGAATTAATGCAGATTAATGGTATCCAATGTCTTCAACAACGAAGAAAAAAATTACGTTTGCAATTTCTTTTCTTGCTTTGGATTCGAGATCTAGCTATTAGCCTTTCTCCATATCTGTCGCGTTCAACGTCAAGGCATACACGCCACCATCATCCTAATTCCCTGACGCCGTATTTTGCGCGAACAGATTTATTCAAGTTTTTATTTTTCCCTCGCACTGTAACCGACGGGAACGACTCTTTATTGCCTTGCACTACACTTTTATGTTTTTTTTACTTTCTTTAACTGTGTAATTATTGTTTATTGTTTTCTTGCCACGTAACCTAGCCTGCTTGGACCTGTACAAGGTTCGCAGTATTGAATAAAGAAAGAAAGAAAGAAAGAAAGAAAGAAAGAATCTCCCCACATCGTGTTGTGGGCGCTAAATTCCCACAAGCATGAAGTCGTTCAGAAACTGATCCATGAGGTTATATATAGAGAGAAAGAATTTCATTTACTGCATCGAAATTGCTTTTTCACAGATGATACTTAGGCAATTTGTCTATGGAATGCACAGCGGCCACTTTATTAAAAAGGACTGCCCGAACTGAGACTGTCTCAAGGGGCGTGTGAAGGCCGTGTTGACCAACTGCAGACTTATGGGCAACTATTGCTACACCTTTGAGGGCCTACACCTACAACTATTGTGGGCATCATTAAGGAGTGTACAATGGAAGTCGGTGGCAACTCCGTCAGGCAGGATACCAGTAAACTATCACAGGAGACGAAAGATATGATCAAGAAACGGGAATGTATGAAAGCCTCTAACCCTACAGCTAGAATAGAACTGGCAGAACTTTCGAAGTTAATCAACAAGCGTAAGAAAGCTGACATCAGGAAGTATAATATGGATAGAATTGACCATGCTCTCAGGAACGGAGGAAGCCTAAAAACAGTAAAGAAGAAACTAGGAATTGGCAAGAATCACATGTATGCCTTAAGAGACAATGTCGGCAATATCATAACTAATATGGATGAGATAGTTCTAGTGGCTGAGGAGTTCTATAGAGATTTATACAGTACCAGTGGCACCCACGACGATAATACAAGAGAAAGTAGTGTAGGGGAAATAGAAATCCCAAAGGTAACGCCGGAAGAAGTAAAGAAAGCCTTAGGAGATATGCAAAGGGGGAAGGCAGCTGGGGAGGATCAGGTAACAGCAGATTTGTTGAAGGATGGTGGGCAGATTGTTCTAGAGAAACTGGCCACCATGTATACGCAATGCCTCATGACCTCGAGCGTACCGGAATCTTGGAAGAACGCTAACATAATCCTAATCCATCAGAAAGGGGACGCCAAAGACTTGGAAAATTGTAGACCGATCAGCTTACTGTCCGTTGCCTACAAACTATTCACTAAGGTAATCGCAAATAGAATCAGGAACACCTTAGACTTCTGTCAAGCAAAGGACCAGGCAGGATTCCGTAAAGGCTACTCAACAATAGATCATATTCACACTATCAATCAGGTGATAGAGAAATGTGCGGAATATAACCAACCCTTATATATAGCTTTCATTGATTACGAGAAAGCGTTTGATTCTGTCGAAACCTCAGCAGTCATGGAGGCATTACGGAATCAGGGTGTAGATGATCCGTATGTAAAAATACTGAAAGATATCTATAGCGGCTCCACAGCCACCGTAGTCCTCCATAAAGAAAGCAACCAAATCCCAATAAAGAAAGGCGTCAGACAGGGAGATACGATCTCTCCAATGCTATTCACAGCGTGTTTACAGGGGGTATTCAGAGACCTGGATTGGGAAGAATTGGGGATAAAAGTTGATGAAGAATACCTTATTAACTTGCGATTCGCTGATGATATTGCCTTGCTTAGTAACTCAGGGGACCAATTGCAATGCATGCTTACTGACCTGGAGAGGGAAAGCAGAAGAGTGGGTTTAAATATTAATCTGCAGAAAACTAAAGTAATGTTTAACAGTCTCGGAAGAGAACAGCAATTTACAATAGGCAGCGAGGCACTTGAAGTAGTAAGGGAATACATCTACTTAGGGCAGGTAGTGACGGCAGATCCGGATCATGAGACAGAAATAATCAGAAGAATAAGAATGGGCTGGGGTTCGTTTGGCAGGCATTCTCAGATCATGAACAGCAGGTTGCCATTATCCCTCAATAGGAAAGTGTATAATAGCTGCGTCTTACCAGTACTCACGTACGGGGCAGAAACCTGGAGGCTTACGAAAAGGGTTCTACTCAAATTGAGGACGACGCAACGAGCTATGGAAAGAAGAATGATAGGTGTAACGTTAAGGGATAAGAAAAGAGCAGATTGGGTGAGGCAACAAACGCGAGTTAATGACATCTTAGTTGAAATCAAGAAAAAGAAATGGGCATGGGCAGGACATGTAATGAGAAGGGAGGATAACCGATGGTCATTAAGGGTTACGGACTGGATCCCAAGGGAAGGGAAGCGTAGCAGGGGGTGGCAGAAAGTTAGGTGGGCGGATGAGATTAAGAAGTTTGCAGGGACGGCATGACCACAATTAGTACATGACCGGGGTTGTTGGAGAAGTATAGGAGAGGCCTTTGCCCCGCAGTGGGCGTAACCAGGCTGATGATGATGATGATGATGATTGCTACACCACTGCAGGCATTAGCTTCTTCGCGATCTTTTCTGAAGGTCGTGTAATTACGAATCAAGTTCGTGGTTTTATATAGCTGGTTGTAGGTTTCAGGTGTGTCTCTTGAACACACAGCAAGTCTGCATTATGCTTGTGTAGGAGTTCACTATTATCGTCAAAGTTGTGAAGAAGTTCTCGAACATTCTGTTGTGATATTTGTGTCTCCATTAAGATAAACGTGTTTTGTGCGGTGTCTTCATGAGTCTTAGAATTGCGCACGTCCCCTTTCCGGGCGGCTGGACGTGAGATTTCTCTTTTTGGAGCAATCGCGATAATCTTGCCGCTCCTTACGCGCTGGCGGCGCCGTGTCGCTGGCTGTTGTGTCCAGTGCCTGTGGCTAGAGGTTGGACACGAGCTCTTGCGAGCTTTGTGTTTGACGTGAAGACATCGACACGTCGGACAAGGCCTATGAGGCCATCAGCCCAGAGATTATTGGCCCCTTCTGTAGGTGTGGCGGAACAGCGCTAGCTGCTGGTGCGGGACGGGGACCGGGGGGGTGGGGGGGGGGCAGGGGGTGCGAGGAGGCGGATGGCGTAGCTGCAGTCTCACTGCGTGTGGCGCCGCCAGCCACCGGAAGCCGTTGTGTCGCTGCCACCTGATGCGTCACATCGGCAGAGGTGTTCTTCGGCAGGTAGTGTACCAGTCTGCATCCCTCTTAAAAGTTATACATGCATTTACTTTAAATGTTACTTTTTCCTTTTGTTTTTTCCACGATGAGCACCACCGCGAGAATGCGACGTGCTCCCGATCACAGTTGCCAAAACTTGGACGAGTGTTCACGACCAGTGCATTTAGCACAAGTTTGGCCACCTCGGAAATTCTGTGAGGTGTGGCCGAATCAATGGCATTAAAGACATCTGAGAGGATTTGGAACGTATGCTCTGAGACGAAGTTATCTGTACCCGGCCTCGATGGTGTCCGACAGAGCACTTGAGCCGAAAGCGAGCAACAGGTGCTTAGCCTGGATTTCTTTGCCATCACGCTTCACCTTATTCTTTTTAACGTTTACGACATTCTGTTTGCTGAAGCCCTCTAAGAGGTCAGCCTCAGTCAGCGCCAGCAAATCGTCGTCTGATACGACGCCGGGGGTCGTGTTTACAGTGCGGTGGGGCGTTATTGTTACGCGAACGTTCCTAAAGAGCAAAGGTTTGGGCAGCTTTTCATAAGGTTCTTCATCATGGAGCTCCAAAAGGGAACACCACTTGCCACACTCGTTGCTTCATAACCCCGTCCAAGAGGCTCAGTTAGAGATTTAGAAACGAGAAAAGGGGACATGGCTCATGCTTATTTTCCTGCATTTTCCCAGTGGATCACATGGAATCGTGCGAAGTTGCATCTTTGACGTCCAAAGAACGGAAACACCTCTTCGGTGCGCCTTCTTTGTATAGGGCGATCAGAGACCGGTGGGAAGGATCTGATCATAGAAATATCTGGAGTTTCCGGCAGCAACACGAGCCGCTCACTATGGAGCTCAACAAGGGGATGCTACAGTGAGCGCAAAACAGATCCTAGAAGCGTTAGATGTCCGTTACTGTTATAACCAAATATTGTATACCCAAGGTTGACTACCCACACGAGGTTAACCCTTGTCTTTTAGAAAATCAGAAGAAAAGGGAAGTGAGTAGAAGACAGGGAAGATTGAAAGTTACCTATTACCTATTGGAACTCATTTCAACCTAAAACTTGTAGAGAACGGAATCAGTTGCCTCATAATATTGCTAGTATCATGGATCAGTGCCACTTTAAACATAACTAAACTCTTTGCACCTGACTCAGATATCTAACTTACGAATGTACTATAGTTAGATTTTGTGTTATACTATTGTTACATCTGTCCACAGCAGTGTTGTGTGCGTATTATTTGTTTTATTATAGTCACCTTAAACATACCATAATCAACCTCATTGCACTTAAATTATATAACTAAGCGCTTGTGTTACAAATAATTTTTAATTGTGTTAATATCTCCAGTACGGTTGTAATATGATTTCTTTGTATTATAACTTCTACCTTAGACATATTGTAACATATATCATTGCACCTTCATTAGCGTACCTTACGTTTGCATAACTACTATTTTATCTTATTAATTATGTTATATTTGTATTATCACTATATACATTACTGTTGCGTTATGATTTGTTTGCATTGTTATTGAGTCCATGTAATATGAATACCTTTATATTGTCCGACAAAGAAGCTTGAGAACAGGTTAAGGACCACGCGAAGAGTGATGGAAAGAAGGCTGCTAGGTATAACGTTAAGAGATAGAAAGAAAGCGGTTCGAATCAGAGAGCAAACGGGTATAGAAATGTGCAGAAGCATCCAGCCGAAAAAAGCGGCACGCACTAGGTTACTACAGCTACAACGTCAAGACATCTGAAGTCAACTACACCACTTCTGAAAAGAAAGCTCTTGGAGTCCTTAAAGCAATTCAGTACTTCCGTACGTGCCTAGATAGTGCGAAGTTTACTTTGTTCACCGATCACCAGGCCCTCACTCATCTCTTGAATATTACCCAACCTAAGGGACGTATCACCAATGGGTGAACTACTTTCAGCAGTTTGATTTCGTCATCTCCTACAGACCTGGAACCCTTTTGACTGACGTAGATGCATTGTCTAGACCTAATGATACAGGCCAAGAAAGAACAATCGGAAGAAATCAATGAAGTAAAATTGTCGGAAGGCATTGAACAATTGATTTTTATGCAAGGTCGCTACCGAGTCCCGCCAACGCTGGTTTCCAGGGTGCTCTATTTGTACCAGGACAGCCCAGAAACTTGAGGACACGATGGATTTTAGCGCACATACAACAAGCTAGTCGAGAGATTAACGTGGCCTCACGTGAAAGAAGACGTCAATGATTACGCTCGTTTATGCCACATTCCTCAAGTCAACAAAGTGAAATAAAAGCAGCCTACGGACGCCCTATTAGTACCTTCCCACGCCAACGTGCCTTTTGAAGTTCTACACCTGGATTTTAGCGGGCTAAATAAGAAATGAGGAGGAGTCCGAAAAACAGAAGCTTTTGTTCTGGCCATAGGTTAATGCACGAGGACAGTCGCGGCATGGGCAGGAAATTTTCATTGCCCTCCTCGAACGGGAAATGTATAGCACAACCAGGACGGTCGTATGTGACAACGGTCCAGCGTTCAAGAGAGAATAACTAGCAAGATGGGCTCGAGACCATAATACACCGATCAAATTTTGTGCGCCATACCATCCCGCGGCGAATGGGCTTGCAGAGCGTGTTATACGAGATGTGAAACAATAAATCAGGAGTACGATAGTTTCCATGGTGGGTGGAAGTGCTCTTTAGAAGCAGCTTCAAGACATCACAATCGCACCTACACCAGTGTCTTGGGATGCCATCCACAGTCTGCTTCTTCTGAAGAAACCCCTTTTAATAAGGTGGGCCGTGAGCTGGGGCTGCTAGAAAATCTCAAGATTGTCCAGAAGAGGAAACAAAAATCTCAGGCGGAGAGGTACCGTATACGAACGAAAACGAAAAATTGACAAGAGACATTGCTCAGATATCCCAGACATTCAAGTCACCGACCTCGTTCTAGTTAGGAAAGGAGAAAGGGAATCCTGTGCCAAATTTTATGGTCCTTATTCTGTAGCAAAGACAGCAACTCAGAAAGGAATATTGAAGACTGCGTGGTACATTGGAGAACGTGGCTCAGTTAAATGTGCTTCGATTGGAAACGTCTTCATGTACTACCCCAGGAGGGGTTACCAAGATAAACCTAGAAGGGTGAAGTGCTATGAGCCTTCGTATAGAAGAGGAAGTGGACGATCCTGGGTACAGGACAAGAGGGGAATCAAGTTAGAATAAAGGTAGACAAGATGGACTCCAGTGCCACAGCAACGCTTCACGTCTATTGTGTCCTTTATCTATGAACGCTACAAGTTATAAATTGTTGCCTTCCTGATTTCAATATTTCATCTTCATAATCTTCCATGGCAGGTTTTCGTTTCGATGCCGCCACCCCTGAGATTATTTCAGCCTCTCAGAGTTTCCGCTTGAGCTTCCGTCTTTGCTGTGTTGTTCACCCTACAGGCCGCATAGTTGTTGGTATGCTTCCTAGTTCTTTTCTTCCACTGTGAATCGAGGTTCTTCCTGTACAAAAACATATACACTCTCCCAGCCTATTTACTTTCTTCCGTATTCCTCATTCCTCAGTCGTTCTTCATAATCAATTTTACTTTGAGCTTCCCCCACTTCAAAACATGCGCAGCCCGCCATCTGTCGCACAACAGACGAAAATACAGCGCTCTGTGTGCAAGAGTACGTAGTTAGAAAGAGAGTTTCTTCTGTCGGCTTCTGCGTGGCCTCTGCCGCGGCAGTCATGTGTCCACTGCGGCCAAAATATTTGAAGACACTGTCACTCCGCTGTCGTTTTCGCAAATGTTGTGGACATCCATATTTTGGAAGCACCGCTTTTCAGGATCGGCACTGAAGGAAGAAGTTTATGCTAAATATTTCATTTCATTTCATTTTATTACCTTAAAAGCCCCATAGGGGCATTACATAAGGGGTGGGCATACATGTATTTCTTATACATCATTTTTTAAAATAACAGAGCATAAGTAAAAATAACAGAGCATAAGTTACAACACACACGAAAATTAAGTACATAATTCCATCTAGTACACACATAGATAGCATATCCTGTTCGTTTTTTATTCTAAAAAATGGTCTGTCAGTCTTTGCATGAATGTAGGTGCACAGGTTATGGCGGCAATTTGGTGGGGCAGGTTGTTCCAATCTGTTGCTGCGCGAAAGAAGAATGAGCCTGAAAAAGTGGTAGTATGAGTGCGAGGGCGGCCAACTTGGTACACGTGCCGAGTGCGATGTGATACACGGGCAGCGGGAATAATGTATGGTGGTTGATTAAGTGAAGTATGATAAAACTTATGAAAAAGAGAGAGAGTTGAGATGCGACGGCGATCAGCGAGTGTAACCAGTCCGGATTCTTTTTTCAGTGATGACACGCTGACATCATATGAATACGTTGAATGAATGAACCTTATGGCACGGTTTTGCACCGATTCAAGTGCGTTGATTAGATGTACTTGATGAGGGCTCCATACGGCACATGCATATTCGAGTTTGGGTCTGATTATGGTCTTGTAGGCTAGTAATTTCACATGCGTGGGTGCTTGCTTTAAGTTTCGTTTTAAGAAACCAAGAGATTTATTAGCAGATGAGATGACGTTAGTAATATGTGTGCTCCAAGTCAAGTCATTTGTAAGGGTAACACCAAGGTATTTATAGGACTGCGCAGTTTCTACGTCTACGTTATTTATTGTGTATGGGTAAGTTAGTGGGTTATGTCGGCGGGAGAATACCACTACTTTACATTTATTTGGGTTAAGTGTCATTAACCAGCAATCGCACCATTGTTGCAAGTGGTTAATATCCTCCTGAAGGGAGATTTGGTCAGACATGTTAGTAATTGTTTGGTAAACGACGCAATCGTCTGCAAACATGCGAATGTTGCAGGATACATGCAGAGGTAAGTCGTTAATATATATTAAAAAGAGGAGAGGCCCAAGGACAGATCCTTGTGGAACCCCAGAAGTTACCGGTAGGGAAACAGATGGGCTGTTGTTAATAAGAACAAACTGTGAGCGGTTACTAAGGAAAGCTTCAATCCATCGCAATATATCGGGGTGCACGTTCGCTAGAGATAGCTTTAGTAATAGTCGTTGATGTGGTACCTTATCAAATGCTTTGGCGAAGTCTAGGAATACTGCGTCTGTCTGCTGGTTAGTATCTAGATTAGTGTGAAGATCATGAAGGAAAAGTGCCAATTGCGTCTCGCAGGAAAATCCCTTGCGAAATCCGTGCTGTGAAGAATGAAAAAAGTTTCCTGCGTCCAAGAATTTCATAATTTCTGTATAAATGACATGTTCCATGATATTGCAAGGTATGCTTGTCAGTGAGATGGGGCGATAGTTAAGTGGAGAGTTCTTGTCACCTGATTTGTAGATGGGAACAACCCTCCCCACCTTCCAGTCATGTGGTATGATGCCAGATGAGAGTGACTGCGAGAACAACAAGCACAAATAAGCAGCACTGATGTCTTTAGTATTTTTTAACACTTTTGAGTTTATGTTATCCACTCCGGCTGAGGATGTTAGTTTAAGATTTTCAATTAGAGACAAAATACCATCGGCAAAGAAGGTTACTGATGGCATGACACTAGTTGAGTTGTTAACTGTAGAAGGAAATGACAAGCTAGGTTCATGGGAGAAGACTGACACAAAAGCTGTATTAAAAAGATTAGCACATTCAACATCATCGACCGTTTCACCGTTCTCGTTGACTAACGCAATACTACTTAGTTCCCGAGGATTGATCACCTGCCAGAACTTTCTTGGATTAGTGACCAGCATGTTTGGTAGATCTTCGTGAAAGAAAGACTGTTTTGCCTCCCTTATAGCTGATAAGTATGCACGTTCCGCTGCGTAGTATTTATCCCAGGCGCATGTGTTTGTCCTGCCGTTTGCTGCACGGTACAAACGTTTTTTTTTATTATCAAGTCTCTTCAAAGAATTGGTGAACCATGGCTTCTGAAGTTGCGTTTGAAACGTTATCGTTGGAATGAACCTGTCAGCTAGATCATTTATTTTTTCTTTGAACCTTTGCCAGTTGGTATGAATATCGTGTTTGTTAAAGGATGCCTCGAATGAAATAAAGAAGTCGTGCAGATTATCGCGTATAGCCTCGTAGTTGCCTTCGTTATAAAGATGTATTGTCCTTTGAAGTTTTTGGCGTGGAATTGGCGCAAAGTGAAAGGAAGCGTGAATAACCTTATGGTCGCTAATTTCCTTCAGATATGTAATTGACACTAAACTGTCTGGTTGACTTGTTAGTATTAGGTCTAATACGTTAGCTGTGTCTGGTGTGATGCGCGTTGGATCAGATACAAGTTGAGCGAGGTTAAAATTAAAACAAACATCAAGGAAATTTCTTGCTTCTGTCTTATTTACGAGAGACGGAGCTATATTGTGCCAATCGATATCTCGAAAGTTAAAGTCTCCGAAGAGTAGGAGGTCAGCTTTGGGGTACTGAAAGGTTAGTTTGCAGAGTACATTGCTAAGTTGGCAAGCAAAATCTGGGCTACTGCGAGGGGGTCTATAGCAAACGCCCAAAAGAACTGATTGTGGAGCGGCGTGACAATGAATGAAAAGGATTTCTAAGTTGGATGTGACGCTAACAACAGAACACGATAACTGTTGACTGACAGCTATAAGGACGCCTCCTCCTCGTGTTGCCGTGCGATCTTTCCGAAATACGTTAAAATTCGGTAGATCAGCCAGCACTTCCGAGTCTGGAATGTGGTCACTAAGCCAGGTTTCCGTGAGTACCAGCACGTTGCTTTTAGACGTTAGTACAAGGTTAGACACGTGTTCGCGTTTTGCAATGAAGCTTCGTATGTTAGTAAAGATTACGGAAATAGAAGTGCGTGGTATATCTGCTATTCGGGGGCGTCGATTTATTTTTTGATTACGAAGTGGTTGCTATGCTTCTTTAATCGTCTGAGAAGCTTCGTCATATACGTAGCGCTTGGAACCTATGAATAGTGTTTTAAAACGTAGGGAAAACGGCACAGACTTAGTTTTTGCGAAGGCAACAAGGTGTTTACGAGCATTCCTAACAGCCGGCGAAAAATCTTCGGCAACGCTGAAGTCAGTGCCTTTAAGATTACGGCCATTAGAAATGATAGCTTCCTTTGTTTTAAAGAATACAAATTTAACTATAATCGGGCGCTTGCCATCAGGGGAATACCGGCCAATTCGATGCGCTCGCTCTATTTCCTTAATCTCAATCGGTACTTTCAGATAATCCGAGCAGGGGCGTAAGATCATTTTTTCTGATTCGCTTGATGGCTCTGATGCTGATGGATCGGGAAGGCCATAAAAAATCAAATTATTTCGCCTTGACCGGTTCTCAGCATCATCTACACGGGCATCCAGTTTATGAACCAGCGGCGTCGTTCGTTCACTGTCTGCCCGTATGGATTGCATATCGGCTTGCATGGAAAAGACACTTCGGTAATTGCCCTCCAGGTGGGTCAGCCTATCGCTTAGAGCCTCTAGAGATGCAGTCGTAGCCACGTGTTTGTTTTTCAGATCTTGTATCTCAGCGATAATTTTATCTTGGCCAGCGGATACCTTCTTCATTTCGGCAAGTAATGCGGCGTAATCCGGACCGGGATTACTTTCAATGTCCCCAGAGAGTAACAAAAGGTATTTGATAACACATAAGCACTCAGAGACAACACACAAGCAGCACTGCGGGCTCGGTAGCTGCACAAGAGAATAATTATTGGTTTTCTTAGCGTAAAGAGAGTTTGGTTCACAGACCTGCACGAAGAACAGCAGCGGGTTAGTGGATCGCATCGTGGCAATGCCACCGAGCCCACAGTGCGGCAGGGATAGTCGCTCCCCTTTTATAGGCAGCTGGATTGTTGTTGACGATGGTAGTAGGGCCAGCGGCTTTTCGTCGAGGATCCATTCTTTCACTGGCGGCGTGGCCAGATAGGCTGAATCCACGTTGGTTCTGATGTCCCATGTGAATACGTCATCGGAGCACGGGTGCGATCGTCCCAAGGTGACGCTCGTTGATTTCACAAGAAGAAGCAGCAGCATTCGCATGATAACTGAAGTCAAAACCTGCATGAAGAACAGCAGCGGGTTAGTGGATCGCATCGTGGCAATGCCACCGAGCCCACAGTGCGGCAGGGATAGTCGCTCCCCTTTTATAGGCAGCTGGATTCTTGTTGACGATGGTAGTAGGGCCAGTGGCTTTTCGTCGAGGATCCATTCTTTCACTGGCGGCGTGGCCAGATAGGCTGAATCCACGTTGGTTCTGATGTCCCATGTGAATACGTCATCGGAGCACGGGTGCGATCGTCCCAAGGTGACGCTCGTTGATTTCACAAGAAGAAGCAGCAGCATTCGCATGATAACTGAAGTCAAAACCTGCACGAAGAACCGCAGCGGGTTAGTAGATCGCATCGTGGCAATGCCACCGAGCCCACAGTGCGGCAGGGATAGTCGCTCCCCTTTTATAGGCAGCTGGATTGTTGTTGACGATGGTAGTAGGGCCAGCGGCTTTTCGTCGAGGATCCATTCTTTCACTGGCGGCGTGGCCAGATAGGCTGAATCCACGTTGGTTCTGATGTCCCATGTGAATACGTCATCGTAGCACGGGTGCGATCGTCCCAAGGTGACGCTCGTTGATTTCACAAGAAGAAGCAGCAGCATTCGCATGATAACTGAAGTCAAAACCTGCATGAAGAACAGCAGCGGGTTAGTGGATCGCATCGTGGCAATGCCACCGAGCCCACAGTGCGGCAGGGATAGTCGCTCCCCTTTTATAGGCAGCTGGATTGTTGTTGACGATGGTAGTAGGGCCAGCGGCTTTTCGTCGAGGATCCATTCTTTCACTGGCGGCGTGGCCAGATAGGCTGAATCCACGTTGGTTCTGATGTCCCATGTGAATACGTCATCGGAGCACGGGTGCGATCGTCCCAAGGTGACGCTCGTTGATTTCACAAGAAGAAGCAGCAGCATTCGCATGATAACTGAAGTCAAAACCTGCACGAAGAACAGCAGCGGGTTAGTAGATCGCATCGTGGCAATGCCACCGAGCCCACAGTGCGGCAGGGATAGTCGCTCCCCTTTTATAGGCAGCTGGATTGTTGTTGACGATGGTAGTAGGGCCAGCGGCTTTTCGTCGAGGATCCATTCTTTCACTGGCGGCGTGGCCAGATAGGCTGAATCCACGTTGGTTCTGATGTCCCATGTGAATACGTCATCGGAGCACGGGTGCGATCGTCCCAAGGTGACGCTCGTTGATTTCACAAGAAGAAGCAGCAGCATTCGCATGATAACTGAAGTCAAAACCTGCACGAAGAACAGCAGCGGGTTAGTAGATCGCATCGTGGCAATGCCACCGAGCCCACAGTGCGGCAGGGATAGTCGCTCCCCTTTTACAGGCAGCTGGATTGTTGTTGACGATGGTAGTAGGGCCAGCGGCTTTTCGTCGAGGATCCATTCTTTCACTGGCGGCGTGGCCAGATAGGCTGAATCCACGTTGGTTCTGATGTCCCATGTGAATACGTCATCGGAGCACGGGTGCGATCGTCCCAAGGTGACGCTCATTGATTTCACAAGAAGAAGCAGCAGCATTCGCATGATAACTGAAGTCAAAACCTGCACGAAGAACAGCAGCGGGTTAGTAGATCGCATCGTGGCAATGCCACCGAGCCCACAGTGCGGCAGGGATAGTCGCTCCCCTTTTATAGGCAGCTGGATTGTTGTTGACGATGGTAGTAGGGCCAGCGGCTTTTCGTCGAGGATCCATTCTTTCACTGGCGGCGTGGCCAGATAGGCTGAATCCACGTTGGTTCTGATGTCCCATGTGAATACGTCATCGGAGCACGGGTGCGATCGTCCCAAGGTGACGCTCGTTGATTTCACAAGAAGAAGCAGCAGCATTCGCATGATAACTGAAGTCAAAACCTGCACGAAGAACAGCAGCGGGTTAGTGGATCGCATCGTGGCAATGCCACCGAGCCCACCATATATCATATATATCATATATTTGAAGACTGATCGTGCCAGCACGAAACTAGTGTGAGTGACATGCACTCCTTCAACAAAGAACGTAGCTTACGTCTTCGAAACATCAATGTATCGCCTAGGGACCACACTTAGGTTCGCAGACTGGCCGCGAACAGCGGGTCACCGTGCATGGCGGCTTGCCTGGTTTAATTTTTGCTGCTAACAGATTATAGAGAGTACCAACTCCATGTTCATTAGACCGTGACACAATTGTCCAGGGACTAAAATACTCATGATAACTTTCGACGGTTTCATCGCAGGCGCCATCGGCTGCTGCTTTGATAAGCGGGTGCTAGGCCTACCGGCTCGAGCGAGGTGATCAGTCATCAGGTCGAGCGTGTTGATCTGCTTAGCAAAGTTTACCGTAGTAATATGGCCCATCTGCAACAAAGGATAGTTTCATAGATTTGGTTGTCTTATTACCAGCGTCCTTCTTCGCGCACGGTAAATACGGAGAAGTCTCAAACGGTGCACCGTTCTCTCCACTGCATGCAATAACTGCCACCTATGAAGAGAGTAGGCCTTGCTCGCTGGCCGTGCGTGTCGCGGGTTGTCAAGAAGCCTCTGCTAGCAATGCTACTCGTAGTTTTTGTTAATTCATTAGCGCATGCATGAATACATAGGCAGCTAAATAAGAGTAGATTTGGATGTCTGCTCTCCGCCGGCTACAAAGAGCAAACCAGGCGAACTGCCTCGCATGGTGGCAGCTGCGCGCTGCCCGTCTGCGAAACCAACTGGCCTCGGAGGGTGTTTCGATCGCTTCAGTGGTATAGTGGTGGATACGTATGAGGCGTGCTTTTCACGTCACTTTAAAATATTTATTATAATTACATGCCACCGACAACTAAGTGACAACACTGTGCTTGCGCAAGCTCTGTCGGTCCTCGTTTATCTTGAGCTTACCAGTTTTCCAGCAAAATGCGGCTGCCTTTAAGACGCCTCGAAGTTTGCAGGCGAAATAAACTCGCGGCACTGGCATATGACAATTCAGTAACCGCGAGTAGAGCCACAAGATCCGGCTCTACGAAGAGCGAGGTATAGATCGAGCTGTGTACTAGGATGCCATCGCCGGCCATCGCTTATCCCTGCAGCTTTCCTCGCCGCATAGCTCGTCTCAGATGGAAACCGAAATGTACTCGTACTCCGTTTGCCAGAGAAGTAATTTGCGCACCCGTACGCAACACAACTAGCGGGCCTTTTTATGAAAATAGCGCATTAAAACCAGCACAACACGGCGTGTCAACACGCGCTAGGTCTGCTTTAGTTGTTCGTCTGCTTGTCGTATCTAAAGAATGTAGAACGCGCTCGTGAGAGCCGTGTTCGCGCATGCATAACACCAGTTTTGCAAACCGTCGATTGGAGGGCAATAGTTGCCGTTATCCTCAAAGCCGACCAGTATTTCTACAGTAGTTTTCACTAGTGTTATACACCTCCTAAGAAACTTACTTTATGAGGCACTGACGTGAGTAAGTAGGATTACAGGGCTGGACGCATTGTGGCACGGCACCGCATGCCGCACACTCCAGCGATGCCGCTTCGTAATATGGTCGTAGGTGTGTGCATACATGCTGTCCCTTATAAGGTTATGTTTTAACGCGACAGCGTTAAGGAGCTCGTGTCGCAGAAAAGCCTCTGTCGTCGGAGTCGGCGGCGTTGAACATGAGCGAAAAATGGCCGAAGGCAATTCATAAATAAAAACAACTTGCAATATGAACTGGGTGGGAATCGAACCCGGCTCTCGGGAGTATGAGACGGAGAGGCTGCCACTCAGCGATGAATTCGATGGTTACCGGGTGAAAAGCACCTCTAGTTGACTTAGAAACTTGCCGAAGAAAGTTATACTGCGGTGTATATCGGTAATTATGAGCATGTAAATTACAGAAGTCGCAGTTAAACGAGTAGCGAAGCACGTTTGCGCTACATTTCTTATGCGCTTGGCGCACAGGCAGAGCCTTCTTGCGGACAACACAGAAGATCCCCTCCTCGCAATGTACTGCGGTGTCCCGACAGGTGGCGCGCCACTCGCGCGCTTCTCCCCTTCGTCTTGTTTGAGCGCACTGGGGCCGTGCGAGGATTGGTGAAAGGATGGCCCAATACCCTTGCGTTAAATAAGTTTTCTCGCTCTGTCCCCTTCCAACTTCCAGCGTTCGTCACTCGAGCCCTCGTGTTTAGGCGACGTGGCTCCTCCTTCCGCTCACAGCGCGATTCCTAGGTGCAGGGTCCGATGCGGCACGCCTGTGACGTCATCACTGTGCCGTAGAGCGTCTGGTGGGAAAGCCTCCCCTGCGATGTGTGCCGTGCTGCTGGCGAGGAGGCATGCGTCTGTGTGGTACTCGCAAGGGAGCTAGAGGATGATCCCATCGAGGCGTAAGCCCCATGATCGCGTCACGTCACGACTGTCGGTGCCGGTCACGACGTTTGGCTCGCGTAGATCACTTCTCCTTCTGAGACACCGACTTCTTTGGTTCGTTCCGCTTGCTCACGCGCATGTTTCTTTGCCGCGCCGAACGCTGCGTTGCTCGTCGCTCACCGCGTGATTGGTGGGTGCAAAGTCCGATGAGGGGCGCCTCGTAAGTGATCGCTGCGCCACAGCTCATTGTCTTACACCCCTTGGCGGGTGTAAGGCGAAGCTTAAGCGTCCTTCAATTTTGTATAATTGACACTCATAATATATTTACTCCTCTCGCCTATGATCGCGGGAGACCATTTCTGTATCCCGCTGCCAAATTTTCCGCATGCAGACATGTTGGTACATTGCTCAGTATACCGCCTTGGAAGCAGTTAAAATGAATAGCGGAAAGCCGGCTCTTGACCCGACTCAGTGATGAATCTGTCCCGCTCTATATCAGAAAGAAGGCTGTTACCTTCAAAAGGTCGGGACGCGTTGAACCAAAATGAGAGGAATGTTTTCCTTTTGTTTGAATCTAACACGGATTACAAGCTTACATAGCGTCCCTAGAACACCAATTATGTCAACAGGCAGCTATAAAAATCGCACCTAAAATACTGCATAAGCCATTTCTTTCGAGGGTGCAAGGAAAATATGCAGACCGCCTGTGGCAATATTTGCGCAACGAAACGTTCTCGACAGAGGAAGATGTGTGTTGCAAAACTAAATGTCATGCTCACGATTCCGCCGTCAACAGCGCGCTGTCTCGATGATTACGTCAGTGTCATGTCAGCGTCATCATCATCAGCAGCAGCAGCCTGGCTACACCCACAGCAGGGCAAATGCCTCTACCATACTTCTCCAACTGCCCCGGTCATCTACTAATTGTGGCAATCTTGTCCCTGCAAACTTTTTAATCTCATCCGCCCACCTAAATTCCTGCTGCCCCCTGCTACGCTTCCCTTCCCTTGGATTCGAGTCTGTAATCCTTAATGACCATCGGTTATCTTCCCTCCTCATTACATGACCTGTCCATGCCCATTTCTTTTGCTTGAGTTCAACTAAGATGTCAATAACTGGCGTTTGTTCCCTCACCCCATCTGATCTTTTCTTATCCCTTCACGTTACCTTATGTCATGACAGCGTATGTCACGCCAATCAAAGCAGCAATAACGCACACTACAATCAATGTATATTTATGAGGACAGCTCTATCTTCTTTCTGGCTGGATCAAGCCGTATTAGCTTGCGAACTCAAGCTAATAAAGCCTTCAGCAAACTTCAGAGCTGTGCCCACTATAATCTGCTAAACTGACGCACGAGCTCATCTAAACCAATCTTAGTGTCACGTTCACCATTGAAAGCTATGATTAATCACCCATTTTATTTAGCCATAACAGCGATCTAATCTAAAAGTTGTATCATATATTTTTTAAAATTGGTGACCATACGTCGTCTTTTTCAAGATCTGCCAAATATTTCTGAATACGGCCTTGTTCACGTCAATTATAAATTATTATGGTGGTGTCTCGGAAAAGGCGACGCCCTCAAGTTATGCTTCACGGTATGAAAAAAACGAACTTCACAATTGATCAGCAGCTTTTCTTCTATGTGAATGCAGTAGACTTGTTGAAACAATTTCTTAGAAATGTACAGTCATACTATCATTAATCTTGGTGTGAATACTCTATGCTACGCAGTAAGAAAAATCATGAAACTTTTCCTATGTTTGCAGAATTAGAAAGTAACGTTGCTCTTTAAACAACGGTCGTGAACAGAAGCCATATTGTCTCTGTGGAATACATGCTGCAATTGTGTTTACCGGCAATGCTGAATAATTTCTTGAAAAAGGTTGATTCATATTGTCTCGAGTTTGATGGTGCGAGGATAAATTTTATCAGATTAAACGTGTCACTCTATCAATGTTGTGCGTTGTTCTTTGTGAAAAGTAGCAGTTGCATTGCAACGATTTTTACGAAGGTAGTTTCCTCAGCACAGCAGCCGAATTCTCTCGCCATTAGAGCACGAAATGAACTCAAGTTGGCGGGAAAGTTGTTAGAGACATAGACAGACTGGTTGACACAGCACGGTGCGTGAAGTATCCCGATATTATTCACATTAAAAAGAAAGTGCATGTCTTCGACTTATATCAAGATATGGAGCTCAATATTTTAAATCCACGATTACTAAGAGGAAGTACCTTTCTCGACTTTAAGTCAGCAATACAGCTCTACGTGACATTTAAATGTGAATGAAGTTTACAACAAAGTTGATGTATGAGCAGGAGACAAAAGTACAACTCAAAATTTCAAACATACGATACTTCTAACAGAGTAGCTTTGACTTTAAGCCGACATTTGAGCTCTAGGGGACGTTTCAAAGCGAATGACGTTAACAACAAGTTCAATGACTAAGGAAGAATACCGATATTGCCCCGTTAATTCTTCTGTCGTCAAGTTAAAGTAAATTCGTTTTGCTTGTACGTCCATTCGTCAGTGTAATACCTTACACTGACGATAAACACGTCCTACCCGACGTGATTTTGCCTCGTCAGGCATCTTAAACCGCCAAAGCTTGGCTATCATTTGTTATGGAGAAAGGGAAAGGTTGCCCACAGCCGCTTCCGCTGTTTTGAATATAAATCTCAGCTGGAATATGCACTTGTAAGTCGGGAACACTAAGTATTGCGCAACCGAGCAACATGACTCGGTGAATAGTGTGAAGCATTGCGCTGCATAGGCTCTAAGAGTGTACATAGGCTCTGTGACCGTATTGACGTGCAAATACATTTTCAGCTTCATTTTTCTACCGAGCACCTAAAGACTGGAATGACATTCCTCACCAAATCACTGCCATCACCGGCTCTTCACAATTTGTTCAAGATGTAACAACTTTTTATTTACAGAATTGAATGCATTAGAACACTTTTTTGTATATGCTGTATTCCCACCTCTTATGTAATATCCCTACTACCGGGTCCTTAAGGAAATAAAATTAAATGAAATGAAATGAAAGTGAGTTAAGCCGCCTTTGCATGTAGTCCGCATAGCGTAAGAAGCAATAATGTGGCGTATGAGAAGGACCTTCTTTATCGCACACAAAATATATTCTTGAGGAGATGGCGGTGAGTTTGTGGGCAAACCTTCGTCGTCCGGGTTTTGAAAAGAGAGTAAACAGCTAAAAAAATAAGTCAATGATAATGATGAAAAGAAGCCTTGAACATGGCACATATTCAGAGTGGAGGATGCGGCCGGTGGTGGGAAATAACGTCGAAAATATCCGTGCATTCACAGCCAAGAACTTCTTGGTGGCAGCCAGTCTTTGAGAGACATCACGCCAGCCTCTATGAACGCACCATAATGTGAATAGTTAAAAACCCGTTTATTATTCCAATGGCAATTATATGGACCCTACAGGCAATTGTTACCCCGAGGAGTCGGCGTATCGTTTGATTTAACGTCGAAATGCGATAAGAATTAGCAAACCACGCTGTGTTCTGCGGGTGAGAGGGCCTATCTGCGATGTTGTGCCGAGAATGGCGGCTTGGTGTACTCGCTCTTTCCGCAAGTCTAATGTTAAATGACACGTAAAGTTCACGCTGCGGCAGGATGGCTATTGTTTCCTCTAGGCCAGCCGCTTTGACACCTGGCTGCCCACGCTGCTGAGCGTAAAGGCAACTTACAATGACGCTACGTGGTAAATGTCATGTTTGATGACAGAGCCCAGCAGTTGACCGCCTTCTGCTTTTTCCTTCCCGATTGCACACGATCTCCTAAGAATATGCGACGAAGCGCTGTTCTCATTTCCTAGGGGTGCTTTATCATTTGGCAGTATTGGAGCACTTTCAACACAAAGGATAAACGGAACGCTGTTGCTGGCATTACCTTATAGTAAACCTTATTTGAAGTTGATGGTGCTGAGCGAATACTTGACGTCTGCCCGTGAGCGTACCGATATGTATCAATACGCGACGGTGGGATTTCTTCTGTTTCTCTGTAGCACAAATAGCGTTTGCCACCTAGCTAATGTGGAACTTGTCGTGATGTTGGTTGTGTGTAAGAAGTCTGCCGATATGGTTTCAGTGTCAATAAAGAAAAGAAAATTGGACTTCAATCCACGGTGTGAATGGGGTTGGCCAGCGAAGCTGTGGTGTCACCTTATCCTATAGAACAATGTGACATATACGTTGAAGTGGGTCTTGCCGAGCCTGAGCACGACGGCGTTGGGCATACTGACGCTGTTGTTCATTTCGTCGCGCATCGTATTCCCACTACTCTGCAGGCTTTCTAACTATGCATGGCTTCATTTTGGCAGGAACCGCTGCGTCCTGCCCAGGCTGAGCACGTCGCTATTTTCCATTTGGATGTTGCTGTTCGCGTCACTGCTCGTCGTGTTCGCGGTGGTCTTGTGTCATACTATGGGTGGCCTTTCCATAGTGCTATCCAAACACAAATGAAATCTGTTGGTAGGCAGTTTCAGATTCTACACTGGAATAGTTAGAATGCTAGAGTCTCCGCATCCTGGAAAATGCAGTTTATTCAAGCGTAATCTTTAACGGGAAACGCTTGCGGCGAACGCCATGCGCGAAGTCGAGTTTTGTGGTTCCTATATTTTTCTAAACCCGCACGACCAACGCCGCCACTGCCGCGGATGGATGGCTGTAGTGTTCCTGTATATGCTCCAGCGGTGAGCACAGTTAAGCATAACGTTTCCGGCGGCGCTCGCACCGCTATTCGCCGAGCGCGCAGAACACAGCGTGGTTTGCTAATTCTTATCGCATTTCGACGTTAAATCAAACGATACGCCGACTCCTCGGGGTAACAATTGCCTGTAGGGTCCATATAATTGCCATTGGAATAATAAACGGGTTTTTAACTATTCACATTATGGTGCGTTCACAGAGGCTGGCGTGATGTCTCTCAAAGACTGGCTGCCACCAAGAAGTTCTTGGCTGTGAATGCACGGATATTTTCGACGTTATTTCCCACCACCGGCCGCATCCTCCACTCTGAATATGTGCCATGTTCAAGGCTTCTTTTCATCATTATCATTGACTTATTTTTTTAGCTGTTTACTCTCTTTTCAAAACCCGGACGACGAAGGTTTGCCCACAAACTCACCGCCATCTCCTCAAGAATATATTTTGTGTGCGATAAAGAAGGTCCTTCTCATACGCCACATTATTGCTTCTTACGCTATGCGGACTACATGCAAAGGCGGCTTAACTCACTTTCATTTTATTTCATTTAATTTTATTTCCTTAAGGACCCGGTAGTAGGGATATTACATAAGAGGTGGGAATACAGCATATACAAAAAAGTGTTCTAATGCATTCAATTCTGTAAATAAAAAGTTGTTACATCTTGAACAAATTGTGAAGAGCCGGTGATGGCAGTGATTTGGTGAGGAATGTCATTCCAGTCTTTAGGTGCTCGGTAGAAAAATGAAGCTGAAAATGTATTTGCACGTCAATACGGTCACAGAGCCTATGTACACTCTTAGAGCCTATGCAGCGCAATGCTTCACACTATTCACCGAGTCATGTTGCTCGGTTGCGCAATACTTAGTGTTCCCGACTTACAAGTGCATATTCCAGCTGAGATTTATATTCAAAACAGCGGAAGCGGCTGTGGGCAACGTTTCCCTTTCTTCATAACAAATGATAGCCAAGCTTTGGCGGTTTAAGATGCCTGACGAGGCAAAATCACGTCGGGTAGGACGTGTTTATCGTCAGTGTAAGGTATTACACTGACGAATGGACGTACAAGCAAAACGAATTTACTTTAACTTGACGACAGAAGAATTAACGGGGCAATATCGGTATTCTTCCTTAGTCATTGAACTTGTTGTTAACGTCATTCGCTTTGAAACGTCCCCTAGAGCTCAAATGTCGGCTTAAAGTCAAAGCTACTCTGTTAGAAGTATCGTATGTTTGAAATTTTGAGTTGTACTTTGTCTCCTGCTCATACATCAACTTTGTTGTAAACTTCATTCACATTTAAATGTCACGTAGAGCTGTATTGCTGACTTAAAGTCGAGAAAGGTACTTCCTCTTAGTAATCGTGGATTTAAAATATTGAGCTCCATATCTTGATATAAGTCGAAGACATGCACTTACTTTTTAATGTGAATAATATCGGGATACTTCACGCACCGTGCTGTGTCAACCAGTCTGTCTATGTCTCTAACAACTTTCCCGCCAACTTGAGTTCATTTCGTGCTCTAATGGCGAGAGAATTCGGCTGCTGTGCTGAGGAAACTACCTTCGTAAAAATCGTTGCAATGCAACTGCTACTTTTCACAAAGAACAACGCACAACATTGATAGAGTGACACGTTTAATCTGATAAAATTTATCCTCGCACCATCAAACTCGAGAAAATATGAACCAACCTTTTTCAAGAAATTATTCAGCATTGCCGGTAAACACAATTGCAGCATGTATTCCACAGAGACAATATGGCTTCTGTTCACGACCGTTGTTTAAAGAGCAACGTTACTTTCTAATTCTCCAAACATAGCAAAAGTTTCATGATTTTTCTTAGTGCGTAGCATAGAGTATTCACACCATGATTAATGAAAGTATGACTGTACATTTCTAAGAAATTGTTTCAACAAGTCTACTGCATTCACATAGAAGAAAAGCTGCTGATCAATCGTGAAGTTCGTTTTTTTCATACCGTGAAGCATACCTTGAGGGCGTTGCCTTTTCCGGGACACCACCATAATAATTTATAATTGACGTGAACAAGGCCGTATTCAGAAATATTTGGCAGATCTTGAAAAAGACGACGTATGGTCACCAATTTTAAAAAATATGATACAACTTCCAGATTAGATCACTGTTATGGCTAAATAAAATGGGTGATTAATCATAGCTTTCAATGGTTGAACGTGCAACTATGATTGGTTTAGATGAGCTCGTCCATGAGTTTAGCAGATTGTAATTGGCACAGCTCTGAAGTTTGGCGAGCGCTTTATTAGCTTCAGTCCGCAAGCTAATGCGTCTTGCTCCAGCCAGAAATAAGATAGAGCTGTCTGCATACAATATACATCGATTTGAGTATGCGATATTGCTGCTTTGATTGGCGTGACATACGTTGTCGTGAGATACGGTAACGTGAAGGGATAAGAAAAGACGAGATTGGGTGAGGGAACAAACGCCTGTTAATGACAACCTAATTGAAATCAAGCAAAAGAAATGGGCGTGGACAGGACATGTAATGAGGAGGGAAGATAACCGATGGTCATTAGGGATTAAAGACTCGATTCCAAGGGAATTGAAGCGTAGCAAGGGGCGGCGGGAAGTTAGGTGGGCGAATGAGATGAAGTTTGCAGGGACAACATTGCCACAATTGGTACATTACGGGGGTAGTTGGAGAAGTATGGGAGAGACGTTTGCCCTGCAGTGGCCGTAACCAGGCTGATGATGATGACTATGACGTTGACATGTCACTGACGTAATCATCGAGACAGCGCACTGTTGACGCTAGCGGAATCGCAAGCATTACGTTTAGTTTTGCAACACACATCTTCCTCTTTCGGGAAAGTTTCGCTGCGCAAATATTCCAACAGGTGCTCTGCATGTTTTCCTTACACCCTCGAAAGAAATGGCTTATGCAGTATTTTAGGTGCGATTTTTATAGCTGCCTGTTGACATAATTGGTGTTCTAGGGAAGCTATGTAAGCTTGTAATCCGTGTTAGATTCAAACAAAAGGAAAACATTCCTCTCATTTTGGTTCAACGCGTCCCGACCTTTTGAAGGTAACAGCCTTCTTTCTGATATAGAGTCGGATACAGTCACCACTGAGTCCGATCAAGAGCCGGCATTCCGCTATTCACTTTACCTGCCTCCAAGGCGGCACACTGAGCAATGTACGAACATGTCTGCATGCGCAAAATTTGGCACCGAGATGCAGAAATGTTCTCCCGCGATCACAGGTGACAGCAGTAAATATTTTATGAGTACCAATTATACATAATTGGAAGACGCTTAAGCTTCGCCTTAAAGAGTGGAACGCGATAGCGTTCCCGTCGACCCGCCAGGGGGTGTAAGACAATGCGCTACGGCGCAGCGACCGCTAACGAGGCGCCCCGCATCAGACTTTGCACCCACCAATCACGCAGTGAGCGCCGAGCAATGCAGCGTTCGGCGCGACAACAAAACGTGCGCCTGAGCAAGCGGAACGAACCAAAAAACTCGGTGTCTCGGAGGGAGAAATGATCTACGCGAGGCAAACGTCGTGATCGGCACCGACGCCGCGTCGTCACGCGCCATGAAGGCGGACGCGATCATGGGGCTGACGCCTCGATGAGATCGTCCTCTATCTCGCTTGCGAGCGCCACGCAGACGCATAACTCCTCGCCAGCAGCAAGGCACACATCGCAGGGGACGCTTTCCCATCAGATGCGCTATGGCACAGATATCACGTCAGAGGCACCCCTCATCAAACGTGACACCTAGGAATCGCGCTTTGAGCGGAAGGAGGAGCCGCGTCGCCTAAACACGATGGTTCGAGTGACGTACGCTTAAGTTGGAAGGGGAGAGAGCGAGAAAACTTTTTTTAAACTAGGGTAATGGGGCATCCTCGCTCCAGTCCTCGCACGGACCCAACGCGCTCCAATGAGATGAAAGGGAGAAGCGGGCGAGTGGCACGCCACCTGTCGGGGCACCGCAGTACATACCGATGAGGGGGTCTTCTGCGTTAGCCGCAAGATGGCTCTGCGTGTGCGCCATGCACAGAAGAAATGTAGCGGAAACATACTTCGCTACTTATTTACCTGCGACTTCTCTAATTTACATGTTCGCAATTACCAATATACACCGTAGTATAACTTTCTACGACAAGTTTCTAAGGCAACACCGCGTTCACTAGAGGTGCTTTTCTCCCGCTTTGAACCATCGAACTCATTTCTGAGGAGGAAGGCGAGGCTTGTTGGAACGGCCAGGTTTGCGATGAGCTCGGCTGGAAACAGCGCATCGGCGCTCGGCCGAGGATCACACCCACCGTCAACTACTGATTCCCTTATTTATAAAGTCGTTCTTTCTCGTCTACCGACTGGCAACACCATTCTCAATTCAGTTTTCCTGCATGGTGACCTGGCAGGGCGGCCGTATCGGGCCCCGGACTTTTGCGATTGCCTCCTCTCAGTGCTAAATGCAAGTGATATCCTCAGCGCTGGACAATGCCGGATGAGCCATTTGTGGTTGGTGACATGTGTTAACATCATCGCGAAACAGAAACTTGTCGACAAAGGCGAGTTGTTGGTGAAGGGCCTCAGGTGCCCTGTCATAGACCCTGAATGCAAGAATATCAAGGTGAAGCTTTTTTGGCTTCCCCCAACACCTCAAACAGAGACGGTTGGTTGAAGCGCTAGAGCCATATAGCAGAGTGCAGTCCATCACGAGAGAAATGTGGCGGTGTGACGGCATGGAGGGCTGGCAAATGACTAATCGAGACGTAGCGTTCACATTGAAAGATAGAGTTTCTGCCAGCAATCTGCCACATCTGTTGAGCATATACGGCCACCAGTGCGTCATCTTGGTTCCTGGCCGACCACCACTTTGCTTTCGGTGCAACAGAGTTGGGCATCTCCGGCGACAATCTAGAACACCACTTTGCGGTAACTGTGACCGCAACGGTCACGCTGCGGATGCATGCGTCGGAACCTACCTTGACAAGCTTCGTGGAAATAGACCAGCTGAGGATGATACCATCACCGATCATCTAATGGATGTGAGCGAAGTTGTGGATGCACCTGGAGAAACACTCCCTGAAACTCATCTACAACAACAGATTAAGCCCTCATCGGCTGACCTTAGCCACAGCCAGAAGCCTGCGAACGAGGATGCGACTGACGCGCTTGACAATGAACCAACTGTGTCATGGGCAGAATCGGCAGCAGTTCAAGATCTCCCACCATTAGTGAATCTGGATCGATGAGCGAGGCCGCTTAGAAGCGTCCAGCACCATCTGACCATCCAGCGCCCTCGGGAGAGGAGGCTCGTGTTCCCAAAGTGTCAAATTTGACAAAACCGCTCCGGGGAACGCCTACTACTGCAGATGTCCCTTGTGCTAACGTGCACCAAACACTACATAGTTGCATCACCTCATCAATAAGGGAGTGGTGTACCTCTGGAGCAGCGTTTAGACGCTGCACCTACATAGGTAATCATGGCGGGCGCTCTTCCCTTTCATTTTGGTACTTTAAATGTCTGTGGCTTACGAAGTAAGCGACGGCAAGTACAGCTTCTTCATTTGTTACGGAATAGAAAATTAGATATTGCTGCTATCCAAGAAAGAAAGATTGAATCCGACGAAAACACAGAAGTAGCTCTATCTCGATTCCTATCTGACTATAATGTTTGTGTCAGCCATGCAGTAGGCGTTTCCGCAGGCTGTATGTTATTTGTTAGAAAAAATTAACCTTGATTTGCTACATTTGTTTACAGATGGGGAAGGACGTCTAATCTGTTGCGATATTGATATCAGTGATATGAGCTTTAGATTTCTATGTGTTTATGCTCCGAAAAAGTTACGTGAACGCGAGTGTTTCTTCTTATCTCTAGAACATCATTCTGTACTGATCGTGCATTGGTCCTGTTTGGAGACTTTAATTGATTATGTAACGCGCAAGATTGTACGTCACTGAATCTTAAACATGATCCAAGTAGTGATACGTTGCAACGCCTGATACGTGATTATCAGCTTGTGGACATTATGGAAAATGAGAAGGCGGGATGCCGCTATGCGCATTTCCACTGTACCTCGCATGCAATGCTTGATCAAATTTACGTTTCGCTTACCGCGCTATCTCTTATTTATGGTTACACTGTGCACCATATATTCTTTAGTGACCATTGCCGAGTCTCAGCATCGTTTGGTAGCCGTCGGTATCAAAGTCGGCGTATGTGCTGGGAGCTGTGGATGTTTAATAACCAATTACTTTAGCATGAGTGTTTCTTTATTCGTGTTACTACGCTTATAGCTCATGTGTCATGCCGCAAGGACTTGCCACTCTTTGCTGTGTGGAAATTATTCAAACAGGAAGTTGAAATGATAGCTATCGAAGAATCATCAATATTGGCCTTTGAAAAAAAGAATAATTACAAAGCATTGCATAAACTTCTGAGTGAATTGCATGAGCTTGAATGCTTACATCCGGGTCGATATATTGATGATATTTATAAGGTCAAGGCACAGTTACAAACTTTGAATGCAGAAAAACACAGAGGTGCACTAGTGCGTGCGCGAGAGCAGCGTTTCCTGGATGAACAGCCTTGCAGTAGGGCCCTTGGTGATGAACGCCGACACGCGCTGTTTAAACAAATACTAGATCTAGAGTATGGTGGAATCAATGTTATTGAGCCTACTCTAATACCTAAAGCGTTTTTCGAGCATTATGAAAAATTCTTTCGAGACCATAAGCCGTTCGATACAGATGCTGCCAAAAAAAAGTGTATCGTTGTTGCCCCAGTTAAATCAGGATGATTACAATTACAACGTTTACAGCGTGGTAGTCTAGGATTAGTCCACCTCTTCGTCAGGCAAATCGTTCACGCCTGTTTTTCTTTCGACACAATGACCATCCATTTTTGCGTGAAATGTTGCAACTCCGTTTAGTTCATTATAATCCTAATATAGTAGTCTCATCAAACGCAAAAATATCCCACAGGCTCCCTGGGGCTTTCTCAAGGAGGTTGTTGACACATTTCTTTTCTTGAAAGTTAGATTCAGCCTGGAGTACGTGTTCACTGCGAGTCAAAAAGCAATTTCTTCGGCACTGGTGGACTTGCGGCACCTTACTTAAGCCGACCTTATCGGGATGTACTTAAGCGCGTCCAAAAAATGTGTGTACCTCCTGGAGTAAAAACATTTTTCTTTAAATTACGTTCGGAAATCCTCCCAGTTAAAACTTGGTTGAATTCGAGGGGTTGCTTTGTGCCGTGGTCAACAAACTGTCGGCTCTGTCCACGGGCCAAAACCATAGATCACTGCTTCATAGACTGTAGGGACGCTGTATTTTTTAGGGACATTCTCCAACGGACGAATAAAAAGGACATTGACATCACTCCATATACAATTAGGTTTATACCGTTTAAGGTTACGGGTCCTCACATTCTGGGTCCTCCCTATGACATGTTCATAGTACTTGGTTACATAGCCTATGGAAAAGTAGACTGTGTGATCGACATGCCGAAAGCCCGCGATCTACAAAGTCCTTCTTTCGCGAAAGTGCTGCTTATGTAAGAAGTGTGTACGCTGCGCAGGAACCGCCGCCAGACTGGATGCACTCGTTGGATGCATGTGTGCGTTTGCCTGAGTTTTAAGTGTGTTCTTGTGTCCACATTGTAATCCACCTTCAGGTTTCTTTTCCATATAATAAAGAAAAAAAAAGAACTCATGGCTGAGTGGTAGCGTCTCCGTCTCACACTCTGGAGACACTGGTTCGATTCCCACGCAGTCCATCTTACAAGTTGTTTTTATTTATGAACTGCGTTCGGCCATTTTTGGCTCATGGTCGACGCCGCCGATGCCGACGACACCGGCTTTTCTGCGACACGAGCTCCCTAACGCTGTAGCGTTAAAACATAACGTTATAAGCGACAGCAAGTATGCACACACATACGACCATATTACGAAGCGGCATCGCTGCAGTGTGCGGCATGCGGTGCCGTGCCACAATGCGTCCAGCCCTGTAATCCTACTTACCCACCTCAATGCCTCATAAAATAAGTTTCCTAGGAGGTGTATAACACTAGTGAAACCTACCGCAGAAATACTGGTCGGCTTTGAGGATAACGACAACTATTGCCGTCCAATCGACGGTTTTCAAAACTGGTGTTACGCATGCGAGAACACGGCTCTCAAGAGCGCGTTCTACATTTTTTTAGATACGACAAGCAGACGAATAAATAAAGCAGACCTAGCACGCGTTGACACGCCGTGTTGGGCTGTTTTTATTGCGCTATCTTCATAAAAAGGCCGGCTAGTTGTGTTGCGTACGGGTGTGCAGATTACTTCTCTGGCAAACGGAGCACGAGTACATTTCGGTTTCCATCTGCGACGAGCTATGCGGCGAGAAAAGCTGCAGGGAAAAGCGATGGCCGGCGATGGCATCCTAGTACACAGCTCGATCTATACCTCGCTCTTCGTAGAGCCGGATCTTGTGGCGCTACTCGCGGCTACTGAATTGTCATATGCCAGTGCCGCGACTTCATTTCGCCTGCAAACTTCGAGGTGTCTTAAAGGCAGCCGCATCTTGCTGGAAAACTGGTAAGCTCAAGATGGACGAGGACAGACAGAGCTTGCGAAAGCACAGTGGCGTGACTTAGTTGGCGGTGGCATGTAACTATAATAAATATTTTGAAGTGACGTGGAAAGCGTGCCTCATACGTATCCAGCACTACACCACTGAAGCGGTCGAAACACCGTCCGAGGGTAGTTGGTTTCGGAGACGGGCAGCCCGAAGCGGCCACCAGGCAAAGCAGTTTGCCTGGTTTGCTCTTTGTAGCCGGCGGAGTGCAGACATCCAAATCTACTCCTATTTAGCTGCTTATGTGTTCATGCATGCGGTAAATAATTAACAAAAAACTATGAGCAGTATTGCTAGCAGAGGCTTGTCCACAACCGATGAGACGCATGGCCAGCGAGCAAGGCCTACTCTCTTCATAGGTGGCAGTTATTGCATGCAGTCGATAGAACGGTGCACCGTTTGAGATTTCCCCGTATTTACTGTGCGCGAAGAAGGACGCTCGTAGTAAGACGAGCAAATCTATGAAACTTTCCCTTGTTGCAGAGGGCCCATATTAGTACGGTAAACTTTCCTAAGCGGATCAACACGCTCGACCTGATGACTGAGTCGGCAGCCGCCAATCGCTCGAGCCGGTAGGCCTAGCTCCCGCTTATCAAAGCAGCAGCCAAAGGCGCCTGCGATGAAAACGTCGAAAGTCGTCATGAGTATTTTAGCGCCTGGACAATTATGTCGCGGTCAAATGAACATGGTATTGGTACTCTCTATAATGTGTCAGTAGCAATAAAGAAACCAGGCAAGCCGCCTTGCACGGTGACCGCTGTTCGCGGCTAGTCTACGAAACCAGGCGTGGTCAGTAGGCGATACAGGGATGTTTCGAAGACGTAAACTCCGTTCTTTGTTGAAGGAGCGCATATCACTCACACTAGTTTTGTGCTGGTGCGAGCAGCCTCCAAATATATGGTATATTTACCGTAACCTTCTTCCTTCCGTGCCGATCCTGAAAGGCGGAGCTTTCAAAGGATGGATGTCCACATCATGTGCGAGATCTAGAACGGAGTGACAGTGTCTTCAATTATTTTGCCGCAGTGAACACATGACTGCCGCGGCAGAGGCCAGGCAGAAGCCGACAGGAGAAAATCTCTTTCTAACTACGTACTTTCGTACGCAGAGCGCGGTAGCTTCGTCTGTTGTGCGACAGATGGCGGGCAGGGCATGTATTGAAGTGGGGGAAGCTCAAAGTAAACTTGATTATGAAGAACGACTGAGGAATACGGAAGAAAGTATATAGGCTGGGAGAGTGTACATGTTTGTTTACAGGATCAACCTCGATTCACAGTGGAAGAAAAGAACTAGGAAGCACACCAACAACTATGCGGCCTGTAGGGTGAATAACACAGCAAATAAGAAACTTCAAGCGGAAAGTCTGAGAGACTGAAATAATCTCAGGGGTGGCAAGATCGAAACGAAAACCTGTCATGAAAGATTCTGAAGATGAAACATTGAAATCAGGAAGGAAACAATTTATAACTTGTAGCGTTCCTAGGTAAAGGACACAATAGACGTAAGGCATGGCTGTGGCACTGGCTTCCATCTTGTCTACCTTTATTCTAACTTCATTCGCCTCTTATCCTGTACCCAGGATCCTGCGCTTCTTCCTCTTCTATACGAATGCTCATACCGCTTCACTCTTCCAGGTTTATTTTCTTAACCCCTCCTGGGGTAGTACATCAAAACTTTTCTAATCGAAGCACATTTAACTGAGCCATGTTCTCCAATGTTCCACGCAGTCTACAATATTCCTTTCTGAGTTGCTTTTTTTATCACAGAATAAGGACCATAAAATTTAGCACTGGATTCCTTTCTCATTTCCTAACTAGAACGAGGTCGGTGACTTGAATGTTTGGGATATATGAGCAACGTCTCTTGTCAATTTTTCTTTTTCATTCGTATACGGTACCTCTCTGCCTGAGATTTTTGTTTCCACTCCTCGACAACTTTGAGATTTTCTAACCGCCCCAGCTCAAGGTGAACCCGATGAATTTGGGTTTCTCCTGAAGAAGCAAACTGCGGACTGCATCCCAAGCCATTGGTATAGGAGCAATTGTGATGTCCTGAAGCTGTTTCTAAAGAACACTTCCACCCACAGTGGAAACTATCGTACCTCGTGATCTATTGTTTCACATCTCGTATAACACGCTCTGCAAGACCATTCGCCGCGGGGTGGTATGGCGCACAAAATGTGATTGGCGTATTATGGTCTCGAGCCCATCTTGCTTGTTTTTCACGCATGAATGCTGGACCGTTGTCACATGCGATCGTCCTGGTTGTGCTAAGCATATCCTGTTCGAGGAGGGCGATGACACTATTCGCATCTTCTTTTCCTGCCCGCGCCAAGACGGTCCTGGTGCATTAACCTATGGCCAGAAGAAGAGCATTCGTTTTTCGGACTGCTCCTCAGTTCTTATTTAGCCCGGCAAAATCCTGGTGTATAACTTCAAAAGGCACGCTCGTGTGGCAAGGTATTATTAGGGCGTCCGTAGGATGCTTATATTTCACTTTGTTGACTTGAGGAATGTGGCATAAACGAACGTATTCGTTGACGTCTTCTTTCACGTGAGGCCACGTTATTCTCTTGAATAGCTTGTTGTATGTACGCTAAAATCCGTCGTGTCCTCAACATTCTGGGCTATCGTGGTAAAAATAGAGCACCCTGGAAACCAGCGTTAGCGGGACTTGATAGCGACCTTCCCTAAAAATCAATTGTTCAATGCCTTCCCAAAATTTTACTTCATTGATTTCTTCTAATTTTTCTTTGTTGGCCTGTATCATTAGGTCCACACAATGCATCTACATCAGTCAAAAGGGTTCCAGGTCTGTAGAAGATGGTGAAATCGAACTGCTGCAAGTAGTTCATCCATTTGGTGATACGTCCCTTAGGTTGGGTAATATTCAAGAGATGAGCGAGGGCCTGGTGATCGGTGAACAATGTAAACTTCGCACTGTCTAGACACGTACGGAAGTGCTGAATTGCGTTAAAGACTGCAAGAGCATTCTTTTCAGAAGTGGTGTAGTTGACTTCAGATGTCTTGCAGTTGTAGCTGTAGTAACCTAGTGCGTGCCGCTTTTTTCGGCCGGATGCTTCTAGACATTTCTATACCTGTTCGCTCCATGATTCGAACCGCTCTCTTTCTATCTCTTAAGTTTATACCTAGCAGCCTTCGTTCCATCGCTCTTTGCGCAGTCCTTAACGTGTTCTCAAGCTTCTTTCTCGGACAGTATAAATGCATTATATAACATGGACTCATTAACAAAGCAAAGAAATCGTGACGCAACAGTAATGTAGATAGTGATTATACAAATATAACATAATTAATATATTTAAAATATTAGTTATGCAAACGTAAGGTACGCTAATGAAGGTGCAATGATATATATTACGCTATATCTAAGGTAGAAGTTATAATAGAAAGAAATCATTATACAACAGTACTGGTGATATTAACACAATTAAAAATTAATTGTAACACAAGCGCTTAGTTATTTAATTCAAGTGCAATGAGGTTGATTATGGCACGTTTAAGGTGACTATAATATTACAATTAATTCGCACACAACAATGCTGTAGACAGTTATAACAATAGTATAACACAAAATCTAACTATAGTACATACGTAAGTTATATATCTGAGTCAGGTGAAAAGAGCTTAGTTATGTCATGCTTAAAGTTGCACTGATCCATGATACTAGCAATATTATGAGGCAACTGAATCCATTCTCTACAAGTTTTACGATTAAATGAATTCGAATGGATAATTGTATTATAGTGGGGAACAACAACTATACGTTACTAAACGAGGCGACATGATATCAATGTGGGAAGAGGGATAAAAAGATAGCAAAGGGTTTGATTGTGGTAGTATATATTAAGGAAGAGAGTGAGAGGTGATGTTTTGCGACAGTTAGTAAGCAATGGAATATTAAGGGAATATTTCGTGAGTGCTACAGTCGCTGTACAATTATAGTTGATGGATATAATTATAGATGAACGAATCTCGCAGAGTGATTATGAACGGCTTCAGTTTCATTGACAAATTTGTTTGACAAGGCTCTAGTACGGACGACGCATATTCTAAATGAGGCCAGATTTTAGTGGTGAAGAGCCGTTTTTTTAACTATCGGAGGATGCCACTAAGAATGCGTTAACTTTTGCGATGAATAAACCTGCGTGTAAGTTCCATGTTAAATTCCAGGTGATATGCATTACGAAATATTAGTATGACGTAGGAGTATCAAGAACGTGTTACCAAAGAGTTAGTGTGCGTTAGACGATGATAGTCGCGATACCCGCATTGTTTTATGTTTAGACGACTTCAGTTTCATGTTCCTTGCTTCCCGCCAGTTATAAATGATATCAAGATGAGTTTCGAGTTGTACATTGTCGTTAGGACATCATATTTTCGGTAAATCACAGAATCCTCGGCGAAGGCGCAATTTAGATAAAAATAAGGAAGATCATAATTTTAATGTTTAAAAAATTACCGCCCGTCGTACAGATGGTGACACAACGATGTCAATGACCGTATGCCGGCAGTCCGCCGTTGTTGCTTGCGTCCGATGTTCGAGTTTGCTCGGTGGCGTGGTTAGCAGCAGCCGCCCGCCTTTAGCACTTGCGACTCCTCAAAATTGCTTCAATATTAAATCCATTCGTCGCCTAAGGGAATGAATGGCTCATACCCCCTTCAGCAATGGCTGATGCCCCCCGCCCCGTAAACACGGTCTCCTCATTACAGCGACAGAAGTGAAATTCTACGCTCGGATGATGAGCGGCAATAGAGCCAGCTGTGGAGGAGGACGACCACGACGACGAACGCGGGAGCAGTGGCAAAAGCGCGTTCGCGCGGTGGCGCCGAGGGGCGCCAACGAGCCTGCTTTGGAAGAAGGCAACGGTGCTTGAGCCATTCCTGGTGGTGATAGTTTTTTATTGCGAAAGCAATACTGCTCGCACTTTCGGCCCATCGGTGGTCGTGGCGCCTCTTTACACAGCTGCACGTCACGCGACCATGTGACGTCACGCCAAACAGAGAGATGGGGCCCCAGCTCGCGGCATCGATGGTGGAGGCGAAGCCTTGCGCGCCGCTCCTGCTGCGCTACCGAGAGAGGGCGCTCGCTGGTGTGACGTCACGCCAGACCGAGAGACGGGGCCCCAGCTCGCGGCATCGATGGTAGAGGGAATCGACGCTGTGCGGTATGAAGAAATTGCAGAAAAGCAACGAGACATGAATAAATTATATGTTCCTTAATTTCGCATGGTATGGCAATTCTTTGTGGGCCTTTTGTTGGTATCCCGGACTGCTTAACAGCTGGTTGGCAAGACAAGGCAGCCTAAATCTTTCTTTTCAAGGAAGCTGACACCGCAAGAAACGCGCTACAGCGCTTTCCATCGCGAATTGCTCGGACTCTACCTCGCAGTCCGCCACTTCCGCCACAACCTCGAAGGGCGTTAGTTATTTATTCTCATCCACCACAAACCACTGATTTATGCTATTACCTCTAGCAGTTCGTCGCACACTCCCTGCGAAATTCGCCACCTTGCATATATCTCCGAGTTCACTACCTATATTCGCCATATTAGTGGCGCCAATATTCCCGTTGCTGACGCTCTGTCACGGATGCACATAAATGGAGGCTGCGTAAATCGTTTTGGCACTGACTTCATCCGCCTCGCTACCACTCAACGCACAGACCTTGAACTTCAATCACTCCACACTGCCAACGATTCCGTGCGCTTCGAAGATATCCTACTGCCTGGCTGCAACGTCACAGTGACATATGACATGTCTATGGCTCGTCCTCCACCGTACGTTATGCCACAATTTCGGCAGCAAATTTTTGACGCACTACACTCCTTATAGCGCACTGGAGTACTCGCCATATAAGGTCTCGTCATTTCCCGCTATCTGTGGCCCCGTATGAACGCTGACGTAGGTTGCTGGGCTCGGGCATGCATACAGTGCCAGCGCGCCAAAATCAGTCGACGCACTATGGGCGCTCCTAGTCATTTTCCGCCACCAGACGTTTGTTTCGGCCCTGCTCACATCGATATCGTTGGTCCGCTTCCACCGTCATCAAAGCAACAGTACATACTAACTTCTATCGGCTGCTTCACAAGCTGGACTAAAGTAATGCCACTTCCTCACATTACTGCAGAGTCTGTAGCCCAGGCCATCTTAAATACATTGATTTCTCGTTACGGCGTACCGCACACCACAACGACAGGTAGTGGAAGACAGTTTGACTCGTCTTTCTTTCAAGCTCTCTCCCGTCATCTGGGCCTAACACACATACGAACGACAGCTTATTACCCAAGTTCCAATGGCATGTATGAACGCTTCTACCGTCAACTGAAAGAAGCAGTTCGGCCCCATGTATGAACGCTTCCACCGTCAACTGAAAGCAGCACGTCGGGCCCATGACTCCATGATTCAATGGACAGAGCACCTGCCTTTGTTTCTGCTAGGTGTTCGCACAGCTCTGAAAGCAGACGCACAGTGTTTCTCAGCAAAACTCGTTTTCGGCAGGACACTTCACTTCGGAACCGTCACTTAAGGACCTAGAATCCTACGCCGACCACCTTCGCTTTACAATAGCCACTCTTATACTACCGTCGTTTCGTAACGACCACTGAAATGTTTACATGAGGCCATCTTTACTTTATATGAGCCACGCATTTATTCTTCACCACGCTACTCGCGCTAATTTACAAGCTATTTAAGACGGTCCCTTCAAACCCCTCATGCATGACGCAAAGTTGTTGACCCTTCTTGTCAGGGGACGCGAAGAGACAGTTTTGAGCGACCGCTTGAAGCCAGCTCATCTAGAATGTGGCAGTGCCATCTCCACAACTTAATCCGCTCAACGGCAGTCCATTCATCGCTTGTGGGCATTCTGTTCCTACAGGCGCATCGTCCAACAAAGTTGTGCTTCGGTTTGATGTCACTCGCAACCACGATTTGGCCCCTGGTGGTCCTGATCGTCTAATTGTCAGGCCTATTGCGCTCACACCTGAGTACTTCACAGAACTTCAAAATGCATCCACTGTAATGCAAAATGCCTACAAGTCATGTACATTGCACATGCGTGCCAGTCCGGAGTGGTTGCTAATAAATAGGTCTTGCGCCATCTGTCCGTGGTTACTTGGCATCTACGAATTATACGCAACTTGCAAAATGGCCTCGCTGCTACCTGCTGGTGACCTTCAGTCATTGGAGACGCCCATCGAAGCACGTTTTTCGCGTTGTACGAGACCTCTTTGCTATTTTTCTCATGTAGGCCTTGAAAAACAAGTAACTGGAGTGACTGCTGGTTGGATCACGCGCTACGCATTGACTCGAATTATGCCGACAAGTTGTGCAAATGTTGTCGCGGACTTTATGTTCCGTGGTATTCATACTAAATCACGACTTTTAGAGCTATGGTACGGCGTTCTTCACCCAAGGAAAAACGCTACAGAAAAGTTGTTCCGATAGACCAAGAGCAGCTCCATGATGTTTGAAAAGACTGCGATGGCTATAGAGAAACTTCGCGCGTTCTCTTAGTTATTTTAGTGTTACCTGCATATCTGCCTTTAAGACACCTGTGTATAGCCATTGCTTTATTTCTTTTTTTATGACGTACCACTGTCACATTTTCCCTGAACTCGCTTCAAAGCATACCAAAAAGAAAAGTATATTTTACTTTTGTCTCTTCCACGTGAGCTAGACTCTGTAGATCTTAAACGTCACGGTTCAAAATCTTGTGCATGATAACAGCTGCCGTCATGCAGAGCTAGTGAGTAGATGGAATACTAAAATAGTAGCCATTGTTTTTCTAGGCACGTGTAATTTATATGCAGCCCAAGAAACACCGGTGACGATTCTATGCATGCATATGAAAACAAAAAAAAATAATAAATTTAAGATTTATTGCAGAATAAAAATATTAAGAAATTTTCGCCTTGATAAGAAGCAATGTAAGCAAGTCTACAGAAGTGTATTCGCCACAGGCGAAAGAGAACTTCCCCTGCATTTATCGCTGATAATTTTCTGAAGGAATTGGTGAGTAGATATACAAGTTAAATTTTTACTGCTCCTTTGCCGACGATGCCAACTAATTCAGTGGAGCATGCGCGCCATGCGCAAAGCTGGCTTTCTTGTAGCACCACCAGATGGCTCTCGCCTCCGCGCATCCTGAGATAACGTTTTGGGTGGCGGCGATGGAAAAGAAACCTTTTATGAGAATCTACTTAAGAAAAAGAAGGAAGTAAGGCAAGAAAGGATTTAGGGTAATTCAAAGGGAAGCTCCGCTTTTCGGAGCGAGATCGGGATGCCTTAGAACACGCACGTATCAAGCGCGATACAACAAGGAAGAAGCATGGGCTGGCTGCGCTAAAGCTAGAAAACGTTGGAGGATGTTTTCTTAGTATGCGAAGACATCTGCGAAACAATCCCAGAACATTCGCATGCGATTTCTGTGAAATCGTTCCCCACATGCAGCAAGTTGTTTTTTCATCCGCTTTCATTTCCATTAATTTACCGCTTCTTTATTTCATTTATTAAGCACAAGTAATTTCCCTTATGTTGTTCTTGGTGTCAGTGTTCATTGGCTTCTAAAGATATGAATAATAAACTTCAGGGCCTTTGGTCAACCCCCTTTCTTCTCGTTTATAGAAATGCACAGTTGCCTTTGGTGACTCGCTCTGCTAAGTCCGACTGCATAGTCCGTTCTCAGCGAGAGTTTGAGAATATTTTTGTTGTTGTTCGAAAATACGAATGACAAGGTTCTCGAAGCGCAATTGCGCCTACGGCGCTGCCACCGCCACCATCGCCAAGACGCACGCGCGGCTCGCCCGCAGGATAGGTACAGTTTCTCCAAAGACGCCCAGAGACTTTGGCAGAAAAATCGATGATACGATGTGAATGCACTGGAAATGGTTCCAGCACTACGCCAAATCATTGAGCCAGGCGAAACAGGACAGCATTCAGCCTTTCGCTCATGGCGTGATCGTGCTGCGCGCTTGCGTCCTCTTCTTTTGCGCAGCCTATAAGGACATGAGCGTTGCTTCTGAGTTAATGGTAACCGTGAGAGCTCACTGATACCATTCGCGTTTATCTTTTCACCAGGGAATCAAAGAAACCATTGTAAATGGTGACCAAGGTTTTCTGTGTATGTGATGATGTGGTTCAGCGGAAAGTGACCATAAAAGCTTATTGATTCATTATTGAATTGCCTTGTTCTGCGCAAGAAACCACTCACACACACGACAGAGGAGAACCAGCGCTGTCCATTTGTGATAAACCTAAATTTATATTCCTGAAATCACTGCTCCTGATTATTCCACAGAAATGCAAAAACATTGTCACCACTATGCATAAACCGGGTTCTTGGCCGTCTCAAGCGAACAATTCAATGCAATCCAGGGCCACCTGAAGGGAAAGAAATTGTAACGTTAACGAAGCAACCGCAGAAAAATGTGTGAACGTGCTATTAAGTCTGTGCGCTCGCATGGCGGCGCCAGCGCTCGCGAATGCGGTAGCGCCACTTCCGCTCCGGCCGGGTATACTCCTTTTTCTCTTCCCGGCACGTTGCCCGAAGTTGTGTGCGGCAGCTGTGGGCATGTTGCAGTGTTCAACCATATCCGGCATTAGGGTAAGCGCAAGCTATCTGGGCGTTTTACCGGATTAGAGGAGGCGCAAACACGAACGGGCTTCACGGTGGATCCGCCTAGTGGCGCAGAGCTCAATCAGGCTAACACAGCGCTGACATCGACGTAACGAAGCCCAGTGTAATTCGCTGCTGGTGTAAATGCGAATGCACTTAGTTACTGCAATATCAACTGTCTTTGGTTGCGCTTTGCAACACCAGGTGCTGCACCTGCAGGCCTCTCACGTTTAGGCCTCCGACCATCCGTTAAGACGCCCAGTCCGCCTGCGTCACGCTGGACAAGTCATACCTCGGTAATGGCATCGCGAAATGAGCCCCACTTTCACTTTGTCGGCTACGGAAGGATAAGCAACGTTGACAAGTACTTAAAACGAAGCAGTCTGATTCGCGGTGTGACTTCTACGCTGTTAATCGTGTATTGCATTAGGCAACAATGCAGCCGTGCCGTCAGTCAGTCGAAAATCTTCCGGACGTTCGTGGCACAAATCAAAAGTGTAAACTACGACGTGAACTTAAACGGCTCTTGCTTTCATGCTAGACATTCCTATTATTACCTTAACAGCTGTTTTATAGTGATTGCATTTTACGAAGCTACACTTGCACACAAGCTTGACACGTCCACCTGGCTTTTGTATGACAAGCATAAGCTAGCAGGCATTGCCCGTGACTATAGATGTGCACATGCCGATGTTTGGTGGCTAAGCCCGGGCTTAACGCTAGCAGACAGCGGGCCAGCCCGGCCCTACAAGAATAAGATCGGGCCGCCCGGAACCGCCCTGAATTCACAAATCTTCTCCTTTGTAGGTGCTCTTCATTATTAGCCGGCATCTATCGCTATTTATACCTTAGGCATGAAGACCGGCTGCGATTTTTTCTTACCAACAGTTCCTGCGTAAGAAGCTTTTGTGAATAGTAGAACAGATTAAAAACGAACTTTCGCCGTTAGATTGCCCCGTCAACGAATGCAAATGCAAGAAATTGAAGTGTCTACTTTTTGCTCGGTAGACACGAATCAATTAGCTCAAGTTTCGGTTCGTTACACGTTCACTAAATATATTAAATTGAATTGGGCGACGAGCCCACTTTCCTAGATCAATCGAATATGAATAGTCAATAACTAGTATCGAATAGGACACTGCAGATGCACATGTGCATTAGGAACCAAAATATTCACTTCTGCATGTCTAATTAAGTACCGCTACAGTACTGACAAGCCGAAAACACAAAAAGCGCAGTCCATCAGCGGAACGGAATAAGTATTAAAAACAAAATTACTAGTATTCATTAAAAACTATTCAAATACCGTGGTAACATCGTTAGAAGCTAGTCGCAAAGCTTTAGAACAATGACTGGCGGCAGTATACAAAAGAGCTTTACAAACACGCTAAATAAATGATTGCCAAAAAGGAATCAAGTTGTATTAAAATTTACAAAAATGCTCAAGGACTTGTACGGCGCAAAAATAAGCCGAAGTGCCAGCTGCAAGAAAATCATGTCTCGTTGTAGCGTAAAAGATAAAAATGTTAGATGACCAGACTGTCGAAAGCATTAAATTACAGACTACAAGTAATGCTGACAGTTTTTATGTAGGCATTCGTCTTGAAACCGAAAACAACATTCACATTTTCAATTTTGTGCCTGCGTACCTTCGACAAATGTCATTATGTCACTCATGAATCAGAAAAGTTAGCATGAGTAGCATTGTAAAGACATGAAATATAACCTATAATTCTCACGGATTTCAAAGTTTGTGTTTCATACTGCTTTGCATGGTAAGCCGTATCTCTGTACATATGCCTTAGCTGAAATTTTGAAGAGTTAGCAATAAAGCTGTATATAAATACTTCATTAAATCCCTGATAGCAGAGGTCGGTCGCAAGAGTTAGCAATAAAGCTGTATATGAATACTTCATTAAATCCCTGATAGCAGAGGTCGGTCGTAAATGAGATGGCAGGATGTATTGTACATTGCGACATATTTTGTTCTTTACTGAAGAAAAAGAAAGTATTTCAAGTTTCGCAAAAGTACACGGCTCAGCTGTTTTAACCATGACCCAGTTACCTATTATGCAATCAGAATTTAGAAAAAAAATTCTTCACCACTAAAGGATGTCAAATTTACTACACGATTTCTGCTTGTGATGCATTTCAAGGCATGCCTCTGTCTTCCGGTAACCAAGAAAACTTTACGGTGACCATACGTGCAAGTGATTTTCTCTGGTGTGTAGACATTTGGTCAAAGGAACAAAGCCAATTGTCGCGCAAACCATGATTTTTCAGTGCGGGTTTTGTGCCACAGTATCCACTTATGGTTTTGCTTCGTTGATAGAAGTTTACCCTCATAGGCTATCGCAGAGTTCTCGCCATCAGTGAACATTTGCACGTTCGATATAGAATGTCTTGCAAAGGCTGCATAACCCTCAACTCCACCGCAAGAAAAGAGTTGTAAAATAATGAATGCATTTTTGCTAGAACAGATGCTGTATGTACACTACCATGACCTTTGTTTTATTTTTAGAGTACACGCATGTGCTAGATGCTTCGGCAAGTACGAGAAAATGAGTGTCCTTGCGGCTTGCTTGTTTGGAGCAGGTGACGCGCAGACATGCTTCCTTTTCTGGCATCAGATTTTTTTGGCGAGCAGCTGTATATACGGCTCAGACAAGCTTTCTCAGACTCCGATCAGGAGTGATCTCTGCATCATTGCAATTCAAGTCAGAGTGTGGAAGGGAGAAGCAGAATGCACCATTTGTGTCAGGGCTCTTAAACTGAGCCTTACTTCCTGTGATAATAACCTCCCTATAATATATTGTACAAATCACTACACCAAATGTTTCGTAGTAAGCGTAGTACCTAAGCCAAAATAAATATTGCAGCTATAATTATACACGTCTGTATTGACTATTCAGTATACAATTGATATTCGACACATTCGCCCATCTCTTGTCAAAGAAAAAATGTGGTTGGTAAAATAAATTTGTAGAACAACAATGAATTTTGACGACGCTTATATCAGAACTGCTGGTTGTTTCGGAATTCGCCTGGTAGCCCAAGGGCCAGGGATGGACAAGCTTGTTCAAGGGGATGTGCTTTTGAAAATTAATTACTTTATGTAATGCACTGTGGTTTGTGTGGTAACGCACTTAGTGAAAAAGATTATTACTCAAACATTGGTACTGCTGCATTGATGAATTTTTATTTCAAGTGTAAGTAATATCTGCCTCTTCCAGTAATTTGGCTCAATAAGTACACTTGCGCTCTAATATGTGATATTTAAAAATTACGTTGACTGTGAAAACAAGGTCAGCTATACATGTATGTGTTTGCTGATAAGTCATCTTCCATGAATCCGTCAACTAGGAGCTGCATTACTACACAGAAAATTTATTTCGTTGACATAGTGATAATACTGGTTTTGATAAATTTACTGACCAGAAACTCTCACTTTCTGTAGCTTCTCTGGAGCAAAGCAAAAGAATGGATCTTCCGCTCGGAAACACAGCAGTTCACATAGCAGCAAGGCTTAACGTTGCGCTGGAGTTCCTCAAATGGTGATCCAGTCTCTGTGTATCTGTTTCTTTCTACATCCTCGTTCAGTCGCGCTTATACACTCTGTCCTTGATCTAGTACGACTACACGCAGGCAACATAATGCCGTGATACAGCACGTGATACAATTGTTGTTGCGCAGGAAGAACAGCGCCCTGGCCGCTACAGGGCATCTCACAACGCTTGCTCACTGAGGCTTGAGGGTAGTGGTGCTAAAGGTGTAAGACATCCGCGGTGCACGGGATGAGACCGACGGAAACCTGCTGGAGTTTTTCCGCGCTCTCTCAATGAATCCCATAGCTTTGTTTTCATGTTAGCTGTACGTTTCGCTCAAACCATTGCATGCACCATGTTTGTGCGCCCAGGTGCTAGGCGGTAACGCTAAAGGGTGTGCTAAAACACGCATACCAGCGCCAGAAGCGAGGACGCTGCCTCAACCACACTGCAGAGCCATTTGGAAAAAATCGAGGCAAACTTCGCAGATTATTTGAAATTCAATTCTCGGCATTGTTTTTCCTTGTATGAAAGAGAGCAGCATCGCGGACAAGTTAGGAACTTCTTTGTTTCAGCAAACTGGCGCGAAAATTTGAAATGCGTTGTCTTTTCTTTTCCGATTTTTGGGCCTATTGCGGCATAGAAGCATGCACGTTTCTGGGCAATTGTCAACTTTTTATGCGAGAAATGAAACCTATATATCTTGTTTGGTGCATTTGCCTTACGTCTTCCTGAAGTGCTTAGCTTCAATAATTTGGTCAGAAAGCGCATAAATGTACGAATATATGGCAGAAATTTGTGTCATACATTTGTCGCCTTGCCACTACGTTGTCCTTCACGGTGAACACCACAGCCTAGACTTTTAGTAAAAACTCTGGTTCACCCTACGGCGCTGACATTGCTTAGGCCACCGCATTAGAAGTTGCTGTTTGTAGGTATATAGGGCTAGGGTACCACTTTCTTTCATCATTAGAGTTGCGCTTGCGATAATAAGATATTTTCCACCCTTTTCACAGGATATGTCTAAGTGTATTTTTCAAAAGTATAAACGCACCTGAGTTCCTTAAAATTTCTTGCAGGCTTATATTCCTATAGAGTGGACCGCTACGGGATCCAGCTGCATTGAAATGAAGCTATTGCTGGCTGTTTTGCTGATATTAATGACATTGTATGTGCCATACACTCACCAATGTAAGCAATGTTTTGCGAAAGGACTTAATGTTTCGTATATTTGTTTTGATTGAGTGCGTTACACAAGTTATTCCACTAAGAAATAGGAATCAGAAAGAGCGTACTTGTTGCGTGTTTTTTCTAGATAACCTAAATGCGACACAATTCTATGAGAGGTCAACCAGCGCTCGCATGCAAGGTATTTTCTGGTTTTATATGTCGCTCCTGAACAAAATCCAGTGCGCCCTCCTATTCAATAGGACCCCCGTTTCCTGCTGGAGAATAACGTCCTCCATACATCGTAATTGACAGTACGACGTGACTTCCCCAAATCATCCACTGCTGAACGCGCAAAACCATAATGTCAAATGTTCCGGGCCTTGAAACACGGTGTAGAAAAAAAAGAGATACAATTGGAGCTCTTGGCATGACTACGATGTATTTCCTAGGCTTCGGTATGGGAGATAATAAAGAAAGAATGTCGGTTGCACAAGCTGACCAAGAAAAAAAAAAGATGGAGAGTGTCTATACTCGCAGTAGAGCTGGTCTCCTAACAGCATACGTATGCAACATTTTAAATCATCTTATATTCCTTAATATACAAGGAATTCAAACTTTTTTGCCGTGAAACGCTTTCTAGATGGAGCTTTACTACTTCCATTGTACACACAAAGTTATAGATGGGGCCTCTTGAGGGGCTGCTGAACAATCCTGCTATTGCGCCGATGTGGCCACTAGAGTCAAGTTGTCCTTGCAGAAGTACGGCTTGTATCTTTTCTAAGAATTATTAACCTGGAAGTTATACAGCTTAGTATTCAAGGCAAGAAGTTTCACCTACATGAAAGTAGTACAAAACAACAAACGAAACCAAATATTACTTTTACGAAATGAAGACAGGTAGTTCAAGAAAAATTCCTACGGCTTTGGGGACTTAACGTATGACTGAAACATTAGTACAGAGGTTGTTCTACATTCCAAGGTAACAGGAATGCTAGAAGATTGCAGTGCGAAGCCGAAGTAGTGAACTTCAACCGGACAAAGGCTTAAATCAGTTCTGCGGAAATCCCTTAGATAGGGGAGGTTTCACGAACAAAAGTTCTGGGAATCTAAATTTTCGGCGCTTGCAGTTTCGTGCAGCTGTTGCGTGGGTAGAAATTTTACTTTATGAAAATCTTTGTACCTAGTTCATTTGACTGCAGAAGTTTGGCCTATATGAGGGCCTTTTTATCAAAGGAAAAATCATGTGAATCTGTACTAATCTGTCGGATTCGTAAGACACAAATATTTTCGACAACTTCCATCACGATGTTAAAAATTGGCGGTGAATCCATCTTTTCCAAATGATTGGCGGCTTTAATTCTATCACCAATCTGTGTTTTCATTGGTGGTTTGATATGCATTATATAATCATTTTAATGAAATACGGAACATACCCAGTGGCATGCCTAGTGACTAAACTTTCCGTCGAAGAGATTTATTGAAGAGTGGCACATAAACAATGGCGCATACACAGTGACACAATTCGGCATGAAAAATGGCCGTTAAAAATGACGCAAACGCAGTGCTGAATCCCGAATGACCCCAAGTTGGGGTCAAAAACGTTCATTGAATAACACTACACATTGAGAGTTACATACGCAATTGACGAAGCTGATCAGATTGTTGATTTTGAACCCGCTTCCTCAAAACAGCAGTCCGCTGACTGCCCATTTACTCAACCTTGGAGGAATGCGGTTAAGCGCGGATATACGTACATAGATAAATATATACATAGACACATACCGCTAACTCTGTGAAATTTGCAGAAATCCTAATAGCATTATTGAAGAGGGCTTAGAGGCGTCATGGCGCTGTATAATTGCTTGTACGGCTGGGTGTAGCGAGAAATCTAAAACATAAGATCTGAGGTTTATGCGTGCATTAGAACGTATACTCAAATGCATGTACCATTCAAGACGTTGGTAAACATATTTTAAGTTCGCACTGAGCTATAAACGCACAAGTCATGACGTATAAATCGTGTCACTATTTGAATGTTTTCGAGCTAAAGTTACTCCTGCTGACGTCTCATTTAATAGTGTGTTCTATGTCAGCGCCAAAGATGTGTGGAAGACGCCCTGCTACGTTACTTGGCGATCGACAAACAAGCAAACCTGTAGAAAGAGGCAGACAAAAGAGGTCCAAAGGAGCCACTGCAATGCGACAGCGTTATAAAAATCAGCCCAACACTTTTGTCTGCAATGACTCCAGGTTCAGCCGTACTTATAGGTCACGTTGAAACCCGTTCAAATGCACACAAAGGGCACTACTGTCCGGAACGGTGCTTCTAATAACCGAAGGTGAAGTGTCAGCCACGACCTTTCAAGAGAGAGCCCGGCGGGCGTAAGTGTAAATATTTGAGCAATACAGTGACTCAGCACCCCTCGAGGAAAGGCAGCGTGGCAGTCATGCATCCTGCTACTCGAGGGGAACGTAGCTGTGACTTGGTGAAGTAAACGGCCATTCCGCGGCTGTGTTGAGGGTTCGTACTGCGGGGATCGATCGCTTTCAGCTCAGAAGGGCTCATATTCTCGTCGTGAACTGCCTCGGAAGCAAGTGCTATCTTAGGAGTGAATCCGGCCTTTTGCAGAGGGCAGCAAATGCTCGCAGTTCCCCATTGTGCACTTGTGCTGCTTGATGCCAATCCATTTTGCACTCTACGTCAGATGGGACCACTTTAGCCGGCAAGACAGCTAGATAACGGCATGCCGAACTACCAGCAAGTAGATAAATAAAGCCTATATTTTAAACTTGCGTGTTTCCTAATTTAGGGACGCCCTTAAAAATTTTTATAAGTTATTGGGGCATAAACGATTCATGAATTTTAGCTAGAAAGGTCATGCACTAAACTTAGCATCAACCAAGGCATGTCGTCATTCTCAGACCAGCCAGATGTCGCTTATGGGTATGCCCAACTAAATTCAAGGGTCCACATGATCTCGTTCGAATAGCACGTCGCAATATTGTTTCAACACCTCTCCGATGGCCATGCTGGAGGCACTACCATTACTCTTTTGTGCGTCAGAACGAGGATGTACCAGTAGAGTTGATTCAGTGACGGTTTGCCAAGTAGTAAAAAAGGCGGCCTGAGCCTGAGGCTACCGTATTATTCTGTAAGACGGGCTCAGAGATTTTTTCAGTAGGTCGGTGATGGATTGCAGCAAGGCGGCACATTGTGGAATAATATGGCGTGAAGAATTGGTAAGACCTGAAAACTCGCCAAGCTGGCGAAGGGTGTTGAGCACCGGGAAATTCCTGACATCCTCGATGGGGGACAGCTATGGAAAGATGCCGTAATGTTATGGCCCACGAAATGTAGCTCGGAGGTTCCCAAATGATGTTTATGTATGTTCACGACGAGTCTATGCTGTGGTAGACATTGTAAATGTCCACGCAAGTGGCCATCGTGATCTTCTGGAGTGGCGCTGGTGATTAGTATATCATCGATATACGTGAATACTGCAGGCAAAGCTCGTGTCACTCAGCGATGAACACTGGAATTTTTTTCTGGCATTGCCCAACCCAAAAGGCATGCGCCCAATCTCGAAAAAAATTAACGGCGTCGTGATGGCAGTTTTGGGGGTGGCATTGGATTCAAGTGGTATCTGCTGGTGCGCCTTAGCCATATCCACATTGCCGAAAATGCTGCACCCATCCAGATTAGATGTGAAATCTTAAATGTGGGGAAGTGGGTAATTTTCATAGGTGGTTTGAGCACTGAGAGCGTGGTAGTCCCTACGTGTGCGGCCGTCAGTGATTTCTCCTATCGTTTCCCGACCAGGTACAAGTTGGCATGCACCTCCTAGCACGATGCGCAAAACACAGGTGATGACAGCAGGTTTGCTGGGACTCAGAGATCCTTGACCGCCTCTCAGCAGAAGACGATGAAGTACACAGACTTCATGACCGCTGGCGTCGTTTGGGCTCGCGAAGTGAAGCAATGGCAGCCGTGACATCGTCAATGCACGCTTCGAGCTAGGTTACCGCTGAAAGCTCAGGCGTAATTGAGAGGACAGAAAGCGAAGGCGCGGCAGCCTCATAGTTCTTATCGGCAATCTCAGCCAGGTCACAGAACACCTATACAAACTTAGAGACGGGAAACTGTACCTTCCACAATGCTACGGAAATAAGCGTAGCGGTGGCGTCGTGAACTAAAGTATGCGACCACAAGTGGCGCTGCACAACAGGAAACGGAAACGGGGTTTTGCACACGCTTTACCAGGTGTTCTGTGGATTTACTGGGTTTCTGGCCGCTGCGCCTCGATCGTGCTCCCGCCAGGTTAGTTGCTGTGTGGCAAACGTAGCGCCTATATAAATATATGTAGGCGCTACGTTTGCCACACAGCAACCAAACTGGCGGGAGCACGATCGAGGCGCAGCAGAATACATGTAGCGCTGAGTCATATCGAGTTAAGGCGCACTGTGAACTGACTTTTAAGGGCACCCCGAGCGGTTTTTCGTTCATTACGCCCCCGTTACCCCGAGTTGTGTCGCCGCGCTCCAGCTGTCGCATTTCGTGTAGGGCTACTGACAGAATGCGCTTTCCAGGTGGCACGATGGCCTCGACTGGAATAAACGCACACGACACCAATGATTGAGTAAGCCTGAAAATATTTTATTTGCATTTTACAAGCACAACAAAAAGCACACGTCTACGCATCCACACAAACGCGGTTACATAGTCGAGAACATAGTCAAGAAATGGCTCATTAATAAGGGTAGCACAAGCGCATAAGAAAGAAGACGTAAGCTACAAAACGTACGGTCGGCTGCTAAGTATAATAATTTCCCTGTCACCGCGTGTCACTTATATACAGCATCTTTACAGCACTACCAGGCCGGGTAGTTTGGCGGAAAGAACGCAACAGCTTACGGCCGTCAGCTGCCTCTTCCTTACGGGTGTCATAATTTTCCTAATCGCATCAACGTCGTGCAAGTCCGCATACAGGCATCTGTATCTGAACCATATGTTCCAGCTTAATAAATGTGTAGTGAAATTATGATAACCACTGCGTCTTATCAAACGTATTGGTTTTGCAAATGCGCATTACAGCTGATGGAACGACATACTGTAAGTGAAGCACAAGAGAACAAGGACAAAAGAAGGATACAACACTTGAAGAAATGAAGAATTAGTAGGCGTACAGCAAACAAGCGATGACGGAGAACACACAATGATGCATCGGGTGTTCTGTGACATCGGTTTGCGTACTTACGGTGTTATGGAGATCAACGGCATAAAAAAATTACCGACGATTACGTTACTTCCTAATGCGAAATTTGAGCGCAGCAAATAAGCTGTTTCACCTTTTCGATAGATTGAGGCAAAGAAATCGAGCAACACATGTATGCGCTATCACAGAATTTTTTTTTATTTTTCAAACGTATTCCTTTAACAAAGACTCCACTAACAGTTCTTCACAGTCATGAAGGAAGCTTTGTGGTCGGAGAAATAGACTGATATATGTTCGACTTGGTACACCAATGCTTGATTCTCAAAGACGAGATCTATACAAGTGCCTCGCGAGGTTGTCACAGCCGTGGGACGCGTTACGAGCGATATTTGTAACCGTTTGTTGTCGAAAAATGAGGAATGTCACCTTTCCGCACGGATTGCATGCATGAAGAACACAGTCTGAATTGACACAAGTCCGAGTTGGGAAACGCACACCGGAGATTCTCACGGCACGTATCCGGAAGCGGTTTCACGTCATTTTGGAACCAGAGCCGATCACACACTGAACACACACTTCCAAACGGATTGTCTGTAAAGTGTCGCCGGAAAGCATTTGTTGCACCCTGACTGTTTGCGAGCCTTTGTTTGCGTTTGGCCTCGGCCTCGGCCGCGCGAACGGTAGAGTCTTCTCTGCGACGGCGATGAGCTTCTGCTTCAGCCTCGCTTACTGCTGGTTGCTCTCGACGGCGGCGATGAGCCTCCGCTTCGGCGGTGCGAACGGCAGGGTCTTCTCGGCGGCGGCGATGAGCTTCTGCTTCAGCCTCGCTTACTGCTGGTTGCTCTCGACGGCGGCGATGAGCCTCCGCTTCGGCGGCGCGAACTGCAGGGTCTTCTCGGCGGCGGCGATGAGCTTCTGCTTCAGCCTCGCTTACTGCTGGTTGCTCTCGACGGCGGCGATGAGCCTCCGCTTCGGCGGCGCGAACGGCAGGGTCTTCTCGGCGGCGGCGCTTAGCCTCTGCTTCGGCGACGCGTACTCCTGGATCATCTCGACGGCGGCGACGGTAAGCTTCTGCTTCGGCGGCACGCACCTCTGGATTCTGACGGCGACGGCGCTGGGCCTCTGCTCTGGCAGCTCGTTTAGCAGCAGCAGCAGCAGCAGCAGCAGACGGAGGACTTCCATCGGTCGTCTCGCTCATGGCTCAGAAAGAACTGGCAGATAATTTCGCAGTGGCGAACGGCAGCGGCAATTTCGGCTCGGCGGTGCACATATACAGATCCGCCGCCACCGATCGGGCTCTCTGATTGCCACCGCACAGGGCGAACGGCAGCGGCAATTTCGGCTCGGGCGGTGCACATATACAGATCCGCCGCCACCGATCTGGCTCTCTGATTGCCACCGCACAGGGGTTGCATTGGAGGAGGAGCGAAGAAAGGAATTAAGTTCGAGCCGGCGCTTTGACAACCGGAGACTCGCAGGAAGAGGGGGGAGGGGGGCGGCGTGTACACCCAGCGGCAAACGATGGGGGCAGAAGCGCGCGCAGCAAGCGGACAACACGATAAAGGGAGGAGGGAAGAGATAGCAGCGACTGACTGATGCCGCTGACGCCGATAGTGAGTCAACCCCAGCTGCGGAGTTGGTTTCAGGGACAACGCCGCCGATGCCGACACAAACAATATGATACCCTCGCTTCCGCAGCGCTAAGAACCAGGTCTAGCCATGGGAAGGTGGTCACGTATTCGTCGACGTGCCGGGGCCTACGTGAAATAACCGGCGCGTCGGCAACTGAAGAGCACCCTATCCGCCACACAAGAACAGGGGGGGGGGGGGGGACCCTTTCCTCCTCTTTCTGCATGGCGGCGACGGTGTTCTATGCAGTCACGTTATCTTGACTCTCTAGCGGCGTCAGCGGCATCCAGCGGTATCAGTCGGTCGCTGCTAGCGCTGGGGGGATGAAAGGGGGGCGGAGCTGGTTACGAGGCCGACGACAACGCCGACGACGACGCGAAACCCAGGAACGGACGCCAAAGAGCTGCGCTCTAAAACGTACCTTCAAGCGTACTCCCTCAACCTCCGCCGCATTCATTATGACAATCAACGCCTAAACAAAATGAGGCACTATTTTTTGCCAAGAGTAGACCTCTTTACAGCAAGTCTATGTAATGACTCGCAGACGAAACCAGCATTTACTTTCGAAAATGTTTTACCGCTGTAGTATTCGAACGCCAACGGCCAGGAAACACATCGATGCCAATAGGCTGTCGGTGGTTAATCAAGTACAAGAACCTTCACGCTATGACTAAAAAGCAGCTTCAACAATCAAATTTAAAAAAATCAACTGCCTACTTACCTGAGGTAACAAAACATCCTTAGACACCTCGATTGTTTATGTCAATGGTTTGTGTAAAGTAAAAAATTCAGCATGTTCAGCGCCCCTAGCAGAAAAAGCACAAATTAAAGTATTCGACCAAATTACAGTAGCTCCACTTGCGCGCTTACGCTGAAACACGCCTCGATTGATTTTTCGCCCTCTGTGGCCATTTGTTGAACTTGAGAGTGTGCGGGGCCTGGCCAGGTGATCTAGCATCGTATCATCAACCACCACAAGGACGAGGCGAACAGGTTAGGGAATGCTGTGCAGGAAAAGTTCCCTGAGCAGTGCGCTGTGCGTGGTGACGTTACCTTCACCCAAGAGCTGCCGCTTCCGATGCAGCATTTGGGAGGGGCGTCTATCGCGAAGCTCTTCGCTCGTCACGAGTTCTTGCAGGCGAGTACGTTTCGAAGGTACGGTACGCGTCAGCATCTTCTCCTTGAGTCGCTTATACGGATTTTCTGCCAGAGGCTGGTTGGGGACGTTGGTAACGACGTTCACTATTTCGGGTGATAGTACTAGACCAGTCGGTAGTGCTGTGTTGTCTGCGAAGTGATCTGGGGCAGGTGGAATTGCGCCTCGGCCTGTAAAAACCACACCTGGGGATTTTGCGTCCGAAAGGCTGGCAGCTGAAACTGCAAGTCTGCGATATTGGGGAGGCGAGGGCTTGACTCGGTTGATGGGCATGATGTGGAGAGCGCCTGATGCGCAGCGTTCTTGCCAAGTTCGGTCATGTTTTAGTCCTAGGTCACCATTGTGTAGCGCGAAAGCAAAAACGACCGCCACGTACGCTACAGAACTGATATTGGACCCTATGCCCCACTACCATCTTTAAGGCCTTCGTTCTTTCTGCTGTGAACATCCCCAGGCGCCGTAGCAGATGCGGACGCTACACTCTTAACACTACCATGATCGCATGAGTAGACCTGTCGTGTCAAAGCCGCATAGCCCTTTGAGGCATTTGGCTCGAACAAATGCTTTCTGACGCTCTCTTAGACTGTATGGTGTCCACAATTGGCAAAAGTGCTTCAGCATCTCACTCATAGGAGCTAACGCAACGTAGACAACGTGTGAGGCTATATCGCCTTAATGATTTGCCCAGGTCAAACAGGTTTTAACATTTCATCGCCAGAGTACAAATGCGATCGTCGTTTTTCTGTACACGACATGGCATATGCATTGATGCAGACCATTGCGTAACACATAGTCACGGATGACGGAAGAATTGGTGCTTGTGTCACTGGTGAAAGGTGAAAGTAAACATTGGTCGTCAGAAATACATGAGAAAAAGAAGGCCGCACCTAGAACATTCGTTTTCGAACCACATATTTTTGTTAGGCAAGAAGTCTGGAACAATACGACATATCCTAGACGAAGCTGGACGCAAACTGAAAGAGGACACCGCATTAAATTACACCCGAAAATAAGACCCGAATCTCTCTAAATCATTGAAAGGTTGTATGTGAGGAAAAAAAGAGCATGAAAGAGATGGAAAAACAACTGGTGCTGACAAATTTAAAGCGCAAGAAAGCCGAAGAAAAAAACCTTAAGCGCACAGCCACAGGGCTAGACGTGGTTCTCGTTAGGCTGGTTAAAGAACTAGGACCAAAAAGTTAGGATACTCTGCTGAAAGTAGTAGAAAATACATTGAGAGATAGACGAATACCACGTAGTTGGTGGCAAAGTGGAATGAAATTAACTTATAAAAGCAAGGGGGAGAAAGGTAAAATTCACTTGTATAGACCATTGACCATTTGAATATACAGGTTAGCAATCCAAGCAATCAAATTAATGCTGCAAGCACAGGCAGAGGATATGGACATTTTGAGAGAATATATATATATATATATATATATATATATATATATATATATATATATATATATATATATATATATATATATATATATATATATATATATTTATATATATATATATATATATATATATATATATATATATATATATATATATATATATATATATATTCTCTCAAAATGTCCTTATCCTTATCCTCTGCCTGTGCTTGCAACTTTAATAAGGCCATTTTGAGAGAATATATATACATTGTGACGCCGCAGTTATCACGACGTTTATTCCGCTTCAAAGATACGGCGAACCGACTACGCCCACAGCACGCATCACAGTCGAGAGCCAGCCCCACAAGCGATGATGAAGAAGAACCCCATATAATAATAATAATAATAATAATAATAATAATAATAATACTTTATTGCGCCAAGTATTGAAAAATTGTACAAACATCCGGCCTGCCAAAGCCTCATTGGGCTTGAGTGGCAGAGCCCGACAGGCAGCGGAACCACGCAGATAAAGACACAGGCATGAACGCACATTAAAAGTTACAGAACATCAAATTAGTATAGTGGCAAAAAAATAATAATAAAAATAGACACGGAACCCAAGTTACACATATAAAAAACACAACAGAATAAAGAGCAAGGAAGGAAAATAAAATAGCATGAAAATACTCAGATCAGTGCAACAAATACTGCAGTAACCAGCGAATTCACAGGATTCATTTGATAAGTGGTGGAGCATGCGTGTACAACGTCGTACACCCACTAAGTAGCGTATCGCAGCATCTTTTTTATTTTATATTTAGTTTTTGCACGGCGAACACTTGGAGCCAACCTATTGAAGTAAAAGGGAACGTAAAAATCTCTTACTCGCTTTCCATATCTTGTAAACCGTCGGGGAATACAAAAAGCTTCCTTCGGTCGAAGAGACCGTGTGGGAACATACAGAATTTTATAGTCACTAAACCAAAAATGTTTCAGGACAATAGTTTCCATCAAAAGGCGATCAAAATCAGGTAGCGAAAATACCTTAAAAACATCAGAATTGGGGCGCAGGCCTAAATCATAGCCAATATTTTTTAACAAAGATCTTAGGAGAGAATTGATCCTGTTCTTCCAACGAACTGCACAGTGACCATAGATCGTTATGCCATAACGTAGTACGCTATAACCGAGAGCGTTTACAATAGCTTTGCGTATTGAAAGTGGCATATAGTATCTAATGTTATACAGCATACAGGAGACGGTTCGGAGCTTTTTACGAATGTGGGATAAGTGGTCATTCCAAGAAAGAGCACTGTCAAAGTATAATCCTTGGTATTTCACAGTAGTTTTATAGCTCAGGGGTAGACATTGACATTGAGAACAATTAGATCCGTGCAAGAGCAGCTGCTGGTTCAAATCTACTTTCTTCATCGGGCTGTGAAAACATATAAGTTGGGTCTTAGAGCTGTTTACTTTGATTAGGTTGCGTGAGAATTACATCAAGAATTGCACGAGCTCGCGCTGCAGCGTGATTCATACGTACGTTACTGCAAGCTCATATTCATTGCATCATTTATTTATCAGTTGCTGAAGGGACAGGTGGCCGCTACTACAGTGCAGGCATAGCTACTTGTCTAGCGGCATGCAGTCAACAAAGATTGCAGGAGGCCCGCCGCTTCGCAGCATGTCGAAAGACCGCTGCCGTCGCGGCGCGCACGATCGTGCGATCGAGCAGTTCGTACATCGAGCCACGCTGAAAGACCGTTGCCGTCGCGGCGCGTACCGTCGTGCACTCGAGCGGTTCCGTACACATGATGTCTGCTTATCGCTGCTGTGAATTCATTTATAGCAAGCATTTCCTCGAGTTTGTGCACCTAAATCTAGCAGCGTGCAAACCTTATCTGAAGTTCAACTTCGTACGCGACTCGCTTCACTTGCGATTGACACCTAGCTAAAACTTCGCCGCTTATTTCTTGAACGGCGCACACGTATTCGGCATTGCATAATTTCTTGCCTTTACGCAGCGTGCCACCCCTGCAAAAATCTTCGGCGCGCGATATTCGCAGCAAGACGTGGTTCAAGTTCAAGTTTATTGTTTCATTCTTTAGTGGTACATATATGCAGTAGAAGTTATACAGAAAGAGGTCCCACAGTTAGAAACTGCAGCGGGACCTCTTGTTCTTAGTTACAGAGTAATATATAAATAAAAAGGCGTCAATTGCGGTTATAAACAAAGAACGGATTACACAATTTCTACAGTGTTAAAGTAATAAAACCTGTGGCAACACATCACAACATAAAAAAATGTACATAATGTGCAACATAAAAAATACTTCAACACCGAAAGCGGCGGGTCCATATTGTAAACGTGCTTTCTGGAACACACGACCAATCTTGGTACTACCCAGTTCAGGACAGAGGGCGCTTTTTAGCACCATTTTTCGCAGCGTCCCCTGGGCAATGCAAGAGCCCCATTGACACCGGTGCACAAATCTCGGTGATGAGCGCTGGTCTTCATGAGAAGCTGAAGAAAGCATGCCACCTGTCGTGCAACGTGCAGTAAGAGTCGCTGATGGGAGTGCACCTACCGCTGTTGGAACATGTATTGCGCGCGTCACTATATCTAGCCATCGGACAAGTGCTCTGTTTCCTGTGCTTGAGCAGTGCCCATACGACGTGATCTTGGGCATTGACTTTTTATCCACACATTCAGCCGTTGTTGACTGTGCCACCGGTGTCCCTCAATTTGAACTCCCTTCTGTCCCCGAAAGTATTACACAACTGAGTACTGTCAAGCTTGTGCGAGTGCCGCCGCAATCCACTGCTTATGTTCTTTCGACGTCCTATCCTTCTGTCGCTAACAGGGATTACGTTGCATTCCCCATTACTGATGTTGTCTTGGCAGACAATGTGACCCTACGACACACGTTTGTCGAAATTGTGAACAAAGAAGCTTATCTCCCTGTGCTCAACTTGGCTTATCCACCCATGTTCTACTTTCAGGGATTGCGCTTGCAACGTTGCCATCTCTAAATGACTGTCAGATTTCTATGCTAATACGTGAAGCCCCTTCACGTCCTACAGAGCAACAGGATCCATCAGCTTGCATAACCAGGAAATTCGACAAAATGATCACTGCGTACTTTTCACCTGCACACGCTGCTAACTTTTCCGTGTGCTAGCGTCGTATCTGAATGTTGACTTCGACAACCACCCGCCTGGCCAGACAAATAACAGTTGTCATGTATAGAACCGACACCGGCGATGCACACGCTATTCATCGTCTTCCGTATCGCGTTTCTGCTGCTGAACGGATGATTATACAAAAATAAGTTGACAAGAAGACAGAAAAAAGTAATACAGAACCCTAGAGTAGCCCATGGGCATCTCCAGTGGTGCTTGTCAAGACAAAACATGGCACCTGGCGTTTCTGGGTCGATTACAGACACCTAAACAACATCACTAAGAAAGACGTATATCCGCTGCCTCGTATAGATGACACCCTCGACTGCCTCCTCGGATCATCTTATTTGTCGTCCATCGATCTGCGGTGTAGCTATTGGCAAGTTGCCGTAAATCCTATGGACCGCGAGAAGACCGCATTTGTAACACGTGACGGGCTGTACAAATTTAAGGTTATGCCCTTCGGTCTATGCAATGAGCCAGCCACATTTGAGCGCGTGATGGATTCGCTCCATCGAGGCATCAAATGGCCGACCTGCTTATACTGCCTGGATTATGTTATCGTTTCTTCAACGACATTTTCCAGCCAGATTCAGCGCATATCGGCCATTCTCCAAGCGTGACGCAGCGCCGTTCTTCAGCTCAACTTTTCCAAGCGCCACTTTGGTCACCGCAAAATGAGTGCTCGGACATGTTAATGGCGTAGAAATCCGACCTGACCCTGAAAAAAATCGCGCCGTGAAGCATTTCCCCGTACCTTCGTCTACCAAAGATGTTCGCTCCTTCATTGGCGTATGTTTTTACTTCCGTCGCTTTGTCAAAAAATTTAGTGACATTGCCTGCCCATTCACTGAACTCCTCAAGAAAGATACGCCTTTCTCATGGGGTCGTAGCGAACCCATGCACTTTCTGCTCTTATACGCCTTCTCACGACTTCTCCTCTGTTGGTGAACTGCGACCCTCCTGCTGCTACGGAAGTTCCGACGGACACCAGTGGATGCGGATTCGGAGCCGTCCTTCCCAGCACCAGCATGGTCGTGACGGCGCCGTAGAGTATGCTGGCCACCTGCTAGCTGCCCCAGAGCGCAATTATTCAACTACCGAGCGTGAATGCCTTGACCTTGTTTGGGCCATCTCCAAATTTGGGCTTTGCTGGGCTTTGCAGTTGCAAGAGTACTCGTTTTCCGTCGTGCACAGGTCTGGCCAATTACACCAGGACGCGGACTGCCTGTCTCGATATCCCATTGATCCACCCCACGAAACCAACCCTGACAACGATGATTTTGCTCTTTCTAACTCGGACTTTCTCCGTGTCGGCGATGAACAACGGCGGGATCCGGCGTCACGTTCCATCATCGACCGTCTCAGCTCCGGGGCTTCTGACGAGTCGCTCCGGATGTTTACCTTACATAGTGGAACTTTATACCGCCCAAATGTATACCCCGAAGGCCCTGAGCACTTGCTGGTGGTACCCTCCCACATGCGTCCCACTGTCCTCCAGCAGCTTCACGACGAATCCACTGCAGGTAGCCTTGGTGTAACGCGTACTTATGATCGTGTGTGGCGTCGTTTCTTTTGGCCTGGGCTTTACCGCTTCCTGCACAAGTATGTTGGCAGCTGCGAGCTGTGTCAACGATGCAAGAGGCCACCGGCGCTTCCTCTCGGCCTTCTTTAGTCTATCGATGTCCCTGTAGAGCCGTTCTTCCGCGTCGGCCTCGATCTGATTGCACCTTTCCCTACATCAGCATCAGGGAACAAAGAGATCGCTGTCGCGACAGACTTGCCACGCGCTACGCTATTACACGTGCGCTTCCAACCAGTTGTGCTACCGATATTGCCGACTTCTTTCTCCGCGATGAGATTCTGCACCACGGAGCTCCACGTCAGCTGCTCACCGATCGCGGTCGTTACTTTTTGTCCTGGGTCATCGATAACCTCCTGCGCTCCTGTTCGACAAAACACAGGTCACCGCCACCTATTACCCTCAGACAAACGGGCTCACCGAACGGCCGAATCGCACCATAACCGACATGCTCTCCATGTGCGTTGGCACCGACCACCGCAACTGGGATGCTAAATTACTCTTTGTTCCTTGCGCCTATAGTACGTCACGCCACCATACTGCAGGTTCTTCTCCGTTTTATCTTCTTTTGGCCGTGAACCGACACTCCCCATGGATACATTACTCCCATCCGCTCCAGAATAACCATCGAAGTACGCACACGATGCCATCGCAAGGGCGAACGCTGCAAGTGATATCGCGCGTGACCGCCTTATGATGTCGCAGGCATCGCAGAAGTTGTGTTACGACTGTCGTCATAAGGATGTATATTACGCTTCGGGATCCTTAGTGCTCCTCTGGTCGCCAACTCGACGAGTTGGTCTATCAGCGAAGCTTCTACCACGTTACCATGGTCCTTATCGCGTTCTGCGCTAAGTTACCGACGTGACATATGGGATTGCACCAGCAAAGCCAATGCTGCCTTCTACGCCGGTTCATACTGATGTACTTCTCATTGCTCGGCTAAAGCTGCATAACCGTCCGCTGATACAGCACTCTACCCTACACGGACGTTGCGAGTGCTTTTGCCCGGGGTGTAATGCCGCGAGACTGAAGAAGTCTGTCGCATTGGGCCAGCATCGATGAAGAAGACGTATAGGTGGCTCCTCGCCATATTGGCTGCTGACTCCTGTGCTTCTCGCCTTCATTGAAAATATTTGTAAAGATACGTTTTTTGCGCAACAATATTGTTTATTTTTGTCAATTGTCTTGTAGTTTTTCTTTGTTTATCATGTATGAACACATTAGCAGAGGATTCAACGTGATCGTACTGGATGACTTGAGCCACTTGCCCAGAAGACCTCAAGAAATGTCAACAGGCATTCACCAACATGTGCAGCGATATGTGCAAGGAAGTTCACATGTCAGTTGATATGTCAGTTATATATGCAATGAAGTTCGATGTCTATGCCAAATATCACGACACGTGTAAATTTTCAACAAACATTTAAATAAACATACTGCTATTATGATGTCTGAGTAGGGTTTCATTTTCTATACGTATAGCAGTCGTTAAAGTATGTGACAAAGTCAGAATGCTGTGGAATAAAACTTCTCTAAAGCTCCAACAATATTTATGAGAATGCGTAACGCACTTCTATTCTTCACTTTTGTACCGCCAACGCTGAGTCAAATCACTTTCCTCATCTGCATTGCACGTATAATGTATTTTGTAATGTGGATTCACAGAGGGCAGCTGCAATGTGGTTTGTTATGGGGGGGAGGGGGCAGGAGATTATTATATCAAATTCTAAGTTGGTCGACGAGTATTTAATCCGTAATTCTGACTCTGTCGCCTTAAGCGTCAACCCTTGTCCACGACTTGACACCTGCGTGAGCAAATAATGCCTATTATCGCCGTATCTTATCAACCAAGACAAAAAAGGAAATCACAATATTGCAAGTGTCAGCTGGAACAGTTTGACACAGAAGGGGGCAGCCGCATCAGTAAGGAAGCGCAGCAAACGATCGGGTCGTCAGTTAATTCAAGAGCAGAACTGGAGCCCCCAGGCTCTTGTCACACCGGTAAAGCAGGAGTTGCTTACAACTACTTCCTCGCACCTTTTCCTCGCACGCCGGAAGGGCGTGCGGGGAAAATCGGTTTCCCAGCCTCGTACGACTGGGAAACCGATAGTATAACTCTGACTTAATCGGAAACATGTCAGATTTATTTAGCCGTTGCGACATCATTACACGCAAGAGTAGATAGAAGGTTATTTTTTTCACCGCCTACAAAGCTCGTCGCTTCGCTGGTCGCCATTTTCACCCTTTCGTGTCTGGGAGCAGGGCACAGACGCTTTCCGCATCTGTTGAAGCACTCATCCCAGTGATGCTGCGTGTACCGGTTGGAATTGCAATGCGCAAAGCCCCTTGCGATCATACTTGGTTTCAGAAATTCCCGTCTGCACTTAACCATATTTCTATACAAGATGCACCATTATTTCAACAATGGTTCTCAGTGACTGCACTTCAAGAATTAAGGACGTCCCCACAGGCAGATGTCCGGTCTGCAATTGTATCGGAGACCTAAGAATGTTTTTCGGGTGACAAAAAAAAAACTGTGCTTGTCTTACTGATCAGTCCGAGACCATTTTATCTAACGAACAAAAGACAGAGAAAAAAGACTAACTTAAGGAAACAACAATGTTAAGCATAGCAAAGTTGAGTATAGTATGGTAATATTGATCCACTAGTGTCTCAAAACAATCGTCCTTTCTGTCTTCGAATATGTATAACTATTTACAGGCATGGTGCTCAAATGTTTAGAAGGGCTTAACGAAATTAGTGAACTGCTATACAGTAGGAGCACACACTGCGTGCTTAGGATGAAGTGCTACAATTGTTTAATCTGTACCTTGATTTCTTAAATTATTAAAGGGACATAATGAGAAGTTGCTAATTATCGGATAACTATTTCAGTACTCGTGGTACGTACCGAGAAAAAGTACTTTTTGCAATGCATTTATTACTTCTTCAAATGATTAACAATTTCGTTTTTGGGCAACATCAGAGTAGCATGATATCAAGGGCTTCAGAATAGCTCATGTGGCTTGGAATTAACACAAGAACCCGGTGACCACAGTGAAAATGAAAATATTACTGTGGTCGTTGCCTTGCTAGTACTTTCGTAGTGACATATAAAATAAGAATTCAACCTTCCAGGATAGTAAACATGGCAAATAGAACTAACTATAGCAGCTGCAAAACGGAAAGAAGCCTCAGCATTGAAGGTCTACATGGCAGCTACAGCAGTGCTTCCAAAGGTGGCTACTAGCAGTAAGTGGAAGGAGCGTTAGCTGGGCTACGTTCTAAGAGGGCTAGGTCTACAGTACAGCTTACAAAAGACGGCTACTATCTGTGGCCTTAACTAGACCTCTACTAGCTAGCTACGTGCTTCCTGGGACGTTGTCGTACCATCGTCGTGATACCATTGCGGTTGTTCCATTCTCTTCGTTCTAACTGCGTCACCCCTCTCCCATCATGCCGTCGCGGTCACACCATTGTAGTCGAACAGTGTGCCGTCACAAAATTGTCGTAATGCAGACATCGTCTAGCTGCGTCGTTTTACCACAACCATGACTTCAGTAACATCAGTACATTGTCGTTCTGCCGTTGCTGTCACGCTGTCATTTTAACATGGCGGTTACTTGAGTAATGTCATTCCAATGTAGTCATGCCACCGTCTTCATACCCCGTTTGCCGTTTAAGCTATGTGATTCTTTCGTCGTTCCACCATAGTCATGTTGTCGCCATTCAATCTTTATTATTCCACCGTTGTCATGGCATCGTCACCATTGTACCATCGTCACACAGTCACTATTATGAATCCGTAGTCATACCTTCGTTGCCATGCTTTCATTCTAGTGCCATCGGCGTCGCCTCAGCTTCATAATTCGAGGCACGTACATTTTCACTCAACATATTCATTCGTAAGTGCTCTTCTTGTCTGCGTGTCTTCCGAAAATGTCAGTCAGCGTGCTAGCTTCTCTTGTTATGAAGGCGGACGTCGGGCATATCATACTCAAGCTGCTCACTGAATTGTGGACCTACAGTTGGTTTCAATAGTTCTAGCAGATTTTGGTTTAGAAAAGCATGCGCTATGATGCAATAACCTAGATGTGCACTGTTCCATTCCATGTGCCATTCCATGAGGTTTTTCTTTTAGAGAATGGGAATGTTGTCGACAAAGAGAAATCGGAATTCACCTCGGTGAGATTCAGCTATAATAATAAAAATGGCTTCCTTATCTCTCAGCTTCGGCAACTGAGCGCCACCGAAATCGTAGCAGTACACTTTCTTGCTACGAATGAGGTTTACCACTTTTTCCAATCAGTTTTTTAGGGATTGGAAGCGTAAGTGTGGGACCATACGTCGAAGACTGCACAGACTTGGGTGGTCACTGATTTATCTCCTGTAACTTCCAGACGTTGCTCGAAATACATAAGCTGATAACTACAAACATTCTCGGGCACCACTTCCACTTGGGCTATCTTGTAACCACAAACAGAAAAAACGGTCGGTGAGGTGCCTTGTATATGTCTCATGAGCAAGAAAATTGTATCAAATGATACCTCCTGATGCCCAGAACACGCAGCAGTAGTCAGCAATTAAGGATATAATAAATAAATTGCATAATTAGCCGCAGATAATCGGGCTTAGCAGAGCGCACATTATTGTATGGCTAGCCTAAATTTTCCTTGTTTCCGAGTTTGATAGGGTACACGCGTGCATGGGGTATCCTGGATATTCATGCATGGCCCACGCTTTCGGCGCTGATGTCGAGTTTGCTTGCTTTCGGAGACAAGGCCTTCTTTTCTCGCTTCACACTGTTTAGGTGGATCTGGTATCTGGCTATCTTTTAGCGAATTCCTGAAAATATTAGGACCAATAAATGTCGACAATAAAGAAGACAAGGTGAATGTAAGAGTAATTGTGCAATGCAATGCGACTAACGTATTAAGGGAGGGAAAACGAGACAGGAGTGAGAATAGAAACATGTATTAAACAGTTTTTTCATCAGCCACCACGTACATTGACATTGTCTGTTTTAGCGTAGACACTTGGCTTACTCTTTTTTTTTTACGAGGAGAATATATGCGATTGCTTTCCATTTGCGCGTACACAGTTAGTGAGCCATCCAGATAGAATTCATGTACAAAGCAGGAGAGAGAGACCGAAAACATTTATTTCGACCATCCAGGTCGTTGCTCATTCCACGACTACACTGGCCATGGCTGCTGGATGTACTTACTGGACGGGAGCTTCTTGTCTCGCCAGGGTATCACCGGTCAGCTGTGCCTCCCCACCGCTCAAATGATGTGCTAGGCGTCTTTAAGTGTTGAGGTTTGCCCCCGCTCCCCCACGAGGTGTGAAAGAGTGTAGGGCGTGTGTCACCGCACCAGGGGCAGATACCGCGATATGTTTGTGGGTACATCTTGCTGTATCTGTGTAGTTTTGGGAATGTGTTAGTCTGAATGAGCCTGAGAGCTACTGCTTCTTCAGTGCTGAGCTTTCTCTGAGGTTGAGGATAAATCCTGCGGTTATGTCTTTGGATCTCGAGTCGGTCGCAGTAATTGGATGGCAGCGGCACGTAGGTAAAGGGTGGGGATTGATGAGACGATTGGTTTTAGCCCTCGGTGGATTAGCGCTCGTGCTAAGGCATTCGCCCTTCCGTTCCCCTCCAGCCCCGCGTGGCCTGGCGTCCACGTAAGCCTGCAAGAATACCATCAAATCACAAAGCAGGATATTTCAGGGCACGATTTTGGCCCGAGTATTAATCTGACGATGATCAATTGCATGATTTTTTATTCTGCAATGAATCTCAAGAAGTGCCAAACTACGTTTTCCTTCTTACTTTTTTCTTTCGCTCATTTTTCCTTCTTAGCAGACATAAAACACCGATATATTTTTCTGTGCCCAAAAGAGAAATCACTGTAAGCGCCGAATATTACGGCCGCTTCACTGCCGTAGAGTACTTGAGCGAGTGCTCTTAAAGTATATAAATGCACTTTAAAATCCACAATACTCAATAAATTATACATTCCCGTGCTCCATTTCATATACGCTGAAGGTCGCGTAATATTTTGCAAAATAATTTATCCAGAACATACCGCCTCACTTTGACGTTGGTTCTTTGTGCACTCGGTGTAATACACGGTGCTCATAACATAACGTTAATAACGATCCATTTTGGCGTATGACCCAATTACTTCAAACTTCTACTGCGTACAGCCTCCACAACTTGCCAAGAAGCAGTATGTTCATTCAAACATTCTGGCTCCACCATGCTATATAACCACCAGTGGAAGGCGCACCTGAAATAGATAATTATAAGCATCAAGAAAATGCTCCCTTAATAATGTCGTAACATATCAAGCGCTCAACAGGCTATTGACTTGTTGCTTTATGAAACGCTAATGTAGTCAAAGCTCGGATAAGTCACCTCAGTGTAAGAACCCAGTTCACTAACTTCAAATAGTCCAGAATAATTCGGCACGTTTTATCTTCACTAATCTCAAACTGCAAGCGTCACTAGTACAAGAAAATATATCCCTTATCTACCATCACTTGCATCTCGCCATAACGCTTTTCGCTCGCGCCTTTTTTATCGAAAACATTATCATTGATTACGTAAGGTATTTAATTGTCTCTCCTCTACTGTCTCTCATCATGTTTTACAACAGTGACCGCAGATATAATGTTTCTCTGTCTTTCTGCAAGATATCCACCTTCTTCAACTCGTTCCGCTAAAGAGCATCTGAAGTTGTGAAGCAGCCTTCCTGTGTTTATAGCCGATGTAACAGTCCACCATTGCTTCAAACTGGCCTTAAGTCATTGTATTTATCAGAGCAAGGTTTTTAATGTCGTTAGTATTTTCCTACAGCTTCACGCAGCTTCAGGGGCGGCCTTTCTCTCTGTCTTTCTTTTTTCGTCCTTCTTCCCGTTTTCCGGACAAATTGGATCACTGTGTAGTTCAAGATTGAAATGAGTACAGCATTAAGTTGCCGTTTGGAGGGAATAGGCTTCTAAACTAAGCATTGGCCCGACTTGGGTCATTGAGTGTGCGGCACTGGGATAGGCCCGCTCTTCAATGAATCTCTTTCAGGCTAACGTGAGCCACTTGATATGTGTCACGGGGAATGTGCCACTCTTCATTGATAAAATATTCTGAAAAACTTAGCCCGAGCTGAGCACCACGAAATCAGCGTCATATATAGCAATATAATCTTTTTGCAATTCACGCATGTCCCACGCACAGACTTCCGCGCGCGGGCGCAGCGAAATAGCGCCGCGTGTTTGCTGGGAAATGCGATAACGCAACAACAAGGTATGTAAATTATGGATTTTTACGTGCCATAACAACGATCTGATAATGAGGCACGCTGTGGCGGCGGACTCTGGATTAATATTGTTACGTGTGGAAAGACACAGACGAAAGCGGCTATTTGCAGGATATTTACATATTTACACGTCGTTCTCGCGGCGACTCGTCTCTTGAGCGTCTCTCGATAATATCGTAATACTATCTCTCCCCCCCCCCGGCGGCGAAAGCGCCATCACGATGCTGTTAAATATCCAAGGCGAGGAGAGTTGTAGGGCTTGAGCCCGGCGACGTGGACAATGTCACTGGTTGTTAGAGCGGAGGACGTAGTGGGCGTGGCTAGAAAGATTTCATAGATGACATCGGTCACTTGGCGGAGCATGGTATATGGGCTGGCGCAACTGGAAATCAGTTTTTCACAAAGGCCAACTTTACGCGGTGGGGAGCAAAGCAATACGAGGGTGCCAGGCACAAAGTGGATATCACGGTGACGGAGGGCGTAGCGTTGCTTCTTTTTGTCTTGAGACACTTCTAGACAAGCGCGCGCAAGTTGGCGAGCAGGTTAAGCATGGGTGATTGCATCGCGGGCATAATCACTAGTTGAAGCTGTGGTGGACGGCAGCACAGTGTCGAGTGGTAGCGTCGGTTTTCGGCCATACAAGAGGTAAAACGGAGAAAAGCCAGCAGTTCTTTTTATTTATTTATTTATTTATTTATTTTTATTTATTTACAATGCTGCCAGTCTAATATCTAGACCACAGCAGGTGGGAATATGATTATACATACAATGCATATCATATGTCGAGACAGGAAGAGCTGTACGCAAAGGTAATGTAAGTTAGAACCAGGTCCCAGTCACGGTAGTCGTCTGAAACGTATTTCGAGAGCATGTCTGTAAGGGTGCGGTTCAAACGCTCAGTGAGGCCGTTCGTTAGAGAGTGGTAGGAGGTGGTAAACTTATGCTGTATAGAGCAGGTACGTATGATGTCGTGAATGTCTTTGGCCAAAAACGTGCGGCCACGGTCTGTTAGCAATTCACGCGGAGCACCATGCATCAAAATGGTATCATGCAGGAGGAAGTCCGCAACATAAGTTGCGCAATTTGTCGGAGGAGCGCGGGTTAGGGGGTAGCGGGTCGCGTAGTACGCCGCGACTGCAACCCAATTGTTTCCTGATGTAGATTCCGGAATTGGGCCGAGGTCTAAGCCGACACGATGGAAGGACACGGCAGGGACGTCGATTGGTTGCAGGTAACCAGCGGGAAGCTGGGAATCTTATTGCGTCGTTGGCAAAGTTCACAAGTGGCGACGTAACGTCGTACGTAACGGGCAAGGCCCGGCCAGAAAAAAACGGCTACATACACGGTCGTAGGTTCGAGATACGCCGAGGTGTCCATTGATGCGTCGTGAAGCTCTTTTAGAACGGTTGAGTGGAGGTGTTTAGGGATCAGAAGTAGGAACTAAGAGCCGTCCGGATGAAGGTCACGACGGGACAGAGTATTGTCGCGGAGGACGTACAGGCGTAGAGTAGTACCGGCGGAGAGGGCTCAAAACGGTCACTGAGTGCTCTGATGTAGGCGGCACGACGTTGCCCTTCGGCGAAATGAAGCAGCTGTGATACAGAGAATACGCAATCAGTACTGGCAATATTGGAGGAGTCAGGGTCGTCAACAGGGTAACGCGACAAGTTGTCAGCGTCTTGGTGCAGGCGGCCAGACTTGTACACCACGGAATATCAAAATTCTTGTAGCCTCGAAGCCCATGGACTAAGCTGGCCTGTAGGATCTTTTAGCGATGAGAGCCAGCAGAGAGCATGATGGTCAGTGACTACGGAAAAAGTGTGACCGTAAAGGTACGGACGGAACTTCGCAACCGCCCAGACAACAGCAAGGCGTTCTCGTTCCGTGGTGGAATAGTTGCGCTCCGATGGTGCTAGGAGGCGCCTCCCATAAGCAATAACGCGATCCTGACCACGCTGACGCTTGGCTAAGACGCCATGACCTACGCCATGACCGCTGGCATCTGTACGCAATTCTGGAGGGGCCTCAGGGTCGAAGTGGGCGAGAAAGGGTGGTGAGGTGAGAAGAGTGACGAGACAAGAGAAGGCGGCGGCTTCTGAAGTACCCTCGAGAATCATACGCCTTTCTGCAAAATATCAGTGAGAGGTCTATCAATTGCCGCAAAATCTTGAACAAAACAACGAATGTGCGAGCATAGCCCTACAAAAGTTCGAGCGTCTGCGGCTGTCTTCGGAACCGGAAAGTCTCGGACAGGGCGAGTTCTGTCGCGATCAGGCTGTACTCCGGAAGCGTCAACGAGTTGGCCCAGAACAATAACTTGGCGGCAGCCAAAACGACATTTGGACGAATTAAGTTGCAGCGTCGCCTTTCGAAATACATCAAGTATAGTTGTTAGACGCTCAAGGTGAGTGTCGAATGTTGGTGAGAGACGGTGGCGTCGTCGAGGTAGCAGAGACAGGTGGACCATTTGGAGCCTTGGAGCAAGGAGTCCATCATACGCTCAAAAGTGGCAGGGGCGTTGCACAATTCAAATGGCATTACTTTAATTTAAATTGGTATACACCATCAGTTGTCATGAACGCTGTTTTTTTTCTGTCCATATCGTCAACAGCAATCTGCCAGTATCCAGAACGAAGACCAATAGAAGAGAAATAGCTGGAACCGTGGAGGCCATCAAGGGCGTCGTCTATGCTTGGGAGCGGGTAGACGTCCTTCTTAGTAATGTTGTTCAGATGACGGGAGCCCACACAGAAGCGCCACGTGCCGTCCTTCTTCTTAATGAACACCACAGGTGACGCCCAGGGACTCGAAGAAGGCTCAATGATGCTTTTATCTAGCATTTCGTTCACTTCACTTTGAATTACTCGGCGTTCCGACGCAAAAACTCGATACGGTCGTCGGTGGATAGGCGTAGAATTGCTAGTGAGAATCCGATGCTTGACGGCGAACATCTGGCCTAAAGGGCGATCGTTGAAGTCGAAAATATCTTGGTCGGACTATAATACTTGGCAAAGGTCTTCAGCCTGCGCAGAGGGCAGGTCCGTTGCAACCATTTTTTTTTTTTTGTATTGGGATTGGAGCCCGAGGCTGGCGCGAGGGGCCTGCTAAGCCCGCAATATCCATCGGTTGATAAAGCTACCACGTGATGGTCGCCGAGACAGTCACCGTTGGTAAGGCGAATTCTACCTTGCGGTAGAATTTGCTTTGCCAATCTAAAGTTAAAAATAGACATGCGAGTGCGGTTCGCAGTAATAGTAAGTATACTGTGAGGCACGGTAACGTCATGCTGTAGTGTAATGTCGGGCAGAGAAGTGACGAGGTACTCGCCATCGTGAACTGGTGGGGAAGACAACAGTTCAATATAGGCTATTGACTTTGGCGGCAGGCGAAGAAAGCCGGGGGGCATAAGCGGCACTGGGGTGCGTAAGAAAGTTCTACGAGAATCGGCAACTCAAGGCGAAGGGTACTCCCAGAGCAGTCAATAAGATCAGAGAGATAATCAGGCAGAGAATCAGGTCGTGGGGGCAATGAGCAATCATGGTGAAGACGACAGGAGTGTGGCGGCCGGTGATGCTGACACGTGCCGTGCACATGCCGATGATAGGCACAGTACCGTCATTCGCAACGCGGACGACGCGTGCCGACGGGGGGGTGAGAAGCCTGTTCAGTCGTCGTCGAAAGGCAGCACTCATAATAGAAAGACGTGCTCCTGCATCGATGAGTGCAGTGACAGGATAGCCTTTAACGTCAACGTCAAGAACGCTTTGGTGCGTAGGTAACGTGAGCAGAGGACTTGAGGGCAGGGTCGACAACGCAACTTCACCTCCAGAAGCTGAAGTGATTAGTTTTCCGGCTGGATCCGGGAGGCGATAGGCTGCGAAGAGAAGCGACGGGGTTAGGTGAGGGCGAGTGGCTGTAGCGAAGGTTCGGAGCAGGGGCATCATGCAATGGCTAAGGGTTTATGACGGGTGGCATAGGGAACAGAAGCGGCGGCGTATGTCCGAGGAGGTGGTGGCCATCGGTTGCGGCAGTGACGAGCGACGTGGCCGATGCAACAGCAGTAGAAGCAGATCGGCCTGTCATCAGGGGTACGCCATTCGGACGGATTGCGGCGAGTTGTGGCAGAAAAGGACTGCCGGGGACGAGGAGGGCCGCTAGAGAACTGGGGAACGCTGGGTTGAGACGTTGAACACACGTAGTTCAGACCCATGTTCTCAAATTTCTGTCTGACGATGGCCTGAATTATCGCAATCGTGGTTGCTGGCGGATCGGGAGGCGTCGCGGAGAAAGCTGGCGAACAAGCGGCCTCGAGCTCGCGGCGAACAATACGGGTTACGTCGTCACGTCATTACGTCGTCGTGGTCTGACGCATTCGACCCTCACATGTCGACGTAGCAGCAGTGTTGGGTAGCCGCATGATGTGGTGTGTGATACGGCGGCTCTTAGCTTGTTCAAGGCGACGCCATTCTTTTATGATGGCGTCGATAGTCAATACGTTGCCGAAAACAAGCAAATTGAAAGCGTCGTCGGCGATGCCTTTGCGATATGCGATATAGGATATGATACGATATGCGATATGCGATATAAAGTGGCATAGCACATATGCCACATTATATGCTTCAGACATCTCCAGCTTTGGGCATAGAGCCAAGACGTCGAATATTTATGAAACGTACGGCTCAGCAAATATTTCAACACGAGACGCAAGAGCCTTCCTCGCGGCAACATTGCGCCTAATGGGGTCGCCGAACAGTTCCCGTAGCTTTTCTTTGAAACTGTCACAGCTAGTTATCTCCTCGTCATGCGTTTAGTGCCACAAGCGTGAGGTGCCGCCGAGCTAAAAGATGACATTGGTGAGCATAATCATTGGGTTGCACCGGTTATAAGCACTGGTGTGTTCATGGAGCTTGATCCATTCGTCAACGTTCTGCCCCTCAGGGCCAGAGAACACCCCTCGGTCGCGATGTTGGGCAACCATGACGATTGGAGCAGAAGGGCAAACCGCAGCCGTTGTAGAAGGTGGTCTCGTCACTGGGAGGTGACAAGTTCGATGTACCGACCACTTCGGAGTTCCGTGGTGAGGACGGAGATCGCTGACCTCCACCAGAGTGTTACGCGTGGAAAGACATAGGCGAAAGAGGCTATTTACAGGCTATTTACACTGGAGCCAGACAGCCAGGACCACCCTCGCTCGCGCCAACAGCACATTCCAACTTCATCGTCGTTCTCGCGGCGGCTCGTCTCTTGAGCCTCTCTCGATGATATCACAATAATATCGACCCCTTGCGGTACCTTAACGTACACCTGACTCTAAGTACAGGGGTGTTTTGTATTTCGTCCGCATCGAAATGAGGCTGACGTTGCCGGGTCCATACCCCTACTTTGTGCTTAGCACTGCAACAGCAACGTCACTAAGCAACCACGTCGGGTTGATAGAGCAACGCAGCTTCATACACGCGTCGTACATAACGCGTCTCGTCTGCGGAAACACGAAGTGTCCCCACATTACTTTAATGCTAATGGAAATAACGTCAACGTCTTTTGTGAGACGGGCTCGGCTATAATGCTTCCTTTGTTAGCAAGTTCTTGCTTTCAGTGCTTTCTTTTATGCGAAGCATATTACTAGAGCTCAACCCAGCTCCTCAGGCGCGGCGGTGTCGCCTTCAATACCACGTGACACCGTGACGTCACGACAGAGGAGAAACGGGGCTCCATCTCGCGCCGTCGCTCGAGAGCTCAACCCAGCTCCTCAGGCGCGGCGGTGTCACCTTCAATACCACGTGACACCGTGACGTCACGACAGAGGAGAAACGGGGCTCCATCTCGCGCCGTCGCTCGAGAGCTCAACCTAATAGTAGGTGACTTTAATGCAGCGCATCCGGAATGGGGTTACGCTAAACAAGATCCAAAAGGCAGGCAGCTATGGGAGGATGCGCACGAGCTAGGACTCACCCTACACACGGACCCTAGCTGTCCGACCAGGGTGGGTAACAGCGTGTGCGCAGACACCTCCCCTGACCTGACCTTCTCAAAAAATATGATAGATCTCAATTGGAAAAACTCGGAGCTCAATTTCGGAAGTGATCATTTCATTCTGGCCTCGATCCTTAAAAAAGGGGTGAAGACGCGTCGTGTGCGTCAACCGAGGATCACCGAATGGGGATTATTTAGGGAGAAACGAGAGAAAGCTGCCATAGGGAAAATCACAAACATAGAGAAGTGGACGGAGGTCATCGCGCGTCACGTTGAAGAGGCAACCAAGACGATTGAAGGGGACGATGCCCCGGAAATAATGGATAGCAAACTGCTTCACATGTGGGAGGCAAAACGCGGTATGGAGCGCAGACTAAAGAAGCAAAAATGGAACCGTAATCTGAGAAGGCGGATTGCTAGACATAACAAAGAAATTGAAAATTACGCGATTAAATTATGCGAACAGAATTGGTGCAGCAGATGCGACGAGATGGAGAGGGGCATGAGCCTTTCCAAAACGTGGGGTCTGCTGAGACACCTATTAGATCCGACCAATTCGAAAACCCTATCGGGAATTAGATTATCAAAAGCCAGGCACGCGTATGAGGGTACAGACGCGGAATTTATGGACAAACTGATCACCATGTACATTGGCGATACGCTTAGCACCCCCCTCCCGGAATATGACGGAGCCCCCAATGAGGAGCTCGACGCACCCATCACGGAGGCGGAGGTCAGGGCAGTAATATTGGGACTAAAAACCAAATCAGCCCCGGGCCCTGACGGGATAACAAACAAAATTCTAAGAAATCTGGACGATGCCTCCATCAGCGCTCTGACGGAGTACATGCAAGAAATTTGGACTAAAGGCCACTTGCCACGCCAATGGAAGATGGCAAACGTGATCCTAATTCCAAAGCCGGGCAAACCCCCTAAACTAGAAAATCTAAGACCCATTTCCCTAACCTCATGCATGGGGAAATTGATGGAGCGCGTAGTCCAGACCAGACTGACGCACTTTATGGAGCAGAACGATCTGTGGCCACACGAGATCATCGGCTTCCGACCGGGCTTGTGTACGCAGGACGTGATGCTCCGACTAAAACATGACATCATTGACTCACGTTCTAGAGACGCCAAGGTAATCCTCGGCCTGGACTTGACAAAGGCTTTTGATAATGTTAAACACGAAGCGATACTCCGCGGTCTCCAAGAAATCGGGGTAGGCGCGCGAACATTCGACTATGTAAAGGACTTTCTGTCAGACAGAACTGCCTGCATGAAGTTCCAAGATATTGAATCTCCAACACTGAAATTAGGAAGCAGGGGCACGCCGCAAGGCTCAGTTCTTTCCCCGTTCCTCTTCAATGTGGCGATGAGGGGCCTCCCAGAAGCTCTGAGAAACATACAGGGACTAAATTTCAGTATTTATGCGGATGACATCACCCTCTGGACCAATCAGGGGAGCGATGCTAGCATCGAGGAGCGCCTGCAGGCGGCGGCGGATACTGTCGTGCACTATGCTGCCGGTAGGGGTCTGTCGTGCTCACCGCAAAAATCGGAGTTATTCGTCTACAACCCAAAGTCGCTCCGGTGCAAGCGTAGCTGGGACTTTGACATTAAAATAGAGGGGAAACCAGTCCCAAAGGTTAACCAAATCAGAATCCTAGGACTTTTCATACAGGAAAACGGATATAATGATGGGACAATCAAAAATCTAGAGGGCTTTGCCACGCAAGCACTTGGCATATTTAGAAGGGTCGCGCTGAAAGGACGAGGCCTGAAGGAAAGAAGCTTGCTTAAACTTACCCAAGCATACGTAATAAGCCGCGTGTGCTATGCCACGCCTTTCTTAAACATCAGGTCAGAGGAGAGGAGGAAACTCGACTCGCTCATTCGACGGTGCATAAAGAGGGCCTTAGGCTTACCAATTACCACCTCCACAGAAAAACTCCTCTCTATGGGAGTGCACAATACCTGGGACGAAATAGCGGAGGCTGTCAGAATTTCGCAGCTTGAAAGATTAAGCCGAACGACCACGGGCAGAGCTATTCTCGATATGGTAGGCCTGCAAACAGACAGGGGACTACGAGGCAAGACAAACATCCCGCTGGACTGCCGAGAAAATATAATCATTCCTCCCCTCCCTCGTAACATGCATCCCATATTCCACACGGAGAGGAGGGAAAAAAGAGCAGAAGCACTAATCAAACGCTTTGATTCAATGAACAGCAAGTCAGTTGCGTACGTGGACGCGGCAAGTGGCAAGTCGGGTGCGGCGGTCGCCTCGGTGGTCGACGGCCGAGGTGCCCCCGTATCGGCCGCCACCATTAGAAGCCGCAACTCGGAAACGGCTGAAGAAGTTGCGATAGCGCTCGCTTGCGTGGGAACGGAAGCAAATTTCATAATTAGCGATAGCAAAACGGCCATCTGGAATTTTGGAAAGGGCAGGATTTCGCCCGAAGCGGCAAGGGTTCTGGCCAGTAGACGGCTGAACAGAAAAATTAGCCTAATTTGGACCCCTGCACACACGTCCGTTCCTGGCAACGAGGCGGCCCACGAGTTAGCCCGAGCTCTCTACTTCCGGGTGGCTGTGGAACCGCCCGACTGCCGGAACATGGACGAGCGTGTGCAAAATTATACGGAGATTGTCGAAAATTATCGGCTACGCAGGAGACTGGTGCCACCACCGGATAAAAGTCTAAACAATAGAGAGGCAGTCGCATGGCGGCGCCTGCAAGCTGGGAACTTCGTAAACCCGGTCTGGGCATACCATGTTATGCATGACAGAGAAACCGATAAGTGCAAACACTGTGGGGCGAGAGGGACCCTCGATCACATAATCTGGGAATGCGCTAGCTCACCAGGGGCTAAAGCAAACATAAATTGTAGAGAGGCCTGGGAAGCCCTGCTGCGGAGCGAGGACCCTACTCCACAGCAACACGCCATCCGCCTGGCGGAAGAAGCCGCGAAGAGTCAAGACCTCTTTGCTTGCTTCTAATCGCGGAGGTTCCGGCCCCCGTCCCCAAGGCCTGTGTGCCGAGGACGGGGAGTAGGGGCCTCCTTATCCGGCGGTACAATAAAGTTGCTATCATCATCATCAAACGGGGCTCCATCTCGCGCCGTCGCTCGAGAGCTCAACCCAGCTCCTCAGGCGCGGCGGTGTCACCTTCAATACCACGTGACACCGTGACGTCACGACAGAGGAGAAACGGGGCTCCAACTCGCGGCGTCACCCCCCCCGCATCGGACGCAGTGAGCGTCGAGCAACGCAGCGTTCGGCGCGACAACGAAATGTGCGCCTGAGCAAGCGCCGCACGCCTGAGCCGACGCCGACGACACCGGCTTTTCTGCGACACGAGCTCCTTAACGCTGTCGCGCTAAAATAAAGGCTAGTATGCTTCGCATCCTGGGCTTAACCTTAGCTAAGCCACAGCCATTTTTTACTTAAGTTGTCTTGGTTCCGGATTTGTAGCATTTTTTGCGCTTGTGTTCATAGATGTACGCGAGGTATTATATACTCGTTGTTAGGTAACATCTCTCAGAGAGCCGTTATACCTTGTATGACGCGAGGGTGCAATTAATAAAGATATCATACACTCTGCCGTTAATGACGCCTTAAGATAGTGGGCGAAGACAGAATAGCAGGTAAAACATTTGACAACACATCTCCAAATGGTTGCTGTTCAACACCCAGAAAAATCGTTGCAGCCCAACCCCGCAACAAAAATACAGACGTTATTATCGTGAAGATGGTCCCCAAGCTTTGGTCAACCTACAATATGAAAGGCTGTGAAACCTAAAGAGACACTAAAGGGCAAAGCCAACACACTCGTCACAAAAATCGACTTTGCTAGCAAAGCCCGGTCGCGCATGCACGCGGCTGAGCTGATATTGAAGCAAGGTTTTTATGAGCACCAGTTCCTAGTAGGCAAGGGCGAGGGCAGGCGAACGTGATGTATCGTGGCAGATAACCACTCGTGCGGAGCTTGCTTTCACCGCAGCCGTGGCCGAGTGGTATGGGCGTCCGCCACGGCTACGGGAGGTGGCTGGTTCGAAACCCACCGGCCGGCACCCACCGGCTCAATAAACCTGGGCACAGGTGTCCCCCGACCTAGCGCTCGGTTTTCGCAGGGGTGTTAAGACCTGGAAGTGATGCGTGGAGTCCCGCCGCGCCCAACCGGGCAACCTGTTTCGACCATTAACCCAGAAGGGTGGCACTTCCATGTACGTGTCTGTCCCTGTGTTTGAACCATATCTTCACACCCGCCTAGCAGCACATGCCTGCAGGAGTGCTGCGCTAGCCGTAGCTCCTTGCAGTGCATCTTGCCTGCAGGCTTACCCCAAAGCTCAGAACCCAGTGGCTGCATGTCTGGCGGGCACTGCGCCATGTCGATCACGCACGCTTTTTTTTTTTGAGTATCAGTCACAGAGAGCTAAGTAAACGATAGATTTAATAGAACTTTGATTGGATTCTTAAATTTTTATTTACTTCAGATGATTTTCACAAATCGGGCTTCTCTGCAACAGGAGGGCAAAGGGTTATATTGCCAAATAATATTTACCCCTTTTTGCAGGTAAATACCCCAAGGCTATTGTTTAGCGTTTATCATCTATATATAGAGAAAGTGTAGACACCACTTTCATCAGGGAACTAACGTGAAATCGAAATCGTCTTTTTATATATGACGTGTTCCACAGAAACTGTCAAACTGTTAGCTTTTACGCAAAAGCTGTTACTGCAACGGTGTGACCACTCGACAGCGCTGGCTAATAAAAAAAAATCAATATGTTTTTTGAAGCTTTGTTACTTTTACGTTACTTAAACTCTCTGTGCTACATATACACAATGAATAATTTCTTCCTATGTGTTGTGCTCTTTATGTCCCTAAGTACAACTAAATCTCACAAATTTTTCTGGAGCGCAAGTTATTAACGTCATTTTACTTATCAATAAATCTGGTTTCCTCTAACCTACCGAGACCACAGCTTCTAAATGACTCAGGTATAACCAGAATAATTATTTACAACGCAAAGCGAAAGCAAGAAAGAGAACGGGCGCCACGGGCGCTGTCTTACATAAAGCGGTTTATTGAGTACATGTGTCAAGCAAAGACGCAGAGTTACCAAAAGGAGGAAACAAGATAAGAAAGCTAATTGAACCGAAGAAGAGCTGACGATGCATGGCATGATGCGTAGTTCGCCATTACCTAGCAATACGAACTGACAGTTTGTTTGAGGAAGAGATGCGATGCTAACGCGAGACGGCGTATACATGCTCATAAAAAAAAAATCGGCAATCTATGGCGGTCAGAATCGGCAAATATTCGGCGGTCAGAAACTATGCACTAGGCAGAATTTCGCCGAAGGCTGAAGCTATACTCAAAGCCAAGGCGAACTATGTCACCTCCGGGAGACGGAGGAGCGACACATAATATGGCTTCCGGCTCACACGTCCCCCGACACCCCCGTACCCAACCTCAACGAGGAGGTCCACCGCGTAGCGCGAGGTCTCACATTCCGCGCCCGCGAAGAAGGATCCTCTCTTGGGGTTGGAAATCCAACGGAGGCATGGACAGGGAGGGACCGAGAGGGCCTGAAAAAATTGGACGATAACAGGTGGGTAGCTAAGCTATTTAAATACCTATACAAAAAGAGCATTGACTCACAATGGCGGAAAAGAACTAGGAAGCTAACCAGTAAGTATGCCAGACACGAGGACGGAGAAAGACAGAGCATTAAACGACAGGTTCAAAACGCGGAAGGTAAAAATTGAATAAATTCAATGAAATAGAAGCATAGTGTTGAACTATATCGAAACTGGAAACAGCAGATCAGGAAGGAAGCGTTTTATGATAACTCAAGAGGCAGTGCCTTACTCTTTGAAGCTAAGTGAGGATGTCTTAAAAGGCGCAGCTATAAAAAGAAATTTAACGAAGACGAGTACGCATGTACTGTGTGTGGTAAATCTTTAGAAACAATAGAACACCTCATACTATAATGTGATGGTATCCATCCTGATGTCGATGCGGGCACAGTCACGCTTCATGAGGCCCTAGGGTTTAGTGATAACAATAGTCATGTAAATAAATATGCGGTGAAAGTTAGCAAAAAGCGATTGCAAGATTGGTGGCTCAAAAGCAGAGAGGTGACATAAGGTTAAAAGTGTAGGCAGATGTATTTAAAGAAAATGACAAATTTTCATAACTTACAACACAGTTAAACAAAAAGGAAAGCTGAGCATGGTGGCAACTGCCATCAGCCCGTTTCAAAGGGGCGCTCCTACCTTCCATCCATCCATCCATCCATCCATCCGTGGTGGCACCCTTGAAAAATGGTGCATAAATGACAGGACAGAGGTAGAGAGAAATCGCCGCGAAAAAGTCGTTTCGACCTTTGCACCGCGTCGAATATGCACAATGCCCTCTGGAGGCCCCTGCGCGTCGCCATCTTAGCCACTTCACAACTGTAATTATCGGTGACTGCCGCAAAAGCATTGCACAAATTGCAGCGCTTACCGTTCTAACAACGTACAAGTCCAGAGGGAAGCTATAGATAGAATGGTACAAAGGAAGGGGAAGTGGAGGTCGAAAATGGCGAGAACCGAGGCAGCCGCGACACAAGTGAATAACAGCCTTGCCAATTCTCGCTCGCAGCTCCCACACAAGGGGGGGAAGGTGATTGGGAGAATGAATGAATAGAATTTATTGATAGGAAAGACAGAGAAGTCGACCTGAGCTAGTGCGCTCTAGTCTGCTACTCTGCACTGGGGAAGAGGGAAGGAAAGGGAAAGTATTGGGATGGATGATGATGATAAGAGCAGTGGTGAGTGCTTATGTGCATGAGACAGTTGTCTCGCTAGAGCCGCTCGTCGAGCTTGGTGTCCTGCAGGAACTTCAACAATATTTTTGTTGCACGCATTGAAATTGCAGTGTCAGGCCACGGGCCGAAGATAGCTCCCTCCGGCAGTTGTTGTCTGCCAACGCTGGCTAGGAAACTGTCTAACGTCCTTCACTCCAGCATGTATGCTGGGCAGTCGCACAGTACGTATTGCAGTGCTTCAGGCATCTGGCAGTGTTCACAATTAGGGCGGTTCGATTGGCCGGTGAGGTGTGCGTAGCGACGGGTGAAAGCAACGCCGAGCCGAATCCTGTGTAGCAATGATGTTTAGCTCCGTGTAAGCTTCGGGGGCAAACAGAATTTACCGTCTGGGTCAATCATATGTAGACGTCTGTGAATGTTGTCATAGTGGGCTCTGTAAGCCTTTGTAAGGTCCAGCATGAGTGCCTTGATCATGGAGTTGGTGTCAGGTCGCAAGTAGGCAATCCGTACTTCATCAGAGGAAGAGGAGGCCGATCTTGCCTCACTGTCAGCGAGTTCATTCCCAAAAAGACCACAATGGCTAGGCACTCATTGAAAGGTGATCACGTGGCCACTTAACTCGGCACTATGATGAAGTTCGACGATTTCCAGCACGAGCAGATTGTATGGTCCTTTCCTTAAAAATTTTAGCGCCTGTAGCGCTGATTTGGCATCGCACAATATCGTCCATTTATGGGGTGTCTGTGTTCTCATAAAACGGACAGCCTCCCGTATCCTCCCGGTTGGGAGAAGGTGACGCGAGAAAGCAGGGAAATGCTACAAATAGAGACGACAGCGGTTGCGGGCAAAATGGATAAATTTAAGGTCAAAGTACGGTACGGTAGGTTTCTGCAATTTCTGAGAAAAAAAACACCATGCAAATTTGTCGAGTGGGCAGGGCGTACAGAAGCAGAGCCGCATTAAAGCACACAAGAGTGTCTAGGTGAGACTACGGAAGCGGCCACACGTCAAATCAACGATTCTGTGCCCGCCGGGGTGACTTTGCGGATGGCATCTCTCGAGGTCACGGGCTTGATCGCCACCCCGGCAGCGGCATTTCGACGGGAGCGCAAAAAAAAAAAGAAAAAACGCTCGTACACGTAGATTTAGGGACACGTTAAAGAATACCACAGTGTCAGAATTAATGTGAAGTCCGCCACTACGACGTGCCTCATAACTGGAATGTGGTTTTAGCACCTACAACCCTATAATTCAATTAAAGTTTGATACTGCTGTCCGTTGCAATATGCCATGTGAGGCAATGAATATGCTCAGCCCTCTCAGAGGTTATGAAGTACGGTGCACAACAACTTCTCAAGCAAACACCACCTCTCCCTGTGTGCTCTGTGAACTATGCAGAAAAACTGCAGCGTTGCACGCAAGCTAACGTATAACATCAACTAACCACTCTCGTATTGGACTAAACGTTGAATAAATTAAACATTTGCCGTCAACATCACTTCGAATTAACGTCAATCAAAGTAAACCGCACAGGAAGCTTCGCTTACATCGATTCCCACAGCGAGTGGGATACGCTTTTTATGCGTTGCATATTGCAATCACTCAGTTCAGCCCTTGGGCGCGGCCGGGCAGCCACCATTTAACAACGTGACGTGACGTCACGACAGCCGGAGGAGAAGTTGGCCCCAACTCGCGCGGTCGCGCGCGGCCGCAGCCACCACCTGACTGCCGCTCCTCCCGCTAGGGGTGCTGCGCCGGCGCATGACGTCAATCAAACATGTCAAGCAAACACGTCCGCAATAGACATTAGTAAGAGGTGACTAGAGGATTGGTGGAAGAAAAGTAGGGAAACGACAAAAGACGCAGACGTACAAAAGCACAGTTCGCAATAGGGGATCAGAAAATTTGGGCGTGGTAGTTCATAGTGTTTTTTTTTGTGTGTCTTTTTTCATTGTTTAACCTAGGTAGAATATTAGGCAGTATAGTAGCAAGAGCTTGGTGGCGCAACCCACCGCCCCGTTCCAAAGGGGACGCTCATAACATCCATCCGTCCATCCATCCACGTCACGGAGGAAAAGCTGGGCCCCAACTCGCGCGGTCGCGCGCGGCGGCAGCCACCACCTGACTCCCGCTCCTCCCGCTAGGGGCGCTGCGCCGGCGCGTGACGTCACGGAGGAAAATCTGGGCCCCAACTGGCTCGGCCGCATATTGCGCGGCCGCGCAATATGCAACGCATTCTTGGCTTAACCAAGCTAAGCCTGGCAATTTTTTTTTCTACTCCAGGCAGGCACTTACTCATCATCATCATCATCATCAGCCTGGTTACGCCCACTGCAGGGCCTCTCCAACAAAGGCCTCTCCCATATTTCTCCAACAACCGCGGTCATGTACTAATTGTGACCATGCCGTCCCTGCAAACTTCTTAATCTCATCCGCCCACCTAACTTTCTGACGTCCCCTGCTACGCTTCCCTTCCCTTGGAATCCAGTCCGTAACCCTTAATGACCATCGGTTATCTTCCCTCCTCATTACATGTCCTGCCCATGCCCATTTCTTTTTCTTGATTTCAACTAAGATGTCATTAACTCGCGTTTGTTCCCTCACCCAATCTGCTCTTTTCTTATCCCTTAACGTTACACCTATCATTCTTCTTTCCATAGCTCGTTGCGTCGTCCTCAATTTCAGTAGAACCCTTTTCGTAAGCCTCCAGCTTTCTGCCCCGTAGGTGAGTACTGGTAAGACACAGCTATTATACACTTTTCTCTTGAGCGATAATGGCAACCTGCTGTTCATGATCTGAGAATGCCTGCCAAACGCACCCCAGCCCATTCTTATTATTCTGATTATTTCTGTCTCATGATCCGGATCCGCAGTCACTACCTGCCCTAAGTAGATGTATTCCTTTACGACTTCCAGTGCCTCGCTGCCTATTGTAAACTGCTGTTCTCTTCCGAGACTGTTAAGCATTACTTTAGTTTTCTGCAGATTAATTTTTAGACCCACTCTTCTGCTTTGCCTCTCCAGGTCAGTGAGCATGCATTGCAGTTGGTCCCCTGAGTTACTAAGCAAGGCAATATCATCAGCGAATCGCAAGTTACTAAGGTATTCTCCATTAACTTTTATCCCCATTTCTTCCCAATCCAGGTCTCTGAATACCTCCTGTAAACACGCTGTGAATAGCATTGGAGAGATCGTATCTCCCTGCCTGACGCCTTTCTTTATTGGGATTTTGTTGCTTTCTTTATGGAGGACTATATTGGCTGTGGAGCCGCTATAGATATCTTCCAGTACTTTTACATATGGGTCGTCTACACCCTGATTCCGTAATGCCTCCATGACTGCTGAGGTTTCGACAGAATCAAATGCTTTCTCGTAATCAATGAAAGCTATATATAAGGGTTGGTTATATTCCGCACATTTCTCTATCACCTGATTGATAGTGTGAATATGATCTATTGTTAAGTTGCCTTTACGGAATCCTCCCTGGTCCTTTGCTTGACAGAAGTCTAAGGTGTTCCTGATTCTATTTGCGATTACCTTAGTAAATAGTTTGTAGGCAACGGACAGTAAGCTGATTGGTCTATAATTTTTCAAGTCTTTGGCGTCCCCTTTCTTATGGATTAGGATTATGTTAGCGTTTTTCCAAGATTCCGGTATGCTCGACGTTATGAGGCATTGCGTAAACAGGGTGGCCAGTTTCTCTAGAACAATCTGCCCACCATCCTTCAACAAATCTGCTGTTACCTGATCCTCCCCAGCTGCCTTCCCCTTTCCATATCTCCCAAGGCTTTCTTTACTTCTTCCGGCGTTACCTGTGGGATTTCGAATTCCTCTAGACTATTTTCTCTTCCATTATCGTCGTGGGTGGCACTGGTACTGTATAAATCTCTATAGAACTCTTCAGCCACTTGTACTATCTCATCCATATTAGTAATGATATTGCCGGCTTTGTCTCTTAACGCATACATCTGATTCTTGCCAATTCCTAGTTTCTTCTTCACTGTTTTTAGGCTTCCTCCGTTCCTGAGAGCATGTTCAATGCTATCCATATTATACTTCCTTATGTCAGCTGTCTTACGCTTGTTGATTAACTTCGAAAGTTCTGCCAGTTCTATTCTAGCTGTAGGGTTAGAGGCTTTCATACATTGGCGTTTCTTGATCAGATCTTTCGTCTCCTGCGATAGTTTACTGGTATCCTGCCTAACGGAGTTACCACCGACTTCCATTGCACACTCCTTAATGATGTCCACAAGATTGTCGTTCATTGCTTCAACACTAAGGTCCTCTTCCTGAGTTAAAGCCGAATACCTGTTCTGTAGCTTGATCTGGAATTCTTGTATTTTCCCTTTTACCGCTAACTCATTGATCGGCTTCTTATGTACCAGTTTCTTCCGTTCCCTTCTCAGGTCTAGGCTAATTCGAGTTCTTGCCATCCTGTGGTCACTGCAGCGCACCTTGCCGAGCACGTCCACATCTTTTATGATGCCAGGGTTAGCGCAGAGTATGAAGTCTATTTCATTTCTAGTCTCGCCGTTCGGGCCCCTCCACGTCCACTTTCGGCTATCCCACCATGCCCAGTCCACTTACTCATGTTCGTGTAATTCAGTTGAAATATTGCATTGGGGTGGGCATGGCGTTCTATTCGCTACTGAAGCGTGACTGGGAAACAAAAAAATTTGCGTCAAAGAGGAAGCATGCCCCGGGTTGCCCGATGCGCCCCTCTTGGAACTGCCGGTGCAGGCACGTCGTCCGCCAGTCAAACGAATCGTGCTCCGACCCCGGTCGCATAGGATCCACAGCCGGGATCGCATTGTTCGCGTCGCAGATGTGAGGTAAGCGTGAACGGAGAAAACCCGCGTTGACAAGTGCAACATAACTGCCAAACGAATCAGCAGCACTAGAAAACATGACGCACACTTGCAAACATGCAGTTTAGGGCACAGTAGCCACTCCGGCAGATGAATGCACCTTTTGCGCTCACCCTTGGGTAGTATGTACATAATGGCACTAAGGCTGCCGCCCACGCATTCGATGATGACGGGAATAACAACGCGCCGAAGGAGACTTTCCTTCAAGGCTGCCTTTTCTTCGGACGTCTTCGGGAAATGGACCCACTTGTTGCGTGCCCCTGCGTTTACGACAGCCTCTGCCACGCGTCGAACGCACTCGCACACAGTCCACTGCAAGAAACGGATCGCCTCCTCGCTCCCTACGGACGCTTGGGAGCTCCCAGTGGCGAAGAAGCCCAGCGTACGCAGCACCTTCCGCTCCGCCGACGGCCCCGTCGCTCGCTCTGCTTCGAGTTCCCCCGCCGGTGCTTCGCACAACAACCGCACCGTTTCCTTCTAGAGTGGGAACTGCCGCCGAAAATGGTCATCCGACACGTCAAACGCGTCATCTGGCTCGCCATGTCCACCTCGGCGACGGCGAACAACCACCGCCATAGCGAGCAGTGGGCAGTCATTTTTTATGCCTTTTGAAACGATCCTGCATCAGGCCATCCCAAACATTTGTGCCTTATGCTCCGCTTAATGAGTGCGTCAACGTCATTTTGACGTTTCGGTCTTTTGCGGGTTCCCGAATCGGGTCATCGACAGACAAAATGGGCACGGCCCAGTCATTTTCGACCAACGGTAACGGTGTGATGGCGGCAAAATGGATGAAAAAGTAACAGAATTCCCACAATATCGCACGCCTCTTTTAAACTGAACATTATTGCAAGTCTCTCCACGGCCCAACAACCATCCGTGGCGCACCGGCTTGATCACGCAGCGTATCGAAATATCTCGAGGCGGCGCGAAATCCGCGCCGCGGAACTCACGGACCGCTGCGTTGAAAAGAGCACAGGCAACTCTGTCTCAGCACGAAATCATGGTGATCAATTGTATGGTGCTCTGTATCTGCCATTGGAACGTCCCTATTGAAAATTACAAATTAACATTTAGCGTAGTAGAAGTCACAGCTTGGGTGATATTATAAACAAACATTAGGAAGAACTCGGAAGCAATACCTTGCGTAGGTAATGCGGTTCTGTGCATAGGGTTGGGAGCTGCAGATCGCATTTGCTTAGGTTTTGACTGGTTGCCCGGATGAACTCGTTTTGTTCTCGCGACGATACCCGGATGTTCAAGTTTCGTTCTCGTCTTGAGTGCCCGGATAACGGCTCTGGCTTTTGGCTCAAGGTCTCTTGAAGGTCGCCGACAACGGGAGCTAAAAGCATTTCACACTTTCAAAAAAAGAGGCTGAGCGGAGGTTGCACCATACCCGCATGACCTGCAACCAAATTAATTCGGGTAAGAGGTTGACCGCACGCGACATGTTCTGCAAGGAGCAACGATGGGGATTAGACACCTGCAGGCATGTGCGCACTAGGCCGGTAAACATAGAGGGGACGAACACAAAGACAAACACGAATATAGAACCACCCTATATAGCGGGCCGCAGCGTTCGAAACCGGGTAACCCAGTAAGGGGCAGCGGGACACCGCGCAGCAACTCCCAGGCGTCACTGTGGGAAACGAAATCAAGTATCTGGCTGTGATGCCATAGGGGTTCAAGTGTGATATAATGCAAAAGTTGTTTTTCATTACTTTTACTCATGTGTATAGTTCTGGCGATTTCGCAAATAAAGATCAGTTGAAGTCAGCGCCTGTGTTGTATTCTGCCTTCAGTCCTCGCATTTTTCGCTGTGAAAACATGTTGATAACGCATAGGGGATGCTTTCTTCTTTATTCAGATTTCTGTCCTACACTTGTCTCACAGTGTTCGAGAAGCAGGCCGTCCGTGAACACACCGGATATTAGGTAAAATCTGTGTGGTCACCAATGCGTAAAAAGATCACGTATATTCGGTCACCGCGCAGGTGTCTGCCTTAACCCCAGCACCACGTGGTGCCGGAAGTGTTGCCTCAAAACGCCACCAGAAGATCACCAGTGTACCCCTCACTGCACCATGTGTGGCGGACCGCACCCCGCCGCCGACAAGGATGGAAAACGCAAGTTTCAAGTTCCTTACATCGTGCGACAGAGACGCCGCCGCAGTCAACGTTACTAGACTAGCTTCAGTTTTAAAACTCGGCGCCGTTGCGCGGAACCGCCACCCGACCGCGCGTTCGTGGCGCTGCAGTCGCGCCCGGCTTCACTTCCTCACTAGCCGGCTACGCGGGCGGGCCAGACTAAGCACGCGGTGCAGCGTTGGTGTATTCTGTGGTTCGTTGTTGGCGGCGAATTTCAGCAAGCATGTCATCCGTGAAACTGTAGCCTTCGCCGAGTTTCTGAAGAATATCAGCAGACGATGCCGACGTGCTGCGTACCTGGCTGCATAGGCCGCTATCGGAACGATGTCGACAGTTCGGCGCACCACTTTTTCTGTGCTCCCAGCAATGCGACGCTTCGCTCGGCGTGAAACAGAGCGATTCCTCGTGCCGACCGGGAACTCGCTGCGAAATCAACGGCACGCGCTCGTGCCACTGCTCCCGCGTTCGTCGTCGTCTTCCACAGCTGGCTGTGTGGCCGCCCATCTTTCCAGCGTAGAATTTCACTTTACTTACTTCGGCATACACCCACCGATACCTTCACAAGATTGGACAAGCACGGGACCCTGAATGTAGCGTCTGTCACACTCTCGAGACAATAACCCACGTACTTTGCGTGTGCCCTCAATATGCGGCCGAACGAAGAAAACTCAAATCTACTGTTGACAGCTTGGACTCCCGCCCCTTTTCAGAAGAAAAGCTTTTGGGCGCGTGGAGGAGTGTTGACTGTGCCCAACGTGCCATAAAAGCACTTGTGAACTTTTTAAGTGAGACTGGTTTAGACGATCGCCTCTAGAAGCTGTGAGACGTGTAGTCAGTGCGAAACGTGTTTGCGCAAAAACTTTTTGTGGCAAGGTTACGTTTTGTATGGACAAGATTAATCTTAGTGTATTGCGTCTCCAGTGCGCATCCGCATATTGGACAACGTGTATATAGTATCTCATTGTACCATATCATAATCATCCGCCACCTACCTTTCCCTGTATTTCCCACTTCCCCATTCCCCAGTGAGGAGTAGCAGGCTAGAGACACGCCCTCCAGGCCGACCTCTCCTCCTTTCTCTTCATTAAAATCTACTCCTCCTCCTCACTTCACTTCTGTCATCGTAATGGGGAGGCCGCGTTCACGGGGGTATGAGCCATTGCTTAAGGGAGTATGAGCCACTCATGGTCATACCTAACGGAAAGATTTAATTTTGAAGAAATTTAATTTCGAAGAATGACAAGCAGCAAATCGCAGGCGAAGGCTGCTAACCACGCCGCCGAGCAAACTCGAGACATCGAACGCAAGCGACAACTGCGGACATACCGTCAGTGACGTCGTTCTCTCTCGCAGCCGATTGTGTAACCTCATAACTGAGAAATACTTTAATGAACCCTCGGGATTAACCCAGTGATAAACACCGGGGCCGCACGTTTCAGCTTCGCTGATTAAGCATCTTCACGGAATAAAAAATCCGACTTTTTTTTGTGTGTGTGGCTTGTGTGTACAAAGACCAACCTCATCTTTCTTTTTGTAGCGCTTCTTTGGCGTGGTGAGAAGCTTCGGTGGGGATGAAGATCATCCTACAATCACGCACTTTGGCCAGATATTCAGGCTCGTGAGCCTAAACTGCGCGAAACGTTAAGACGACAGGAAGAAACAACATTTAGAAACGCAGCTGCTGCGCTTGGCTCTATGCGTTTCTTCCTTTCGTGCAGTTTACCCTTCTTTCAGTATTAACGAACTAGCGCGATAAATCTTATTGCTGTAGGTGGATACCGCTTTCTCGTGGTATCACTAATTCGTACAAGGGCGAACGCCAGCGAGCGTGAAACACACGCAAACTACCCGTCCGCACGAGCTCAAGGCTGTGACGAGGCGTCTGCAGTGGAGCCCGATGGAACAGCGTTGCCCTCTAGCGGCTGTCACAGAAGTGGCGACAGCGGCTGTAAGCGCGCGGGCGGGGAGTTTTACAACTGAAGCTAGTCTAGTAACGTTGGCCGCAGTCGCTCCCGAGGACCGACCGGCACCAGTCACAGCGACTCGAGCGCCACCTCGGGAATTCCCGTAGCGGCCACAAGGAGTCGCTCGGTCACGCCGACATCGAGAAAGTAAATGGGCTGGGAGAGTGTTCAGGTATCTGTACAGGAAAAACATTGATTCACAGTGGAGGAAAAGAACTAGGAAGCTTACCAGCAAGTATGCGGCCTGTAGGGAGGACAACACAACAACAAAGGTCAAGCGGAAAGTCAGAGAAGCTGAATTAATCTCATTGGTGGCGGCAATGGAAAAGAAACCTGCCATGAGTAACTACTTAAGAGGAAAAAACGAAATTAGGAAAGAAACCATTTATGATAACTCAAAGGGAAGCTCATTACTTTTCGAAGCGAGATCAGGATGCCTTAGAACACGCACCTATAAAGCGAGATATAAGAAGGAAGAAGAAGCATGTGCTTGCTGTGGTAAAGCTAGGGAAACTACGGAGCATGTTTTATTAGAATGTGAAGACGTCTACCCAGCGGTCGATTTAGGCACCACTGGCCTCCTTGAAGCCCTTGGGTTCAGAGGGAGCAGTGGTAAAGCAAACATGTCCGCAATAGACATTAGTAAGAGGCGACTGGAGGATTGGTGGAACAAAAGTAGGGAAACGACAAAAGACGGAGACGTACAAAAGCACAGTTCGCAATAGGGGATCAGAAAATTTAGGCGTGGTAGTTCATAGTCTTTTTTTATCTTTTTTCATTGTTTAACCTAGGTAGAATATTAGGCAGTATAGTAGCAAGAGCTTGGTGGCACAACCCACCGCCCCATTCCAAAGGGGACGCTCATAACATCCATCCATCCATCAATCCGAGCGCCGCAGCGCCCTCTGCAGCAGCCGCTCTCGCTCCAGGGGACGACGCAACAGCCGCTTCTACTCCAGGGGGGCGCCCTACACCCGGCCACACTAAAGTCCCTCAATCATTTAAAAGTACCGCCGGGCTTTGATCCAGCCGACAACGCCCGCGATAGGCTGATCGGTGACATGTGACCTTGCTCCGCCCCTTTGCCGCCATGAAAGTTCCTGCGCGCCGGGCGAAGTGCGCGCGTTTAGCCTGTTGTGCTATGCCCATCGCTGCGATAATTTCGTTCCGGGTGGTCCGAAATGCCTTGTTGCTGTGCGGTTGGGTGCCGAAACCGGACGAAGGATGGCAAGAAGTTATTTTGCATCGCGAAATGCGAAAACACCCGTGTACTTAGATTTAGGTGCACGTTAAAGAACCCCAGGTGGTCGAAATTTCCGGAGTCCTCCACTACGGCGTGCCTCATAATCAGAAAGTGGTTTTGGCACGTAAAACCCCATAATTTAATTTATTTTGCATCGCGCGCGGCAACCAGAACCTAACCAGACGAAAAGTATGGTTACACAGAATTGCACGGACGGACTTCGAACCGTCGGTAACAGCGCGACTATGCTAGGCAAGTAACATACAACGATACAAAGGTGCGATAGAAAGTATACACGTGCGTGTGTCGAGCGGTGATAGTATTTCACTCGCGTGCATGAATGTTGAGGGCCGAAGTTTGTGGTATTTATTTTAGTTCGCTGTGAGCCCGCTGAATAGATCGGTATGACCTAGGATGCGAAGGACCGAAATGCCTTGTTGCTGTGCGTATGGGTGCCGAGATCAGACGGAGGACGACAAGAAGTTATTCTGCATCCCGCGCAGCAAACAAAACCTAACCAGAAGGTAATTCTGGTTGCATAGAAATGGACGGAAAGACTGAACCGTCGGTATATAACTGCACGACTATGCGAGGAAAGTAACGTAGAGCGATATGAAGGTGCGAGAGAAAGTATATACCTGTGTGTGCAGAGCTGCAGTATTATTTCATTCGCGCGCATGAATGCTGACGGCCGAAGTTTGTGGAGATTACTGATTTTAGTGCATTACGAGCCCGTTGACTTAGCAAGTGCAGTATGACCTAGCATGCAAGTAAATAGTGGGGCAGAAACGCATTAACTCGCTGACAAATTTCCGCATTGCGTTACGTGCGATAAAAAATAAAATTCAGCAGCGAATTCTACTTTTACACTTTCCTGTGTTTGTGCGCGCGTTGTTAACTGCGCTTTACAACATGTCCAAAAACTAATTTCCAATATCCTAATCGTATCTTGTGCATTGTATATGTGAATAAATGTATTGCTAAGTGCCTGCATTATACTATATTTAAAAACGAATACTGCATAGCCACAGCTACTGGCCGTCAAATAATAAAGCGTAATACAGCATACCAAAGTACATTACATACAGCCTGCGAGCTCGTTCCAAGTTTCCCTTACACTCGAAAATGTTTCAGTAATCGGCAATGCCATTTTACTGATGAAAAACACACAACTGCAAATGAACATAAGAAAAACGCCACAAGCGATACACGGATTGCCAGCGAAACACAGTGCAGTGATAGCTGGGCCAATCCGCGAGCGTTTCGCATAAGGGATCTCTAATTCTTACGGGGATTTAGCGGTGCACGGAGGCGAAAAGGGATAAAGACAACAATGCGCGTCATGATTCGAGTTTACGCGGCGACGTCGCATGGTTCACAAGAACAGTCAAACGTATTCACACACGCGCACACACTACGCTTGATATTAGTGTGCCGCGAGATCAGATCGCGCTGGCGGCCCCAACACGATCGAGGAGACACGCTGACACGATCCATACCGCCTCTTCATCACGTCACGACAGTTGCACTGGCTCGTAGCATTGAACCACAAGACACAGCAGTCGTCGTGTAATCGCTACACGACAGACACACTCAGCGACAAGAAGACTGTTGGCGCACTCGTTTCCACAAACACACACGATGTTGTTTAGTTGCCGTGAGGGTCGCGCGCTTTGAGAATCGCATGTTTGAGCGACGTTATGTCGAAAGTTTTCCGGTCCAAGCCACTGTCAGCCTTCATTCTTACACAACTTCTTCGTTCCGTGCAACCGCTATGTGTACGCAGCACACCTACATGCAAAAGATTTCACTGAGCATACGGGATTAAGCGCAAGCAATCACCAAGGCTCGCGCGGTGATTTAGCGCAAACGAACGAAATGTAAACACGCGGAATCGAGGCGATCCAGCCCTCAATACGCTCTCTTCAGCTATTTTCTTAGACCGCTAATTTGAAATTAAAGGACTAAATTTAGCAGTTCAGGTCCTTCTTTCGTTTTTCGCCAGAGTCAGGCACCAGTAGGTTTTATTTCCGCGCGTATGCAGATATTTTTTCACCTCCCGAATGCCGCGGCGCCGCGGCTTAGCGTGGGCGCCGTCTGCTACAGGAACTTCCTAGGTGGCGCGCGCGGCAGATGGCGCTACCTTGAAAATTATAGCGGGACCTTAGGCCACACCGAACTGACGTGGGCCGACTGAGTACGAGGGAGACAACACCAGCAGCAGCAATGGGACGCCTCATCTACCAGACAGGTAACGCGGTCTTCATTGTCTCAGTATGAGAGCGAGATAATCACAGCCCTACGACAGGAACTAGCTGGTCTCCGGACCACCATACATGTGCTTACAGCGCAGCTTAATGACGCAAAACAGCAGATTGAAAACTTTAAGGTTCCCAAACAATCACCAACCCAAGAGACAAACGTAAAAGTAAGCACAGCCAAACGCAAACCCCCTCCGCTCCCAGAGACGGAAGAAGAGAGTAATGCACCGCAAGACACCCTAAGCGAAATTCTGCGCCTCACGCGAGAGAACCTAGAAAATATTCGTATCCTAACGAATCGTGTAGAGGTGGTCGAAAATAAAGTCGCCATAAAAATTAAACACGAAGCTAGTCAGCCACAACAGATGGACACGACGACGCACCCTTCGCCACCAATAAATCACCCGCAAAACCATCATGGCTAACACGACACGGGATACCTTAGGAATTTGGCAGTGGAATTGCGCTAGCTACGCGAAACGCAAATCCTCGCTGCAACAGTACCTCAAAATTCTACCCAGAAAGCCGCACATAATACTATTACAGGAAACCCTATGCGAAACCCTCACGTTCTCAGGGTACAGCCCCGTCTCTCAAAGAAGAGGGGACGCCAAGAGAGGCATCGCCACGCTCGTTATTAGAAAATTCGCGCACATCGTTCATAACGTCCTACCGAAAAACAGTCGCATCGAGGCGATCCTGATCGAGCTCGTACCTAACCGACTCTTCAAACAAAGCGTTTTTGTACTAAACGTCTACAGCTCCCCCGCGCACTACAAACAATCTTTCCACGCGAACCTTACTAAAGCCACACCATTGGCACGAAAGTCACCGCTCATTATCGCAGGTGACTTCAACGTCCCCCACCCATCGTGGTGTTACCCCACCATCAAGCCTAGCGGCAACAACCTCTCGAGCGCAATCGACGACCTGCCCCTCACCCTGGTGACGGACCACCGGTTCCCCACCAGATTGGTTACGTCGACCCGACGCGATACTACGCCGGACCTCACGTTACTCCGAAATGTAGCAAACTACACATGGATATACACGCAAGAGAACCTGGGCAGCGATCACTTCGTCACACCACAAAAATACCAAACACGACGGCCCCACTCCGGTCTTTCACCCTCACAGACTGGGATAAAAAAATTAAATTATGGGGTTTTACGTGCCAAAACCACTTTCTGATTATGAGACACGCCGTAGTGGAGGACTCCGGAAATTTGGACCACCTGGGGTTCTTTAACGTGCACCTAAATCTAAGTACACGGGTGTTTTCGCATTTCGCCCCCATCGAAATGCGGCCGCCGTGGCCGGGATTCGATCCCGCGTCCTCGTGCTCAGCAGCCTAACACCATAGCCACTGAGCAACCACGGCGGGTCAGACTGGGATACCTTCCGTCAGTTACGGAAGGAAGACACGAACACGTATGACTCTTTCGCGGAGCTCCTCTCTGCGATAAAGGGCGACCTAACTAGAGCCACGAAAACCATACAAATGGAATCTGAGGTCCCAAGGGTTGACCCTCACCTCGCACACTTACAAGAGGCCAAGGCCTCGATACTTGCGCAATGGAGAAAGCAACGTCTCAACAGACGCCTGCGCAAACGCATCGCGATGCTCAACCGAGACATCCAACAATACTGTACGGAGCTCGCAACCCTTCAATGGCACGAACTACGTTAGGCGGTCGACGGCCGCATGCGGACCGGAGGTAAGTGGAACCTCCTGAAACGCATGTTAGACGACAGCCAAGTTTAAAGGATAATCAAAGCCACGCGCTAGAGTGACTCCTACACTCACTTAAAAAGAAAGGGGGAATGGAAGAGTCCTCCCTGGAAGAAATTGCCATGCGATACCTTACCGAGTGAAATTAGAGACCAACTACAGGGTCTCACCCTTTCCCAAAAGCGTCCACCCACTACACAACGTGGGTAGGCGCCGGGCCCGCGCCCGTGCGATTCTCGACCGCACCGACGCCGATCTTGAAGCCATCGCATTTGTGGTCGCGACCCAGTACGGCAACACATCAACTTTCGCGATAGCAGTGGTGGACAGCAGCGGAACGTTACGATCATCCGCATCATCCGCATCAACAAGCGTAAGACAGCTGACATAAGGAAGTATAATATGGATAGAATTGAACATGCTCTCAGGAACGGAGGAAGCCTAAAAACATTGAAGAAGAAACTAGGAATTGGCAAGAATCAGATGTATGCGTTAAGAGACAAAGCCGGCAATATCATTACTAATATGGATGAGATAGTTCAAGTGGCTGAGGAGTTCTATAGAGATTTATACAGTACCAGTGGCACCCATGACGATAATGGAAGAGAAAATAGTCTAGAGGAATTCCAAATCCCAAAGGTAACGCCGAAAGAAGTAAAGAAAGCCTTGGGAGATATGCAAAGGGGGAAGGCAGCTAGGGAGGATCAGGTAACAGCAGATTTGTTAAAGGATGGTGAGCAGATTGTTCTAGAGAAACTGGCCACCGTGTATACGCAATGCCCCATGACCTCGAGCGTACCAGAATCTTGGAAGAACGCTAATATAATCCTAATCCATAAGAAAGGGGACGCCAAAGACTTGAAAAATTATAGACCGATCAGCTTACTGTCCGTTGCCTACAAAGTATTTCCTAAGGTAATCGCAAATAGAATCAGGAACACCTTAGACTTCTGTCAACCAAAGGACCAGGCAGGATTCCGTAAAGGCTACTCAACAATAGATCATGTTCACACTGTCAATCAGGTGATAGAGAAATGTGCGGAATATAACCAACCCTTATATATAGCTTTCATTGATTACGAGAAAGCGTTTGATTCTGTCGAAACCTCAGCAGTCATGGAGGCATTACGGAATCAGGGTGTAGACGAGCCGTATGTAAAAATACTGAATGATATCTGTAGCGGCTCCACAGCCACCGTAGTCCTCCGTAAAGAAAGCAACAAAATCCCAATAAAGAAAGGCGTCAGACAGGGAGATACGATCTCTCCAATGCTATTCACGGCGTGTTTACAGGAGGTATTCAGAGACCTGGATTGGGAAGAATTGGGGATAAAAGTTAATGGAGAATACCTTAGCAATTTGCGATTTGCTGATGATATTGCCTTGCTTAGTAACTCAGGAGATCAATTGCAATGCATGCTCACTGACCTGGAGAGGCAAAGCGGAAGGGTGGGTCTGAAAATTAATCTGCAGAAAACTAAAGTAATGTTTAACAGTCTCGGAAGAGAACACCAGTTTACGATAGGTAGCGAGGCACTGGAAGTGGTAAGGGAATACATCTACTTAGGGCAGGTAGTGACGGCGGATCCGGATCTTGAGACGGAAATAATCAGAAGAATAAGAATGGGCTGGGGTGCGTTTGGCAGGCATTCTCAGATCATGAACAGCAGGTTGCCATTATCCCTCAAGAGAAAAGTGTATAATAGCTGTGTCTTACCAGTACTCACCTACGGGGCAGAAAGCTGGAGGCTTACAAAAAGGGTTCTACTCAAATTGGACGACGCAACGAGCTATAGAAAGAAGAATGATAGGTGTAACGTTAAGGGATAAGAAAAGAGCAGATTGGGTGATGGAACAAACGCGAGTTAATGACATCTTAGTTGAAATCAAGAAAAGGGAATGGGCATGGGCAGGACCTGTAATGAGGAGGGAGGATAACCGATGGTAATTAAGGGTTACGGACTGGATCCCAAGGGAAGGGAAGCGTAGCAGGGGGCGGCAGAGAGTTAGGTGGGCGGATGAGATTAAGAAGTTTGCAGGGACGGCATGGCCACAATTAGTACATGGCCGGGGTTGTTGGAGAAATATGGGAGAGGCCTTTGCCCTGCAGTGGGCGTAACCAGGCTGATGATGACGATGATGATGATGAATCATTGGGTTGCACCGGTTATAAGCACTGGCGTGTTCATGGAGCTTGATCCATTCGTCAACGTCCTGCCACTCAGGGCCAGAGAACACCCCTCGGTCGCGATGTTGGGCAACCATGACGATTGGAGCAGAAGGGCAAACCGAAGCCGTTGTAGAAGGTGGTCTCGTCACTGGGAGGTGACAAGTTCGATGTACCGACCACTTCGGAGTTCCGTGGTGAGGACGGAGATCGCTGACCTCCACCAGAGTGTTACGCGTGGAAAGACATGGGCGAAAGAGGCTATTTACAGGCTATTTACACTGGAGCCAGACAGCCAGGCCGACCCTCGCTCGCGCCAACAGCACATTCCAACTTCATCGTCGTTCTCGCGGCGGCTCGTCTCTTGAGCCTCTCTCGATGATATCACAATAATATCGACCCCTTGCGGTACCTTAACGTACACCTGACTCTAAGTACAGGGGTGTTTTGTATTTCGTCCGCATCGAAATGAGGCTGGCGTTGCCGGGTCCATACCCCTACTTTGTGCTTAGCACTGCAACAGCAACGTCACTAAGCAACCATGTCGGGTTGATAGAGCAACGCAGCTTCATACACGCGTCGTACATAACGCGTCTCGTCTGAGGAAACACGATGTGTCCCCACATTACTTTAATGCTAATGGAAATAACGTCAACGTCTTTTGTGAGACGGGCTCGGCTATAATGCTTCCTTTGTTAGCAAGTTCTTGCTTTCAGTGCTTTCTTTTATGCGAAGCATATTACTAGAGCTCAACCCAGGTCCTCAGGCGCGGCGGTGTCGCCTTCAATACCACGTGACACCGTGACGTCACGACAGAGGAGAAACGGGGCTCCAACTCGCGACGTCGGCCCCCCGCATCGGACGCGGTGAGCGTCGAGCAACGCAGCGTTCGGCGCGACAACGAAATGTGCGCCTGAGCAAGCGCCGCACGCCTGAGCCGACGCCGACGACACCGGCTTTTCTGCGACACGAGCTCCTTAACGCTGTCGCGTTAAAATAAAGGCTAGTATGTTTCGCATCCTGGGCTTAACCTTAGCTAAGCCACAGCCATTTTTTTACTTAACTTGTCTTGGTTCCGGATTTGTAGCATTTTTTGCGCTTGTGTTCATAGATGTACGCGAGGTATTATATACTCGTTGTTAGGTAACATCTCTCAGACAGCCGTTATACCTTGTCTGACACGAGGGTGCAATTAATAAAGATATCATACACTCTGCCGTTAATGACGCCTTAAGATAGTGGGCGAAGACAGAATAGCAGTTAAAACATTTGACAACACATCTCCAAGTGGTTGTTGTTCAACACCCAGAAAAATCGTTGCAGCCCAACCCCGCAACAAAAATACAGGCATTATTACTGTGAACATGGTCCCCAAGCTTTGTTCAACCTGCAATATGAAAGGCTGTGAAACCTAAAGAGACACTAAAGGGCAAAGCCAACAGACTCGTCACAAAAAATCGACTTTGCTAGCAAAGCCCGGTCGCGCATGCACGCGGCTGAGCTGATATTGAAGCAAGGTTTTTATGAGCACCAGTGCCTAGTAGGCAAGGGCGAGGGCAGGCGAACGTGACGTATCGTGGCAGATAACCACTCGTGCGGATCTTGCGTTCACCGCAGCCGTGGCCGAGTGGTATGGGCGTCCGCCACGGCTGCGGGAGGTGGCTGGTTCGAAACCCACCGGCCGGCACCCACCTGTTCAACAAACCTGGGCACAGGTGTCCCCCGACCTAGCGCTCGGTTTTCGCAGGGGTGTTAAGACCTGGAAGTGATGCGTGGAGTCCCGCCGCGCCCAACCGGGCAACCTGTTTCGACCATTAACCCGGAAGGGTGGCACTTCCATGTACGTGTCTGTCCCTGTGTTTGAACCATATCTTCACACCCGCCTAGCAGCACATGCCTGCAGGAGTGCTGCGCTAGCCGTACCTCCTTGCAGTGCATCTTGCCTGCAGGCTTACCCCAAAGCTCAGAACCCAGTGGCTGCATGTCTGGCGGGCACTGCGCCATGTCGATCACGCACGCTTTTTTGGCGCATCAGTCACACAGAGCCAAGTAAATGATAGATTTAATAGAACTTAGATTGGATTCTTAAATTTTTATTTACTTCAGAAGATTTTCACAAATCGGGCTTCTCTTTAACAGGACGGGAAAGGGTTATAATGCCAAATAGTATTTACCACTCTGTGCAGGTAAATACCCCAAAGCTACTGTTTATTGTTCATCATCTATATATAGAGAAAGTGTAGACACCACTTTCATCTGGGAACCAACGTGAAATCGGAGTCGTCCTTTTACATATAACGTGTTCCACAGAAACTGTCAAACTGTTAGCTGTTACGCAAAAGATGTTACTGCAATGGTATGACCACTCGACAGCGCTGGCTAAAAAAAAAACCAATATAACGTTTTTGAAGCTTTGTTGCTTTTACGTTACTTAAACGCTCTTTGCTACATACACACAATGAATAATTTCTTCCTATGTGCTCTGTTCTCTATATACCTAAGTGTAACTAAATCTCACAAATTTTTCTGGAGCGCAAGTTACTAACGTCATTTTACTTATCAAGAAGTCTGGTTTCCTCTAACCTATCGAGACCACAGCATCTAAATGACTCAGGTATAACCAGAATAATTATTTACAACGCAAGGCGAAACCAAGAAAAAGAACGGGCACCGAGGGCGCTGTCTTACAAAAAGCGGTTTATCGAGTACATGTGACAAGCAAAGACGCAGAGTTACCAAAAGGACGAAGCAAGATAAGAAAGGTAATTGAACCGAAGAAGAGCTGACGATGCACGGCATGATGCGTAGTTCACCATTACCTAGCAAAACGAACTGACAGTTTGTTTGAGGAAGAGATTTGATGCTAACGCGAGACGGCGTATGCATGCTCATAAAAAAAAAAACAATCGGCAATCTGTGGCGGTCAGAATCGGCAAACAATCGGTGGTCAGAAACTATGCACAAGGCAGAATTTCGCCGAAGGCTGAGGCTATACTCAAAGCCAAGGCGAACTATGTCACCTCCGAGGAGACGGAGGAACGACACATTATATGGTTCCCGGCTCATACATCCCCCGACACCCCCGTACCCAACCTCAACGAGGAGGTCCACCGCGTAGCGCGAGGTCTCACGTTCCGCGCCCGCGAAGAAGTATCCCCTCTTGGGGTGGAAATCCAACGGAGGCATGAACGAGAGGGACAGAGAGGGCCTGAGAAAATTGGACGATAACAGGTGGGCAGCTAAGCTATTTAAATACCTATACAGAAAGAGCATTGACTCAAAATGGCGGAAAAGAACTAGGAAACTAACCAGTAAGTATGCCAGACACGAGGACGGAGAAAGACAGAGCATTAAACGACAGGTTCAAAACGCGGAAGGTAAAAATTGGATAAATTCAATGAAAAAGAAGCATAGTGTTGAACTATATCGATACTGGAAACAACACATCAGGAAGGAAGCGTTTTATGATAACTCAAGAGGCAGTGCCCTACTCTTTGAAGCTAGGTGAGGATGTCTTAGAACGCGCAGCTATTAAAAGAAATTTAACGAAGAAGAATACGCATGTACTGTGTGTGATAAATCTTTAGAAACAATAGAACACCTCATACTAAAATGTGGTGGTATCCATCCTGATGTCGATGCGGGCACAGTCACGCTTCCTGAGGCCCTAGGGTTTAGAGATAACAATGGTCATCTAAATAAATATGTGATGAAAATTAGCAAAAAGCGACTGGAAGATTGGTGCTTCAAAAGCAGAGAGGTGACATAAGGTTAAAAGTGTAGGTAGATTTATTTAAAGAAAATGACAAATTTTAATTACTTAGAACTAAGTTAAACAAAAAAGAAAACTGAGCATGGTGGCAACTGCCATCACCCCGTTTCAAAGGGGCGCTCCTACCTTCCATCCATCCATCCATCCATCCATGGTGGCGCCCATGAAAAACGGTGCATAAATGACAGGACAGAGGTAGAGAGAAATCGCCGCGAAAAAGTCGTTTCGACCTTTGCACCGCGTCGAATATGCACAATGCCCTCTGGAGGCCCCTGCGCGACGCCATCTTAGCCACTTCACAACTGTAATTATCGGTGACTGCCGCAAAAGCATTGCAAAAATTGCAGCGCTTGCCGTTCAAACAACGTGCAAGTCCAGAGGGAAGCTATAGATAGAATGGTACAGAGGAAGGGACAGTGGAGGCCGAGAATGGCGAGAACCGAGGCAGTCGCGAAACAAGTGAATAACAGCCTTGCCAATTCCCGCTCGCAGCTCCCATACAAGGGTGGGGGGGGAGGGGGAGGAGGTGATTGGGAGAATGAATGAATAGAATTTATTGATAGGAAAGACAGAGAGGTCGACCTGAGCTAGTGCGCTCTAGTCTGCTACTCTGCACTGGGGAAGAGGGAAGGTAAGTGAAAGTATTGGGATGGATGATGATGATAAGAGCAGTGGTGAGTGCTTCTGTACATGAGACAGTTGTCTCGCTAGAGCCGCTCGTCGAGCTTGGTGTCATGCAGGAACTTCAACAATACTTTTGTCGCACGCATTGAAATTGCAGTGTCAGGCCATGGGCCGAGGATAGCTTCCTCCGACAGTAGTTGTCTGCCAACGCTGAATAGGAAACTGTCTAACGTCCTTCACTCCAGCATATATGCTGGGCAGTCGCACAGTACGTATTGCAGTGCTTCGGGCATCTGGCAGTGTTCACAATTAGGGCTGTTCGATTGGCCGGTGAGGTGTGCGTAGCGACGGGTGAAAGCAACGCCGAGCCGAATCCTGTGTAGCAATGATGTTTAGCTCCGTGTTTCCATGTCTCAATAATTTCTCTCGTCGTATTCGAGTGCTGATTGCCGTGTTATAGTTTGTTAACGAAGCTTTCCCCTCAAGTCTAACTATTTTAAGGCAGTTTTTCGTGTGCGTATCATAGCCACGCACGCTTATATCGCCTTCCGTTTCTCTACCACGGGTGTGCTTTAAAACCGCGGCGCTGCAATTTTTGCTTTACTTTCCTTCATTCTTCTCCGCCCTTAAACTGGCTCTCTTAACTACTACACGCAGAGACAAAGCAACAGCGCGCGCATTAGAGCCCATAGATGAGATGAATATTTACAATTATTATTAGGGTTATCATTATATTCGAATGCTGATTGCTGTAGTATCGTTTGTTAACGAAGTTTTCCCTCAAGTCTAAATATTTTAAGGCAGTTTTTCGTGTGCGTATCATAGCCACGCACGCTTATATCGCCTTCCGTTTCTCTACCACGGGTGTGCTTTAAAACCACAGCGCTGCAATTTTTGCTTTCCTTTCCTTCATTCTTCTCCGCCATTAAACTGGCTCTCTTAACTACTACACGCAGAGACAAAGCAACAACGCGCGCATTAGATCCCATAGATGAGATGAATATTTACAATTATTATTAGGGTATTAATTATATTCGAGTGCTGATTGCTGTGCTATCATGTGCGTATCATAGCCACGCACGCTTATATCACCTTCCGTTTCCCTACCACGGGTGTGCTTCATCAGTCATAGCTCTCGTAGTATAGCCTTCTGGGCCGTTTCCTTTCTTTTTTTTTGTTCTTTCGAAAGCAGTCCTATTAGGGTTATTATAATTACACGAAGGTATTTCGCCCTCGTCAGCAGCAGTCCTTGAGATAGCTATTCTGGCGGCTACCTTCCCACGCTATGCGTGCCGCCCTCGCACCTGTTTAAGCTTTCCTAGACGCTAGAGCTATTCTACTATGTCCGCGCAACCTTGAGCGATCGGAAAGCGCGTTTTCCCCTCTTGGCCGGCGGAGAAGGGAGGCTTCGTTCCGGCCGCGAAGCTCCCCACATCTCAGTACGGTGCCTGGTGGTGGTTTCGTGCTGACGATGCCCTCTCGGTGAGCGCATATTTCCCCCCTCATCTTCCCCCCCCCCCCCCCATTTTCCCAAGAAATTATGCCTTCCAACCACTCGGAAAATCGACTGTCGCGGACAACACCAGTCCCTTTCAAGGTAAGTATGAGGCTCGGAGCAGGAGCTATGGCGCTTGAAAGTAACCTGAGGCCTGACGAACCAACCGACTGAGCTATCTTTCTGGGCAACATCCAAGGGTCATGAGTTCAAATCCTGTCATGTTCCTTTTTTTTCTTTCTTTTTATTGTCTTTTCCTTTATTTTATGACTGTGCGGTATACCCTCCTAAAAAAATTATATACATCCTCAATTAGGTATGGCCACACATGTGCAAGTCATAAATACCAGGTTCTCTAGCCGAGTGCCATCCGTGCTGTATAACCGAGCTCAGATTGGTCAACCTTGGTCACTGTAGGTTAAATGAGGCGTACAACTCCTGCGGGACCCGCCGTGGTTGCTCAGTGGCTATGGTGTTAGACTGCTGAGCACGAGGGCGCGGGATCCGATCCCGGCCACGGCGGCCACATTTCGATGGGGGCTAAATGCGAAAGCACCCGTGTACTTTGAATTAGGTGCACGTTAAAGAACCCCAGGTGGTCGAAAATTCTACCGCGTGCCTCATAATCAGAAAGTGGTTTTGTCACGTAAAACCCCATAATTTAATTCTTTATTTTAACTACTGCTGGGACGGTAGAGTATCCGTCTCCCGCGCAAGAGGACCGTGGTTCAAATACCGGTGCCGCGCAATTCTCCACCGGAAAATACAAAAAAAAACCGTGTGTTGAGAAAATTGCACAGACAGCCTGGAGTGCGGCCTGATACCGGCAACCAGAACCGGTAACGCACTCTCTCACCAGAGCAGGATTGGCCACCCTGGTGCAGTACTTGGCCACAACCTCCCATATGAATACAACAATCAAACCCCGGCCCTCAGTCCCCAGCAGCCGCGAAGCAACTGACCACGGCGGCGGTCAGATCTGTGACGCTGCAGAGGGTGCTAAGAATACCTGGCTCCGGACAGGCCGCCATTGGAATCTGAACCTGGCAACGTTTAACGTTAGAACGTTATCTAGTGAGGCGAGTCTAGCAGTGTTATTGGAGGAATTAGAGGTTAGTAAATGGGATATAATAGGGCTCAGTGAGGTTAGGAGGACAAAAGAAGCATATACAGTGCTAAAAAGCGGGCACGTACTGTGCTACCGGGGCTTAGCGGAGAGACGAGAACTAGGAGTCGGATTCCTGATGAATAAGGAAATAGCTGGTAACATACAGGAATTCTATAGCATTAACGAGAGGGTGGAAGGTCTTCTTGTTAAACTTAATAAGAGGTAAATATTGAAGGTGGTACAAGTCTATGCCCCTACATGCATTCATGATGACCAGGAAGTCGAAAGCTTTTATGAAGACGTAGAATCGGCGATGGGTAAAGTCAAAACAAAATACACTATACTGATGGGCGACTTCAATGCCAGCGTAGGCAAGAAGCAGGCTGGAGACAAGTCAGTGGGGGAATATGGCATAGGCTCTAGGAATAGCAGAGGAGAGTTATTAGTAGAGTTTCCAGAACAGAATAATATGCGGATAATGAATACCTTTTTCCGCAAGAGGGTTAGTCGAAAGTGGACGTGGAGGAGCCCGAATGGTGAGACTAGAAATGAAATCGACTTCATACTCTGCGCGAACCCTGGCATCATACAAGATGTAGACGTGCTCGGCAAGGTACGCTGCAGTGACCATAGGATGGTAAGAACTCGAATTAGCCTAGACTTGAGGAGGGAACGGAAGAAACTGGTACACAAGAAGCCACTCAATGAGTTAGCGGTAAGAGGGAAACTAGAGGAATTCCGGATCAAGCTACAGAACAGGTATTCGGCTTTAACTCAGGAAGAGGACCTTAGTGTTGAAGCAATGAACGACAATCTCATGGGCATCATTAAGGAGTGCGCAATAGAAGTCGGTGGTAACGCCGTTAGACAGGAAACCAGTAAGCTATCGCAGGAGACAAAAGATCTGATCAAGAAACGCCAATGTATGAAAGCCTCTAACTCTACAGCTAGAATAGAACTGGCAGAACTTTCTAAGTTAATCAACAAGCGTAAGACAGCGGACATCAGGAACTATAATATGGATAGAATTGAACAGGCTCTCAGGAACGGAGGAAGCCTAAAAACAGTGAAGAAGAAACTAGGAATAGGCAAGAATCAGATGTGTGCGTTGAGAGACAAAGCCGGCAATATCGTTACTAATATGGATGAGATAGTTCAAGTGGCTGAGGAGTTCTACAGAGATTTATATAGTACCAGTGGCACCCACAACGATCGTCGAAGAGAGAATAGCCTCGAAGAATTCGAAATCCCGCAGGTAACGCCAGAAGAAGTAAAGAAAGCCTTAGGAGCTATGCAAAGGCGGAAGGCAGCTGGGGAGGATCAGGTAACAGCAGATTTGTCAAAGGATGGTGGTCAGATTGTTCTAGAGAAACTGGCCACCCTGTATACGCAATGCCTCATGACCTCGAGCGTACCGGAATCTTGGAAGAACGCTAACATAATCCTAATCCATAAGAAAGGGGACGCCAAAGACTTGAAAAATTATAGACCGATCAGCTTACTGTCCGTTGCCTACAAAGCATTTACTAAGGTAATCGCAAATAGAATCAGGAACACCTTAGACTTCTGTCAACCAAAGGACCAGGCAGGATTCCGTAAAGGCTACTCAACAATACACCATATTCACACTATCAATCAGGTGATAGAAAAATGTGCAGAATATAACCAACCCTTATATATAGCTTCCATTGATTACTAGAAAGCGTTTGATTCAGTCGAAACCTCAGCAGTCATGGAGGCACTACGGAATCAGGGTATAGATGAGCCATATGTAAAAATACTGGAAGATATCTATAGCGGCTCGACAACCACCGTAGTCCTCCACAAAGAAAGCAACAAAATCCCAATAAAGAAAGGCGTCAGACAGGGAGATACGATCTCTCCAATGCTATTCACCGCATGTTTACAGGAGGTATTCAGAGACCTGGAGTGGGAAGAATGGGGGATAAAAGTTGATGGAGAATACCTTAGCAATTTGCGATTTGCTGATGATATTGCCTTGCTTAGTAACTCAGGAGGCCAATTGCAATGCATTCTCACTGACCTGGAGAGGCAAAGCAGAAGAGTGGGTCTGAACATTAATCTGCAGAAAACTAAAGTAATGTTCAACAGTCTCGGAAGAGAACAGCAGTTTACGATAGGTAGCGAGGCACTGGAAGTGGTAAGGGAATACATCTACTTAGGGCAGGTAGTGACCACGGATCCGGATCATGAGACTGAAATAACCAGAAGAATAAGAATGGGCTGGGGTGCGTTTGGCAGGCATTCTCAAATCATGAACAGCAGGTTGCGACTATCCCTCAAAAGGAAAGTGTATAACAGCTGTGTGTTACCAGTACTCACATATGGGGCAGAAACCTGGAGGCTTACGAAAAGGGTTCTGCTGAAATTGAGGACGACGCAACGAGCTATGGAAAGAAGAGTGATCGATGTAACGTTAAGGGATAAGAAAAGAGTAGATTGGGTGAGGCAACAAACGAGGGTAAATGACATCTTAGTTGAAATCAAGAAAAAGAAATGGGCATGGGCCGGACATGTAATGAGGAGGGAGGATAAGCGATGGTCATTAAGGGTTACGGACTGGATTCCAAGGGAGGGGAAGCGTAGCACGGGGCGGCAGAAAGTTAGGTGGGCGGATGACATTAAGACGTTTGCATGGACAACATGGCCACAATTAGTACATGACCGGGGTAGTTGGAGAAGTATGGGAGAGGCCTTTGCCCTGCAGTGGGCGTAACTAGGCTGATGATAATGATGATGATGAAGCTGTGGGGGGCAAACAGAATTTACCGTCTGGGTCAATCGTATGTAGACGTCTGTGAATGTTGTCATAGTGGGCCCTGTAAGCCTTTGTAAGGTCCAGCATGAGTGCCTTGATCATGGAGTTGGTGTCAGGTCGCGAGTAGGCAATCCGTACTTCATCAGAGGAAGAGAAGGCCGATCTTGCCTCACTGTCAGCGAGTTCATTGCCAAAAACACCACAATGGCTAGGAACTCATTGAGAGGTGATCACGTGGCCACTTAACTCGGCACTTTGATGAAGTTCGACGATTTCCAGCTCGAGCAGATTGTATGGTCCTTTCTTTAAAAAGTATTTTAGCGCCTGTAGCGCTGATTTGGCATCGCACAATATCGTCCATTTATGGGGTGTCTGTGTTCTCATAATACCGACAGCCTCCCGTATTCTCCCGATTGGGAGAAGGTGACGCGAAAAAGCAGGGAAATGCTACAACTATAGAGACGACAGCGGTTGCGGGCAAATTGGATAAATTTGAGGTCAAGGTACGGTACCATAGGTTTCTGCTATTTCTGAAAAATAAACACCATGCAAATTTGTCGAGCGGGCAGGGCGTACAGAAGCAGAGCCGCATTAAAGCACACAAGAGCGTCTAGGCGACACTACGGAAGTGGCCACACGTCAAATCAACGATTCTGCGCCCGCCGGGGTAACTTTGCGTATGGCATCTCTCGAGGTCGCGGGCTTAATCGCCACCCCGGCAGCAGCATTTTGACGGGGGCGCAAAAAGAAGAAAAGAAAGAACGCTCGTACACGTTAGAGAATACCACAGTGTCAGAATTAATGTGAAATCCGCCACTACGGTTTCCTCATAACTGGAATGTGGTTTTAGCACCTACGACCCTATTATTCAATGAAAGTTTGATACTGCTGCCCGTTGCGATGTGCCATGTCAGGCAATGAATATGCTCAACCCTCTCAGAGGTTATGAAATACGGTGCACAACTACTTCTCAAGCAAACACCACCTCTCCCTGTGTGCACTGTGCACCATGCAGAAAAACTGCAGCGTTGCACGCAAGCTAACGTATAACATCAACTCACCACTCTCGTGTTGGACTAAACGTTGAATAAATAAAACATTTGCCGTCAACATCACTTCGAAATTACGTCAATCAAAGCAAACCTCACTGAAAGCTTCGCTTACATCGATTCCCACAGTGAGTGGGACACGCATTTTTTTTTTCTACTCCAGGCAGGCACTTACTCATATTCTTGTAATTCAGTTAAAAGATTGTATTGAAGTGGACATTGCGTTCTATTCGCTACTGAAGCGTCACTGGAAAACAAAAAAAATTTGCGTCAAAGAGGAAGCATTCCCCGGGTTTTCCGATGCCCCCCGCTTGGAACTGCCGGTGCAGGCACGTATTCCGCGAGTCCAACGAGTCGTGCTCCGACCCCGGTCGCATAGGATGCCCGGCCGGGATCACATTGTCCGCGTCGCAGATGTGAGGTAAACGTGAACGGAGAAAATCCACGTTGACAAGTGAAACATAACTGTCAAAAGAATCAGCAGCACTAGAAAACATGACGCAGACTGGCAAACATGCAGTTTATGGCGCAGTAGCCCCTCCGGCGTGAATGCAGCTTTTGCGCTCACCCTTGGGTAGGATATATAAAACGGCACTAAGGCTGCCGTCCACGCGTTCGATGATGATGGGAATAGCGACGCGCCGAAGGAGACTCTCCTTCACGGCTGCCTTTTCTTCGGACGTCTTCGGGAAATGGACCCACTTGTTGCGTGCCCCTGCGTTTACGACAGCCTCTGCCACGCGTCGAACGCACTCGCACACAGTCCACTGCAAGAAACGGATCGCCTCCTCGCTCCCTACGGACGCTTGGGAGCTCCCAGTGGCGAAGAAGCCCAGCGTACGCAGCACCTTCCGCTCCGCCGACGGCCCCGTCGCTCGCTCTGCTTCGAGTTCCCCCGCCGGTGCTTCGCACAACAACCGCACCGTTTCCTTCTAGAGTGGGAACTGCCGCCGAAAATGGTCATCCGACACGTCAAACGCGTCATCTGGCTCGCCATGTCCACCTCGGCGACGGCGAACAACCACCGCCATAGCGAGCAGTGGGCAGTCATTTTTTATGCCTTTTGAAACGATCCTGCATCAGGCCTTCCCAAACATTTGTGCCTTATGCTCCGCTTAATGAGTGCGTCAACGTCATTTTGACGTTTCGGTCTTTTGCGGGTTCCCGAATCGGGTCATCGACAGACAAAATGGGCACGGCCCAGTCATTTTCGACCAACGGTAACGGTGTGATGGCGGCAAAATGGATGAAAAAGTAACAGAATTCCCACAATATCGCACGCCTCTTTTAAACTGAACATTATTGCAAGTCTCTCCACGGCCCAACAACCATCCGTGGCGCACCGGACGCTGCAGGCTTGATCACGCAGCGTATCGAAATCTCTCGAGGCGGCGCGAAACCCGCGCCGCGGAACTCACGGACCGCTGCGTTGAAAAGAGCACAGGCCACTCTGTCTCAGCACGAAATCATGGTGATCAATTGTATGGTGCTCTGTATCTGCCATTTGAACGTCCCTATTGAAAATTACAAATTAACATTTAGCGTTGTGAAAGTCACAGCTTGAGTGACATTATAAACAGACATTAGGAAGAACTCGGAAGGAATAACTTGCGTAGGTAATGCGGTTCTGTAAAAAGGGTTGGGAGCCACAGATCGCGTTTGCTTAGGTTTTGACTGGTTGCCCGGATGAACTCGTTTTGTTCTCGCAACGATACCCGGATGTTCTCGTTTCGTTCTCGTCTTGAGTGCCCGGATAACGGCTCTGGATTTTGGCTCAAGGTCTCTTGAATGTCGCCGACAACGGGAGCTAAAAGCATTTCACCCTTTAAAAAAAAAAAAGCTGCGCGGAGGTTGCAGCATGCTCGCATGATCTGCAACCAAATTAATGCGGTTAAGACGTTGACCGCACGCGACATGCTCCGCAAGGAGCAACGACGGGGATATCGTGGCGAACGCCCAAACCACTCGGCCGCGGCTACGGTGGGATAGCTTGCTTTTGACGCAGTTATCAGCAACGCCAGACCACACTCACCCTCTCGGCGGCCCTTTTCGCTCATGGGAAACTGTTTACCTTCATTCTATATCAGCTGTGCGCAGGCTCAGCCAATTTCATCTCTTCTATGCCGCGCAGATGAAATTGGGAGATGATAATATCAAGTAAATTCACAAATACATCCGTCGATGTTTGCGACCGACGCGAAATAGAGACGGGTTTGGCAAAAAAAGCTACGTTTTATTATCTTACTGAACATGTTTGTGCGTTGCCTTTTATTTTAGGGCTATTTGAATTCATAGTCAAGTGCCATCCCTCGATGTTGCAGTAAAGCAAAGCATATGGTGATACGGTAGAAGCTTGGGCGAGTTGGTGATTCAATATCGGCATGTTTGCACAGCGCAAAAGACGAGGACTGAAGGAAGAACACAACACAGGCTCTGGCTTCAACTGATCTTTATTTGCGAAATCGCGAGAACTATATACATGAGCAAAAGTAATGAAAAAACAACGTTTGCATTATCTCGCGCATACAGATAAAGCGGCTCGGCAACCTTTGCATCAGCATGCCGTCTTTTCGCCTCACAAAAAAACGAAATCAAGTATCTGGCTGTGATGTCATAGGGGTTCATGTGTGACATAATGCAAAAGTTGTTTTTTCATTACTTTTACTCATGTGTATAGTTCTGGCGATATCGAAAAAGAAAGATCAGTTGAAGTCAGCGCCTGTGTTGTGTCCTGCCTTCAGTCCTCGCCTTTTGCGCTGTGCAAACATGTTGATAACGCATAGGGGCTGCTTTCTTCTTTATTCAGATTTTCTCTCCTGCATTTGTCTCACAGTGTTCGAGAAGCAGGCTATCCGGGAACACATCGGATATTAGGTAAAATCTGTGTGGTCACCAATGCGTAAAAAATATTATGTATATATTTGAAGTGTTAATGCTAAAATTTACCGACACCATCTAATTACAGTATCGGGTGCTCTTCGTAGCACGTAAAGGTAGCATTAGGTTTCTGACCTCGTTCCATCATTCCTAGCACGCGTCCTCTCGAAGGAAGCTCGGCATAGGTTTCGGTTCTAAAGCAGGGGCTTCTTATGAGTGCCTTCCAGCGCGTACGGACGCATTACGGTCACATTCTTTCGTCATTCAATCGTGATTATGCCGCCATAGTCGTGCCATCGTAGTCATTACGTCATCGTCTGACAGACGCCATCACGCAGCCGTTGTCATACCGACATGCCACCTTGGTCGTGCAGTCGTCGTAATTCCAGCACCTTCATGCTGCTTTCTTGCCTTCGTCCTTACACCATCGTCGTTCACAGTCATCGTCATCCGACTGTCCTCGTGTCACCATCGTTACGCCATCGTCATAATTTAAGAATCAACCTCTCATCGTTATGTATTGGTCTTTGTACCACCTTTGTCGTTCCCTGTATGTAATTCCTTCTTCGTTCCATATTCACTGCGTCAGCGTAATGCAGTCGTCGCCATGATGTCATGTTCACGGGTGAGCTTGGCAAGAGAGTGTCATAGCATAGCGTGACCATATCAGAGCATGTGACATAGCGGAAGTAACAGAAGCCTAATAATTACCACTAGATGTTTTAGATAAACGAGACTCCAGTAATATTGTCTGTCGCAGCGTAGCTCGATGCTATTCACATTATCATCGACAGTTATGGTGAGATGAATTCTCAGGTATTTTATTCTTTCTTGCATCGCATTAGTCCTATACTTTTTATGCCCCCCTGCCCCTCATGGTATAGATCAGCGATGCGCACTCCCCTAACACGCAGAGTCACGCGCCAGACCACTTATTCCAGAGGCCGACAGGTAAACAACTGAGTTGTCACTTTGTGCGATCGCAAAGTCAACCTTCGAGGTTGATCAGCCCTTGAGGATACAGCGCTCGTCCTGTTGTATTTGTTTTCGATTACTGTCCTCGTCTTCTTCGCGTTGCTTCACGTTTTAATCAAGTTGAAACCAAGTTCGAGAGCGTCGCTGTCACGCAGACAACACGCGCGGGCGCGCGTTCACTTCAAATCCTTGGTCGAGTATTGCGGAACAAGTTTTGACGCTGAAGAGATAGCTAAAAAATTACAGAACTCATCTTGTAATGACTGTCGACGCTTATGCGAATAGCATTCGAGAAATATGTAGCGACACACCGTATTCTTGAAGTCACGTTTCTTTAAAACATGTAGTGGTCATTCTGAGACTTTAACTGATTCGCCTATATGCGCCATACTCCGATATTGTCCCACTTTAAAACGACACTCGCTTTTCGAGGTCACCCATGAGCATGACGGCATGGCGACGGCTATATGACGCCGACGCAGTGTCGATGGAATGACGAACAAATGATATGATGGGTCGACAAATGCGCTATAACGACGACGGCTTTGACGACAATAAGACAGCGATTCCTAAATTATGACAAAGGTGTAAAGACAACAGCGTGACGACTGTGACATGAGGTCAATGAGGTGACGACGACTGTACGATGACGACCGCGTGCCAACGCGGGTCTGACGACAAACGGATGGCGAAATTGGAATGACGATTGTGCCGCTATCACGATGGCATGACGACGACGGTATGAAAAAGGATGCATAATATTGACGGTCTGAAGACGATCCATTGGCCACAATGGCATGGCAACGGCGGCATAATCACGACCGAATGACGACGGCGTGATCGCAATAGAATGACGAACAAGGAATGACGTCGATGGATCGACGAATGTTGTATGGAGAAGATGGGATGAGGACAATGGAATATCGTCACTCACGACGATGGCATGATGACAGTAGTATGACGAGAGAGCCGCGTGTGAAAGTAACAATAACGACGATGTGATGACTGCGACGGCATCACGACGAAGGTATAACAACGAATGTATGACGACGACTGTATGATGGCGATGACACGAAAGCGGCACGAGGACAATGTTATGACGACGTATGTATGATGGCAGTTGTACAATGATGCTGTGTCATGAAACCTGCATGACGACGTTGGTGTGAATACGACGGCATGACGAGAGCCGAATAACGACGCTGGTGGGGCGACAATGGCACGACCATGATGACATGACCATGGCAGTCCAACAATGCATGCAGGATAGCGACTGTCTGACGATAACGGCATGACAACGGTGTCATAATCACGGTTCAACGACGACAGTATGATTACAACAGAATGAAGAAAGATTGACCTAGATTGAACGACGGTATGACGACAATGGGATGAATTTACTGAAGTGATGGCAAGGATAAAACGAAAGCGTGACGACGACAGCATGGAGACGACTGTGTGACGACGATGGCGTGATCATGGCATGATGAAAACCCGATGACAAAGCTGGAATGACGATTACGGCACCGCGAACATGAAGGCATATCTGGTGGTTGAGGCAATTAGACATTTTAGACCACTGGGTCGGAGTAGAAGACATGACGAGAGTCAGATCACGAAGACTGAACGACCACGATGACATCACGATGGCGTTGTGACAAGGAATGCGTGACGAAACTGTATGGCGACGACGGCGTGACGAGAATCGGATGACAAAGCCAGAAGGACCACGATGCAACCACCACGACGGCATCAGGACCCCAAGGCCATAAGTGGTGGCCCGAGCGATTAGGCAACTAATCGGGGGCCACTGTGTGGGAGTAGAAGGCGTGATGGCGACGTCATGCCGAGAGTAAGGTAACGAAGCTGAAATTATGACGTTGGAACGACCTCGGCGGCATCGCAGCCAGGCACGTTAGATAGATAGATAGATAGATAGATAGATAGATAGATAGATAGATAGATAGATAGATAGATAGATAGATAGATAGATAGATAGATAGATAGATAGATAGATAGATAGATAGATAGATAGATAGATAGATAGATAGATAGATAGATAGATAGATAGATAGATAGATAGATAGATAGATAGATAGATAGATAGATAGATAGATAGATAGATAGATAGATAGATAGATAGATAGATAGATAGATAGATAGATAGATAGATAGATAGATAGATAGATAGATAGATAGATAGAAAACAACTGCGTGTGTCAGAGGTAATCAAGCGATTTCAACGCGATATTGATCAAAAACGCAAAAGAAAAGGATTTCTCAAATTTGATGTAAGAAACCAAAAGCTAAACGCAGTTACAGGTAGCGCTGTTTGTGTAGGCTGCGATATGACTTCGCCAAGAGGGCTTGTCGAACTTGCAGGCATGCACAGCTTTTACGCCGGCATCATGATATACAAGCTGCCGTTACAGCGGCCAGCTATATAATCCAGCTATAGAAACAGGAGTCGAACCAGCGACTAGTGGCACGACCGCCGATTGCTCCTCTTCTAAAGACAAATATACGCCTAATGTTATCAATGTAGTTACCATTACCTATAGACCTTAATGCAAGAAAGATTCCTGCCTCTCTCAGACGACGGACCACAATTTAGTTATGGTTTAGTAGGAGATAAAAACAAATATTCTGATTATGAAAATTGATCCTGCATTATAATCGAACCTATTGCACATTTTGTGACCCTTCCGTGTATCTGGCAAACAAAAAAAGAGGCTGTGCGGTGGTTGCAGCATACCCGCATGATCTGCAACCAAATTAATTCGGATAAGAGGCTGACCGCACGCGACATGGAGCAATGACGGGGATAAGACTCCTGCAGGCATGTGCGCACTAGGCCGGTAAACGTACAGGGGGGACGAACACAAAGACAAACACGAATGTGGAACCACCCTTGCAAGCTGCGGTGTTCGAAACCGGGTAACCCAGTAAGGGGCGGTGGGACACCGCGCAGCAACTCCCCGGGCGTTGATTCACCCCGCACACTATACCGCGGCGCCGGGTCGGGGAACACCTGTACCCATCAATAATCAGCCGTTAGATGTCGGACGGCGGGTTTCAAACCAGCCACCTGCCGTAGCCGTGGCGCACGCCCAAACCACTGTGCCACGGCTACGGTGGGTAATTCGCTGTCCACGTATAGTTATCAGCAACGCAAGACCACGCTCGCCCTCTCCAGCCTACACTTGCGTGCATTGAATGCTGCCTGCTTTCATTTTCTCAGCTGTGCGCAGGCCATGCCAATTCCAAATCCTCGGTGTCACATGGACGAGCTGAACTACTGCTGATACACAGCGTATATTCGAAAATTAAACGTTAAATCATGAGGTTTTACGTGCCGAAATAACAACCTGATTAAGAGGCGCGCCGTAGTGGGGGACTACGGAAGTTTGGACCACCTGCAGGCTTCTTTAACGGGCAACTAGATCTTAGTACACGGATGTTTTCGCATTTTCGCCCCATCGAAATGCGGCTGCCGTGCCCGGGATTCGATTCCGCGACCTCGCGCTTAGCAGCCCCACACCATAGCCAATATCCAGGAATATATAGACTTTTTTTTCTTTTGGCGCTTCACTGTCTTCCTTGCTTCTGTCCCTTTTCAAGAAATGCATTTTGCGCCACAAAGTATATCTAGGAAATCTATGCACCAACTTGCTGCCCAAGAAGAAGTCCTTTTGGAATATCTTTGGCGCTTCACTGTCTTCCTTTCTTCTGTTCCTTTTCAAGAAATGTATTTTGCGCCACAAGGTATACCTATAGGAAATCTAAGCACCAACTTGCCCAAGGAGAAGTCCTTTTGGAATATCTTTGGCAATTCACTGTCTTCCTTTCTTCTGTCCCTTTTCAAGAAATACATATTGCGCCACAAGGTATACCTAGGAAATCTACGCACCAACTTGCCCAAGAAGAAGTCCTTTTGGAATATCTTTGGCAATTCACTGTCTTCCTTTCTTCTGTCCCTTTTCAAGAAATACATATTGCGCCAAAAAGTATACCTAGGAAATCTAAGCACCAACTTGCCCAAGAAGTCCTTTTGCAATATCGTTGGCGCTTCACTGTCTTCCTTTCTTCTCTCCCTTTTCAAGAAATACATATTGCGCCACAAGGTATACCTAGGAAATCTAAGCACCAACTTGCCCAAGAAGAAGTCCTTTTGCAATATCTTTGGTGCTTCACTGTCTTCCTTTCTTCTCTCCCTTTTCAAGAAATGTATTTTGCGCCACAAGGTATACCTAGGAAATCTAAGCACCAACTTGCCCAAGAAGAAGTCCTTTTGCAATATCTTTGGCGCTTCACTGTCTTCCTTTCTTCTCTCCCTTTTCAACAAATGTATTTTGCGCCACAAGGTATACCTAGGAAATCTACGCACCAACTTGCCCAAGAAGAAGTCCTTTTGGAATATCTTTGGCAATTCACTGTCTTCCTTTCTTCTGTCCCTTTTCAAGAAATACATATTGCGCCACAAGGTATACCTAGGAAATCTACGCACCAACTTACCCAAGAAGAAGTCCTTTTGGAATATCTTTGGCAATTCACTGTCTTCCTTTCTTCTGTCCCTTTTCAAGAAATACATATTGCGCCACAAAGTATACCTAGGAAATCTAAGCACCAACTTGCCCAAGAAGAAGTCCTTTTGCAATATCTTTGGCGCTTCACTGTCTTCCTTTCTTCTCTCCCTATTCAAGAAATGTATTTTGCGCCACAAGGTATACCTAGGAAATCTAAGCACCAACTTGCCCAAGAAGAAGTCCTTTTGGAATATCTTTGGCGCTTCACTGTCTTCCTTTCTTCTGTCCCTTTTCAAGAAATGTATTTTGCGCCACAAGGTATACCTAGGAAATCTACGCACCAACTTGCCCAAGAAGTCCTTTTGGAATATCTTTGGCAATTCACTGTCTTCCTTTCTTCTGTCCCTTTTCAAGAAATACATATTGCGCCAAAAAGTATACCTAGGAAATCTAAGCACCAACTTGCCCAAGAAGTCCTTTTGGAATATCTTTGGCAATTCACTGTCTTCCTTTCTTCTGTCCCTTTTCAAGAAATACATATTGCGCCACAAATTATACCTAGGAAATCTAAGCACCAACTTGCCCAAGAAGTCCTTTTGCAATATCTTTGGCGCTTCACTGTCTTCCTTTCTTCTCTCCCTATTCAAGAAATGTATTTTGCGCCACAAGGTATACCTAGGAAATCTAAGCACCAACTTGCCCAAGAAGAAGTCCTTTTGCAATATCTTTGGCGCTTCACTGTCTTCCTTTCTTCTCTCCCTTTTCAAGAAATGTATTTTGCGCCACAAGGTATACCTAGGAAATCTACGCACCAACTCGCCCAAGAAGAAGTCCTTTTGGAATATCTTTGGCAATTCACTGTCTTCCTTTCTTCTGTCCCTTTTCAAGAAATACATATTGCGCCACAAGGTATACCTAGGAAATCTACGCACCAACTTGCCCAAGAAGAAGTCCTTTTGGAATATATTTGGCAATTCACTGTCTTCCTTTCTTCTGTCCATTTTCAAGAAATACATATTGCGCCACAAGGTATACCTAGGAAATCTACGCACCAACTTACCCAAGAAGAAGTCCTTTTGGAATATCTTTGGCAATTCACTGTCTTCTTTCTTCTGTCCCTTTTCAAGAAATACATATTGCGCCACAAAGTATACCTAGGAAATCTAAGCACCAACTTGCCCAAGAAGAAGTCCTTTTGCAATATCTTTGGCGCTTCACTGTCTTCCTTTCTTCTGTCCCTTTTCAAGAAATACATATTGCGCCACAAAGTATACCTAGGAAATCTAAGCACCAACTTGCCCAAGAAGAAGTCCTTTTGGAATATCTTTGGCAATTCACTGTCTTCCTTTCTTCTGTCCCTTTTCAAGAAATACATATTGCGCCACAAAGTATACCTAGGAAATCTACGCATCAACTTGCCCAAGAAGTCCTTTTGGAATATCTTTGGCAATTCACTGTCTTCCTTTCTTCTGTCCCTTTTCAAGAAATACATATTGCGCCACAAGGTATACCTAGGAAATCTACGCACCAACTTGCCCAAGAAGTCCTTTTGGAATATCTTTGGCAATTCACTGTCTTCCTTTCTTCTGTCCCTTTTCAAGAAATACATACTGTGCCAAAAAGTATACCTAGGAAATCTAAGCACCAACTTGCCCAAGAATTCCTTTTGGAATATCTTTGGCAATTCACTGTCTTCCTTTCTTCTATCCCTTTTCAAGAAATACATATTGCGCCACAAATTATACCTAGGAAATCTAAGCACCAACTTGCCCAAGAAGAAGTCCTTTTGCAATATCTTTGGCGCTTCACTATCTTCCTTTCTTCTCTCCCTATTCAAGAAATGTATTTTGCGCCACAAGGTATACCTAGGAAATCTAAGCACCAACTTGCCCAAGAAGAAGTCCTTTTGGAATATCTTTGGCGCTTCACTGTCTTCCTTTCTTCTGTCCCTTTTCAAGAAATGTATTTTGCGCCACAAGGTATACCTAGGAAATCTACGCACCAACTTGCCCAAGAAGTCCTTTTGGAATATCTTTGGCAATTCACTGTCTTCCGTTCTTCTGTCCCTTTTCAAGAAATACATATTGCGCCACAAAGTATACCTAGGAAATCTAAGCACCAACTTGCCCAAGAAGTCCTTTTGGAATATCTTTGGCAATTCACTGTCTTCCTTTCTTCTGTCCCTTTTCAAGAAATACATATTGCGGCACAAAGTATACCTAGGAAATCTACGCATCAACTTGCCCAAGAAGTCCTTTTGGAATATCTTTGGCAATTCGCTGTCTTCCTTTCTTCTGTCCCTTTTCAAGAAATACATATTGCGCCACAAGGTATACCTAGGAAATCTAAGCACCAACTTGCCCAAGAAGTCCTTTTGCAATATCTTTGGCGCTTCACTGTCTTCCTTTCTTCTGTCCCTTTTCAAGAAATACATATTGCGCCACAAGGTATACCTAGGAAATCTAAGCACCAACTTGCCCAAGAAGAAGTCCTTTTGCAATATCTTTGGGGTTTCACTGCCTTTCTTCTCTCCCTTTTCAAGAAATGTATGTTGCGCCACACGGTATACCTAGGAAATCTAAGCACCAACTTGCCCAAGAAGAAGTCCTTTTGCAATATCTTTGGGGCTTCACTGTCTTCCTTTCTTCTCTCCCTTTTCAAGAAATGTATTTTGCGCCACAAGGTATACCTAGGAAATCTAAGCACCAACTTGCCCAAGAAGTCCTTTTGCAATATCTTTGGCGCTTCACTGTCTTCCTTTCTTCTGTCCCTTTTCAAGAAATACATATTGCGCCACAAGGTATACCTAGGAAATCTAAGCACCAACGTGCCCAAGAAGAAGTCCTTTTGCAATATCTTTGGGGCTTCACTGTCTTCCTTTCTTCTCTCCCTTTTCAACAAATGTATTTTGCGCCACAAGGTATACCTAGGAAATCTACGCACCAACTTGCCCAAGAAGAAGTCCTTTTGGAATATCTTTGGCAATTCACTGTCTTCCTTTCTTCTGTCCCTTTTCAAGAAATACATATTGCGCCACAAGGTATACCTAGGAAATCTACGCACCAACTTACCCAAGAAGAAGTCCTTTTGGAATATCTTTGGCAATTCACTGTCTTCCTTTCTTCTGTCCCTTTTCAAGAAATACATATTGCGCCACAAAGTATACCTAGGAAATCTAAGCACCAACTTGCCCAAGAAGAAGTCCTTTTGCAATATCTTTGGCGCTTCACTGTCTTCCTTTCTTCTCTCCCTATTCAAGAAATGTATTTTGCGCCACAAGGTATACCTAGGAAATCTAAGCACCAACTTGCCCAAGAAGAAGTCCTTTTGGAATATCTTTGGCGCTTCACTGTCTTCCTTTCTTCTGTCCCTTTTCAAGAAATGTATTTTGCGCCACAAGGTATACCTAGGAAATCTACGCACCAACTTGCCCAAGAAGTCCTTTTGGAATATCTTTGGCAATTCACTGTCTTCCTTTCTTCTGTCCCTTTTCAAGAAATACATATTGCGCCAAAAAGTATACCTAGGAAATCTAAGCACCAACTTGCCCAAGAAGTCCTTTTGGAATATCTTTGGCAATTCACTGTCTTCCTTTCTTCTGTCCCTTTTCAAGAAATACATATTGCGCCACAAATTATACCTAGGAAATCTAAGCACCAACTTGCCCAAGAAGTCCTTTTGCAATATCTTTGGCGCTTCACTGTCTTCCTTTCTTCTCTCCCTATTCAAGAAATGTATTTTGCGCCACAAGGTATACCTAGGAAATCTAAGCACCAACTTGCCCAAGAAGAAGTCCTTTTGCAATATCTTTGGCGCTTCACTGTCTTCCTTTCTTCTCTCCCTTTTCAAGAAATGTATTTTGCGCCACAAGGTATACCTAGGAAATCTACGCACCAACTCGCCCAAGAAGAAGTCCTTTTGGAATATCTTTGGCAATTCACTGTCTTCCTTTCTTCTGTCCCTTTTCAAGAAATACATATTGCGCCACAAGGTATACCTAGGAAATCTACGCACCAACTTGCCCAAGAAGAAGTCCTTTTGGAATATATTTGGCAATTCACTGTCTTCCTTTCTTCTGTCCATTTTCAAGAAATACATATTGCGCCACAAGGTATACCTAGGAAATCTACGCACCAACTTACCCAAGAAGAAGTCCTTTTGGAATATCTTTGGCAATTCACTGTCTTCTTTCTTCTGTCCCTTTTCAAGAAATACATATTGCGCCACAAAGTATACCTAGGAAATCTAAGCACCAACTTGCCCAAGAAGAAGTCCTTTTGCAATATCTTTGGCGCTTCACTGTCTTCCTTTCTTCTGTCCCTTTTCAAGAAATACATATTGCGCCACAAAGTATACCTAGGAAATCTAAGCACCAACTTGCCCAAGAAGAAATGCTTTTGGAATATCTTTGGCAATTCACTGTCTTCCTTTCTTCTGTCCCTTTTCAAGAAATACATATTGCGCCACAAAGTATACCTAGGAAATCTACGCATCAACTTGCCCAAGAAGTCCTTTTGGAATATCTTTGGCAATTCACTGTCTTCCTTTCTTCTGTCCCTTTTCAAGAAATACATATTGCGCCACAAGGTATACCTAGGAAATCTACGCACCAACTTGCCCAAGAAGTCCTTTTGGAATATCTGGCAATTCACTGTCTTCCTTTCTTCTGTCCCTTTTCAAGAAATACATATTGTGCCAAAAAGTATACCTAGGAAATCTAAGCACCAACTTGCCCAAGAATTCCTTTTGGAATATCTTTGGCAATTCACTGTCTTCCTTTCTTCTATCCCTTTTCAAGAAATACATATTGCGCCACAAATTATACCTAGGAAATCTAAGCACCAACTTGCCCAAGAAGAAGTCCTTTTGCAATATCTTTGGCGCTTCACTGTCTTCCTTTCTTCTCTCCCTATTCAAGAAATGTATTTTGCGACACAAGGTATACCTAGGAAATCTAAGCACCAACTTGCCCAAGAAGAAGTCCTTTTGGAATATCTTTGGCGCTTCACTGTCTTCCTTTCTTCTGTCCCTTTTCAAGAAATGTATTTTGCGCCACAAGGTATACCTAGGAAATCTACGCACCAACTTGCCCAAGAAGTCCTTTTGGAATATCTTTGGCAATTCACTGTCTTCCGTTCTTCTGTCCCTTTTCAAGAAATACATATTGCGCCACAAAGTATACCTAGGAAATCTAAGCACCAACTTGCCCAAGAAGAAGTGCTTTTGGAATATCTTTGGCAATTCACTGTCTTCCTTTCTTCTGTCCCTTTTCAAGAAATACATATTGCGGCACAAAGTATACCTAGGAAATCTACGCATCAACTTGCCCAAGAAGTCCTTTTGGAATATCTTTGGCAATTCACTGTCTTCCTTTCTTCTGTCCCTTTTCAAGAAATACATATTGCGCCACAAGGTATACCTAGGAAATCTAAGCACCAACTTGCCCAAGAAGTCCTTTTGCAATATCTTTGGCGCTTCACTGTCTTCCTTTCTTCTGTCCCTTTTCAAGAAATACATATTGCGCCACAAGGTATACCTAGGAAATCTAAGCACCAACTTGCCCAAGAAGAAGTCCTTTTGCAATATCTTTGGGGTTTCACTGCCTTTCTTCTCTCCCTTTTCAAGAAATGTATGTTGCGCCACAAGGTATACCTAGGAAATCTAAGCACCAACTTGCCCAAGAAGAAGTCCTTTTGCAATATCTTTGGGGCTTCACTGTCTTCCTTTCTTCTCTCCCTTTTCAAGAAATGTATTTTGCGCCACAAGGTATACCTAGGAAATCTAAGCACCAACTTGCCCAAGAAGTCCTTTTGCAATATCTTTGGCGCTTCACTGTCTTCCTTTCTTCTGTCCCTTTTCAAGAAATACATATTGCGCCACAAGGTATACCTAGGAAATCTAAGCACCAACGTGCCCAAGAAGAAGTCCTTTTGCAATATCTTTGGGGCTTCACTGTCTTCCTTTCTTCTCTCCCTTTTCAAGAAATGTATTTTGCGCCACAAGGTATACCTAGGAAATCTAAGCACCAACTTGCCCAAGATGTCCTTTTGGAATATATAGGCCTTTTAATCGGGCGAGGAGGAAAGGGCACGTCGCGAGCCCTTCATCTGTGACTTGTGCAAGCCGGCTCGGCGCTGCTTGAAGATGTAGCTGTCGCGTGCTGCAAAACAATTTGGAGATGTTTTAGCTCGTTCTGCGCGAAATTTATGTGATGTCAGTTCATACAAAGTTATCTGGGAACCATTAGGTAGTCTCTCAATGCAGTGGTGCCAACAGTTTGCAAAAAATTCTTTTGTCCGCACAATCGAGCGACGTGCATCATCAGCCGCGTTGTGACCAATTTTGGCAGTATCGGTCATCACCCGACGAAGAGAACCGGTGTCTGTGAATTGTCAGCCTGAATTGGAAAATCTTGTTATCTGATCGCTCGGCAGGAAACTTAAGCGTAAAAACGCAAGCTCGTTTACGGCCATAACGACATGAAACTTGAAAACATGAAAGCGCCAATCATTGTAAAATATTTGCGCCAGCCGCCAGGACCGTCTTCAGGCACTGCAAGCATAGTACACTTGAAATCACTATGCTATTTCTATGCTTTTCTCCTGTATGAGGCCGGTGGTGGTACTCAATACAACGATAACTTAGGTTGGTCGCCATCGCCACTACTGCGGGAAGTCATCAGGACCACGAAGAGATCAACATCTCGGCAAGTGCTTCCATATCCATCCGTAAAACGCCACATTTCGTGCCCGGTTCGCCGACCGCCGCGTTAACCCTAACGCCGGTTCGGCAGCCCGGCATCTCTACCAACTCATCAGGCAACTATGGAAATAGAAGTGGAGGGGACTGAAATCGCCCCGGAAGAACTAAACGAGGCAGGATGGCTCGCCGCCCATAAGACCCTACAGCGAAGCAAACCAAGCCTTAACGAGTCCAAAGCCATACCGCGTACAAGAACTAATTCGGTAGCGCAGACGCCGTCGTCCCGTCCGCGTCGGCAAGTGCCGAAGCCCCCACCGCTGCCGGAAGACGACTTCAAAGTGGTTCTCCGACCGCGTGACGGATTCAATACAGCCGGCTGGAGCTCCGCGCTCATCACCGACAACATCATGAGAACGGCCGCTCTGGAAGCGGCAACGCAACTAGAAGACACGATCCGAATCAACACCAGCCAAAATATCATTATTGTCAGCACACCAAGAGAAGACAACGCCGTCAAATACAGCCAAATCAAGGAGCTCAAATTACAAGAGAAGAGATTCAGCATGACTACTTACATTACGGCGCCCGAAAACTCGGCCAAAGGAATCATCCATGGGATTCCGGACTACGACACACAAGAAGACATTATTAGAAGTTTGACGCGTAATACCCCCCGGGTCCTGCACGCCAGGCGCATGGGCAAGACGTCCTCAGTTATCATCGTCTTTCAAGGTGAAGAAGTACCACACTACGTCAACTACCGAAATACTACGTACCGGTGCCTTCTGTACAAGAAGAAGATCGAAGTGTGCGGAATCTGCCGAAAAGTCGGCCACCGGGACGATGTGTGCCCCACCCCGAACGAAAAATGTTGTATCCGGTGCGGCAAGCAAAACCCGCCAACGGACCATGACTGCGAACTAGTATGCGCTATCTGCAACGGCAACCATCTCTCCGGCTCAAAGCAATGCAGGAAACGTTTCCAAATCCCCTACATCATCCGACAACGACAGTGGCAGAAACTATCGGTGGAAGAACAGAACATCCCTAACGAGCGCAGGCAAAGTAGATCGCGAGAACGCCGATCGACGCAGAACAGCCAAGAAACCAGTGCAAGCTTTTTTCCCGGAGGATCGAGCAGTAGGAGCCGATCTCGGTCTTACCCGAGACTAAGCTCAACTCCAAGTGCCACCGACTCCGACGGGACGTCGCGGAACCGGTCGAGTTCCGGGAGACGAACGACCCCGACTAACAGCGGTCCACAGGTGAGCTGGGCTAACACGGTCTCTTCTCCCAATGCTCAGTATCCTAAGATACAGGCTCTCGAGGCAGAACTCCAACAAATGAGGCAGTTAATAGAACAACAGCGAACCGAAATCACTAAGCAGCGTGCAGAAATCACCCGATTACAACAAAAACAACAGGAGCGCAGTCAGACGCCGCGCCCTACCCCACCATCTAATCCCTCACTCAACACCACAGCACCACCACATAAACGTAAGGCAGAAGATCATACAGACAACTCTTCAGACATATCACCAAGATTCGAGAAACTAGAACATATGATTACTGAACTTGCCAACCAGATGCTTCAGCAACATCAGGAGAATGGTGCCCACTTGCAACAAATAAGCGCACGTCTAGACGCTCTGGAAACCAGAAGCACCAACCTAGAGTGTCGGGTAGCCGCGACCGAAGCCAAAGTACTTCGCTGGGAGTCGAGATTTACATCCACGGCCTCCGGCTCCCTTAAGGGCGTGGCATCCAAACCCTATGACCGTCCACCCCTATCCGAAATCTCCAAACCGATCGCTGAACCCCCGCCACCTCAGAATGGCTCACACTCCTAACTACAAGATCTGGCAGTGGAACTGCCGTGGGTTTCGCCGCAAACGGGGAAACCTTCAGCAGTTCCTTCGGGGTAAGGCGGCCCCTGATATCATTGCCCTTCAGGAGACGGGAGGCCACGCAAAATTGGCAGGGTACAAATCCTATAATGCTTCTGGGTCGGATTCCACCACCGCTATTCTAGTTCACAGAAATCTAACAGTCATTAAACATGATATTGAAGAAGTCGACATAGACCACGTCTTTATTGAACTCATTCCTAAACGTAAGGAGGATGAAAGCATATTCATTCTTAATGTTTATAGTAGCCCAAAGTGCCGACGTCACAAGTTCGGAACTCTATTCAGGAAGGTTCTCAGAATCTCCCAACAAAAGGCCATATTATTATTAGGTGACTTTAACGCTCCCCACACTGCATGGGGATACCGCACAGAGGTAGTCAAAGGTCGTAATCTTTGGCTAGAAGCCCAACAACAGGGACTGACTCTGATCACAGACCCCCAGACACCCACCCGTATCGGGAATAGTGTCAGTGTTGACACCACTCCCGATCTAACTTTCATCAAAAACATAGGCAACTATGATTGGACTAATACCGGGGAAAGCCTCGGTAGCGATCATTATATCATAGAGATCCACATTCAGGCGGGTCCACCCCGCAAGAAGGGCAAACGAGTTTCGCTCACGGAATGGGACCGCTTCCGCCAGATTCGGGAGACAACCGCCACCGAGCATATAAACGATCTCGAGGCCTGGATCGGGGATCTCAGAGATTGCGTGAAACGCGCCACGAGGGAAATCCCTGAAGACGATGGTCTGGTCGAGGTGGATAGCCGCCTCCTACACTTGTGGGAAGCCAAAAACAGTATGCAAACCCGCTGGAAAAAGAATAAACTAAATCGCACACTCCGCTTGCGCATCGCGCAAATTAACATAGAAATCGAGGAATACGCTAACCAATTAACCAAAAACCAATGGGAAAAGGTATGCGACAGCATGCAGGGACAACTCGGTCTAGCCAAAACGTGGAATCTCCTCCGATACCTTATGGACCCGGATAAGAGTAAATCCGAGCAGAGGAAATGCCTCAATAAGATCACTCACCAATACCAGGGCACGAACGACGAGCTCCTCACAGAGCTCAAAACCCGGTACATAGGCACAAATGCACAAATCCCCCAGAAGCCATACACTGGTCCGGAGAATCTTAACCTAGACGCACCCATCCTAGAGGCTGAAGTACGAGCCGTCTTGCTGAAACTCCGAACTAAATCTGCACCAGGCCCCGATGGAATAACAAATAAGACCCTCCGAAATCTAGACGACGTATCTATCACTGCCCTAACAGAGTACTTCAACCGCTGTTGGGAAACAGGTTCTATCCCCTCGCAGTGGAAGCATGCACAAATAATATTCATACCTAAACATGGTAAGCGACTACAGCTCGAGAACTTGCGCCCGATCTCTCTGACCTCATGCGTAGGAAAACTCATGGAGCACGTTATACTTAACCGCCTCCACAATTTTGCGGAGGACAACAACTTATTCCCGAACTCCATAATTGGCTTTCGTCCAAAACTTTCCACGCAAGACATCATGCTTCAGCTTAAACATCAAGTTCTGGACCACATACCCAAGAATGGTACCCGGGCTGTCCTGGGCCTTGATCTTATAAAGGCCTTTGACAACGTAGCGCATCAGGCTATACTAGAGAATCTGCAGCACCTAGGTGTGGGCCAGAAGACCTACAACTACATCAAAGACTTCCTCAACCACCGCACAGCGGAACTAAGAATAGGAGAACTACGATCGGACAAGATCCCTCTTGGAAGTCGTGGCACCCCGCAGGGATCAGTTTTATCCCCGTTCCTCTTTAATTTAGCGATGATCAGATTACCGGAACAACTTAATCAGATTCCAGGTCTACACCACAGTCTGTATGCAGACGACATTACCCTGTGGGTGGTTAAAGGTAGCGATGGAGATGTAGAAACCACGCTGCAACAAGCTGTAGACACGGTTGAAAAGTACGTTACCGACAAAGGCCTCGCCTGCTCCCCGCAAAAATCAGAACTCTTCCTACTCAGAGCCCCTACAAACCGCAAATCCGACACTGCGCCATCCCCAGAAATCACTGTGCGAGCCGGAGGAGGCGCGATCCCGGTGGTGACCACCATCCGTGTACTAGGCCTCTTCATGCAAGCTCACGGGCGCAACGGCAACACAATTCACAAACTGGAAGCATGCGTTCAGCAGACGATGCGACTCATTTCAAGAATTGCCAACCGAAACTCTGGCATGAAAGAAGCCAACCTCATAAGGTTGGTACAAGCCTTTGTTCTCAGCCGCATCACCTACATCACCCCGTACCTCTGCCTCAAAGCGGCTGAGAGAGAGAAAATAGAGGGGATTATCCGGAGGGCCTATAAACAGGCTCTTGGGCTACCTATAAGAACGGCCAACGCTAAATTGCTAGCCCTAGGTGTGCACAACACCCTCGATGAACTAGTAGAAGCGCACCTTATATCTCAATACGAAAGGCTAGCTCAGAGTGCCGCCGGGCGAAACATCCTCCAGAATCTCGGCATCAACTACGAGTCGATGCAAAGCGTTAAAGTAGACATTTCTCACGATCAGAGGCGCCATCTCAAAATTAATCCACTCCCTAACAACATGCACCCCGAATTCCACAAGGAAAGGAGGGCCGAGCGGTCCAAAGCCCTACATCAGAAATTCCACGCCTTCAAAGACGTAGTCTATGTCGACGCAGCAGAATACATAGAACGCAACTGTATGTCCCTTGCAGTGGTGGACTCCTCAGGTCAAATACGCGCTGGTGGTTCAATTCGCACCAGAAGCTCCGAAACAGCGGAAGAGGCGGCTATCGCTCTGGCAATAGCCTCCACACATTGTCATTACATTATCAGCGATTCCAAAGCAGCAGTACGCAATTTTGCGAAAGGTCGGGTCTCGGCTCCCGTAAAACACATAATAGACACAAACCAACACCCACGACCAATCCACATAATTTGGGCACCAGCACACTCCTCCCTACCCGGCAACGATGCCGCCCACACCACCGCTCGAGGACTCGCCAACCGAGCACCCGGACGGCTCACGCTAGGATCAGGGAGGGATCGCATGGTCAGTTACCAGGAAATAACTCAGCACTACAGGTTAGCCAGGGCAGTGTACCCGCCAGCACACAAATCGCTTAACAAGCGACAAGAAGTAGCTTGGAGACGACTTCAGACGAACACCTACCCCAACCCCGTAGCCTATCACTACTACTACCCGGAGCAATACCCTAATACATGTAAGCATTGTCAGCAAAAAGCGGATCTATTCCATATTATGTGGTCGTGCCCAGCCGAAAATCATACAAATCACGAAATAAGTAATACTGAGCAGTGGGAGGCCGTGTTGCTCAGCTCCGACCCTGACCTGCAGGCCAAGGTCATCGAGAGAGCTGAAGAAGCCGCCCGGGCCCAGGGGCTCGTGGCTGCCTAACAACAAGGTCATCCGTCAATACCTTGTTTTCAAATAAAGTCTTTACTCACTCACTCACTTAGGTTGGTCAAATACCACTATACGTATATTACATTTATTTTTGCGGCTTAGAGTGGCATTGGGGCAAGGAAACAACCAATCCCATCGACGGCTACGTCAGATTGTAGGAATGAACAGAAAAAAGGGTTTATTGCACGGCTCCAGTTACGGAAGCCCACCCCATGCCGGAGAAAGTTAAACGTCCGATGTTCACATCAGGACCATCTGTCCTACTGGTCGAAAAGTCTCCGTTTTTAATACCGTCGTCTTCTCTCGGCGAGTCGACTAGGGAATCTGAAGACTGTTAAGCAACAAATCACAATCGTCCAATCCGTTGCGATACCACGCACATGCTCGCAATGCTCCGGAATAACCCCGCTTCCGAAGCTCGATGGTATGCAACCTGCGCATCCAAGTTCACCGTCTTGTTAGATAGCATTTGATGGTGGCCCCCTTCATCATTGTCAGGTGATGCTGACATTTTGTGGCCCTTTGTGGACCCATCAAGAGTCGGTGTCCACGCCGCGCTGACGTCTAATTAACGGCTTTGTGGTGTTGAGGCGTAAGAATATGCTTGGTGTTTTTTTTTTTGCCCTGTGGAACATGTCATCTAAAGGGGATCTCATTTCTTCTACGGACGGCTGCTTACGTAGAACGAGTGAGTGCGCCGTAGGATGCGACGAACAAAATCGACAAATAAAATCGCTCTCGTCCTCTTCTATCGCGAAAAAGGAAAAGATAGAAAACGTACGTGCTAACGCCGCAATAAGACCTCGCATGGTCATGCCGCATGCCTGGGCAATGCACCATATTGAGCAAGCAGAGGTCCATAACCATGCATCTTCCACTGCTTCTTCGGACGCTTGCGCAGTCCGCTGCAGCTCAGCCAACCGCTCGACAAGTGTAATTCACGCTGCGCGGTAGGCTTTTATTATTGCGATAGTAATTATATGCACACTCCAGGCGCATTTTTGCCGTTGCGTTCGCCCTAAGCGTCGCCATGATGTTCTGTAAAAATTCTAAGGGCGATAACCGTCGCCGCGCGCCGTATGCTGTATGTGCGAGTGCTGCACGCGAGAGGAGCCGAAGACCGCGGCTGATTCTCGCGCGAGCGAGGGAGCAATCGCGCCGTCTCCCTTCGCGCGGAATTAAGGCCTGGGTGGAGGGGAAAGGGGAGGGAGGTGGCCGGCGTTGTACGTGGTTGTACATCGGCACCAACGACGGATTGCGCGACCACGCCTGAGGGGAGCCCACGACAGCGTCTCAATTTGGCGCGCGCAAAGGAAGGAAGCGGGACGGTCGCGCGCTGCTTTCTTGGCGTGCATGGTCGGTCCCGAGGGGAGGGGGCTGGGCGTTGTACCATAGGTTGTACGCCCGCAGCAACTGCATATTCCGTAACTGAGGTTTCTTAGCGCACGAAAAGGGATGAAACACAGTGGCAAGACGCCGCTAAGAAACCTCAGTTATGGAATACCAACACGCCCTAACCTACGCTCTTTCAAGTTGCGTATTCCGGGGCCGCGCGCGTCTTCCGGTCGCTCCGCTCGCTGCTACTGCTGCGCTTCCTCACGCCAGCGTTTTGGCAATGAGTGTCCGTGGTCACTGAGCGTGAAATGTTAGTTTACCTGTACGTGCTCACACTTGTTAATTTAATAACTAAGCGAATGCTTCCAAGTTTATACGGCCGACAAAACTACTATCCTTATACTTCGTATAGTTGCCTACTTATTTGATATCGCAAACGATATGCTTCGCCTTTCGGGTGAAACTGCAACTTCTTGCTTGTAAAAACTGCTTTATTCGTGGGAGGAAACGTCGTGCAGCAAATTATGTATCCGCACATTGTATCAAGAGATAACAATTTCAACGCCTGTAAAAGTAAACAGCGCTCCTTATTTCGTAGCAGAACAGCACCCACACTGCTGGCATCGTCATATGTTTCGGAACTACTATTTGGTGCTAGATCACAGCTTAGAAGTTGAGTGACAATGCTGCAGTAATGTTATAGTAGTGAAACAAATTTTCAGATGCATAAAACTGATCTCCGAAGCTAACTGTAGGCCCAAACAAGCACGCGCACATTGCGCTGGGTGATCTGTCCACCTCATCACCGCAGGAACTACGGCCATGCTGACGCGAATGGATTCAGTACGTCGCACAGAATTGTTTCCCAAGCAGATTACGCCTTTTCGTACTAAAAAGACCGCGCGACCCGAAAGTCCCCACCAGAAACTGCCGCTGAGCGTATGCCTGACATACAACAGCTCACCCAAGCCAGCATACCAACTGCACATAAACGACGCCACCGCATACGCAATACGGTACCCAATCGCGTCATTGGGGCTACAATAAATATGTGGTGGTGCGTGTAATCTGCAAAGGAGTAATGGTGCCTGCGCTAACGTTCGCAAATGCCGTTGTGTGCTTAAAATCGGATATCTTGTCTGGGCTCGAAGCTAACTGAAGATCGGCAAGCCGGTTGGCTTTGGACGCCCACGGTCAAGCCACAATTGAGGCTGTGCAGAATGACATGGGTTAGGCCTCGTTTGAAGTCACAGAAACGCCGAGCAAAATTAGTATTCAAGAAAGACTCGAGAACATTGTTCAAGATAAATGAGCGGCTAAAGTGCACCAGCATCTGTACCTGAAAAACGTGGACGCAGACTGGAGGAAGAGGTCAAGGAAGTTGGCAACCAAGTACCTGGTTATTGAAAGTGCAAACAGACAACCAGGAGTCATCAGAAAGAAAGTGAGCAAAATAGAGACAGTGAATTGGATGCAAAAAAATGGAAACAAAAATACCATAGAGGTTTACAAGAACATGAAGAAATTAGACGGGAAAATTTACGATAAAATGAAGCAAAGGGCGTTGCTATTTGAGGCTCGAGCTAGTTGCATAAGGACAAACACATACTCGAGCAAATGTTCGCAAAAAGATGAGGCATGCGTATGTTGCAGTGAAAATCCGGAGAACACTTAGCACATTCTAATGGAATGCGAAGGGTTTCACCCAGTGGGACCCGCAGGTAACACTTCCCAGAAGTGCTTGGATTTAAAGCGGATGGTAGCATCAACCGGCCAACAGCTAAGATAAACAAGATACGTTTAGAATACTGGCTGAAAAAAAGGCAGGGAAAAGATTGATTTGACTGGGTCCGTAGCAAGGTAGATAGAAAAGTTTTGAGGAAGAGTAGCAGGAATAAACTTTATTTGAAAGAATGAGCTGATGGTGGAGTCGTCCGAGGTGGACGGCGTCCCTAGTCCAGGATGCCGTGGGCCTGAGCCAATAGCTCGGCCCTAATCACCGGACAAATGCTGCTCTTCAGGGCTCGGGCTTGTCAGCTGGGCATCCCACTCCTCGACGGTTGGTCCAGATATGTGTGGTGTCAATGGGTTGTGTCCACACTCCCATACCACGTGGTAGATGGTATTGGGCGCAGGGCAGAAGAGAAAGATTAAAAGAAAGATTTTGCTAGAATGAAAAGCCTGTATAGCATACCTCGGTAACTCAAGCAAACTAGGTGACTGTTTGTCACCGCACCACTTCAAAGGGGCTGCCAATGAATCAACATCTTCATCATCACGTGGCGGCACCCATGATAAAAACGGTCTAAATGCCGAAGTACTTGTACAAGTGAAATTGTGGCGGGGCTAGCAAACTTCATTTTAATGCTTTACTGAACATGATTGTGGAATGGTTTTGATTTAACAATATAGGAGTTTATTTTAAGGCGCCATCTTTGGACGTTGTTTTGAAGCACCGTCAGTCATTTTAGACACGGCATGCCAAAAGAAGTCGCCAGATAGCCAGCACAGGCACAGCGGCTACTTTCTCATTTATTCAGATGTCTCCTCCTACATCTGTTTGCTGCCGCTCAAGAATTGGAAGACACACGCACTCGCATGATAAAAGCTAAACCTTCATTAAGTATCTGCACAAACTTAAAGAAAGGTCCTGACTGGAGCAATTTCACAAACACAGGACATCAAGCGCAACTCACCCCAACTCGTGCACGGTCCCTTCTGCCTATTAGCAAGCCCGTCTGTCTTCTAGGTATATTTCTTTGTTCCGCATAAAATGTAGTATGTTTCCCCAGCTCGTCCACTGGCGAATTTTTCTTAACTAAGACTGTTCAACAATGAGATACAACGAAATGAGGCAACAAATTTAAGTCCGTAGGCTAAAATCTTGGCATTGGTACTTCCTGTACCCCGTAAAAAAACACGCAAGAATTTAGCCTTGGGTATCGTTCATCATCCGAAGCGCAGAATTTTTGGACGGGAATGTCGGCGTAGGTTTCCGTTCTAAATCAGAGGCCATTTGTGACTGCTGTCAAGACCGTACGGACCAATGTGCCGATATCTAGATGCGGCCACAAAATATGTGATGATACTGATTAGTGAAGTTCGTATTGCAGTAATCGCTGGATGATGAAGGCCGTTGCTCCATTTCAGAAATCTAAGACTTTGAACATACAAAAGCCTCTCAATTATGCCGTTCGTAAGACGGCCGTCACCAACATTGTCGGAGCACTATTTATGCCCAACATGTGCTATTGCAGTTACATTGTGTGTACATGTACGCTTCTATTTCCTGGAAGCTTTTGTTGTTTATTTAGTTTCTCTCTAAGGTACATGGTTGGCGTCAGCGTGTCTATTTTTTCTAGTTTCAACTTCAGTGGACAAAATTGCGTCATAACTAATATTGTTAGCATGGCCACGCTGTCTGCTTGAAATGTTGCCCGAAGTAAGCATCCTTGTCGGGATTCGTACATGCACCTCTTGGTGCACTCTCTTTTGCATTGCAAAAAAAAATATAAATTATTCACTTCATTAAATCAATCAATCAGTCCATGGGGTTCGATCAATCTGTGAATCAACTGAACAATAATTCAATGCACCAGAACGTTTTTGGTAAACAGTTAAAATTTGACCATCGTTATCATATTAGGATACTAAATCAAGAAAAAATTCGACATTTGTTATACAAGACAGTTGTTCACAGAACCCATGCTATTAACTGCACATAATGCAATATTTAACTGTGAATATATATTTCAGAATTCATTTCAGTGGAGCAAAGAGGGTGTGTGGTGATGCCCCACGCTTAAAAGCCTCCCTCGTAGACTGGAATAACATTTCTTACATTCCATTCAAATGATAAACAACCATTGGCTATGAATTGTTTTATAATATGTAAAGCTAAATCGACAGTGGCGTTAAACAATGCTACAGCTGACAAGGAGATATGTCCGGACCGACAGTTTTTGAATTTTGTACTTCCCCTGTAAAATTTTCCTCTCATTCCTGCCGTATTAATCTGTGATGGCTGCACGGCCGTACACTCCTAATGCGTGCAGCTACGCATAGTAGCTACGCGTGAGCAGAAATTGTGCCCAGGTCGTGTGAAATTGCTACAGCAATTCCCCAATTAAAGCCAGGACTTTTTGCGTGCCATTAGTCTGACTGGCTGCACATAAAGAACTCATAGGCAGCTGTTACATATCGTTGCAATGCCCGCCAGCTTGATCAGATGATCGCTGCGTGATAGCAATGATCATAATTTTCATACTATGGCAGATACCCATGACAGGAGTCTGCCAAGAAGCGTGTCCATGTGCTGATTATAATCATTAGTCTCGCACTATGGCACATGCCTCTAATCAGCGATTGACCAAGAAGTGGCTGGTGCATTTAAAATTAAATAAGAAATTGGGAAATACAAGCCTGTATAACATTTGTCACATTTCATAACACAGATGCACAAGAATACATGCAAGCTCCAGTTTACTTTACGCTCAAGATGTAGGAATGAAATGGGCTAACTTATAGATTCCAAAAACTACTTTACGAAAGCTTCACTTGAAATAAACTACACCAAATGTGTTTTTAAAATGCCTCTTTATTTTAGAGCTGCAGATGCATGGGCATAACTGTGCCAGATTGTTGGGTGGCGAAAAAACAACGGGCACCCCATGCCTGTTAGCTACCTTCTTGATACTGTGTGAAGTCTTGTGCAGGTACGGCACAACCAAAGGCTTGTCGGTCTTCCGGCGGTCGTCTTTCCTTCGTGTTTCTAGTTTTAGCTTCTGAAGGAGGGTCTCACACACAGCAATCAAGACTAAAAAGGGGAACCCCGCCGCCAAAAGTCGGCTGGCCTGATTCTCAAAACTTTTCTGCATTAGGTGCAGGCACGACTTCTGAAGAGACGATTCCGAACAGTGCGACGCTATAGCTCTTTTTACAGTTTTGGAATGCGCTGAATCATATGGCAACAAATCCTTTTTTGCGCTAGGAAAGTAGCCCCAGCAAATGTGCTTTTCATGAAAGGTTAGTCTTAGGTCTAAAAACTGTAAAACATCTGCGTCAGGCAGTTCATGGGTAAAATTGAGCCCAAGTCCATGCTTGTCAAATGCGTTTAAAACTTCACCTACTGTATCTGTATCTTCACCTACTCTTGCTGTGTCTGAGACCCTCTTTCAGAAGCTAAAACTAGGAACATGAAGAAAAGACAACCGTCGGAAGACCGACAAGCCTTTGCCCTAGTAGCACGCTTTGTTGCCTCAGTGTGGCCACAACGTTAGCTTCTAACATTGCCTTAACGTGGCTAGCGTCCTCTTTTTGCAACGTTAACGCAACATACATAAGACAACGTTGAGACAATATTGCTCCAATGTTACATCAACTTTCAGTCAATGTTAAAGCAACTTCTGGAGACAATATAAATGCAACATTGCTACACCTTTTTATTTGCACACATGCAACGTTCCCACGACAATGTCACTGCAATATTGCCGCAATGCTGTCATAACATTTCAGAAACTTTGAGACCGCATTCTAAATCACTGAAATATTTCAGCTATCAATGGTTGCTGGTCAATAAAATAATCTCGTGAAAGGCTAAACAGTCTGCAATGGTATCCTCATACCACAACGGTTACGGCAGTTTAAGGTCGCAAGAATGAGCAACTGACCATTACTCCTTGCTACACAGTGATGCGGTGCTGAAAAAGACCACTTTAGAGCAACGTTATCAGCATGTTGCTTGGTAACATTGCAGCAACATTATCTAATGTTGAAGAATGTTAGCGCAACATAATACAACATTGGCAATGTTGTTGCAACGTTGCAGTAACATACTGTGCTACTAGGGTGGTTGTGCCGTACCTGCACAAGACTTCGCACAGCCTCAAGAGGGTAGCCAAACAGGCATGGGGTGTCCGTTGTTTTTTCGGCACCTGACAAGCTGGCACAGTTATGCCCACGCATCTGCAACTCTAAAGAAAAGAGGTTGTCAGCTAAAACATGAGAAGCCGTTCATCAAGTGTTCCACAGGAGTGGTATAAGCCATTCCCTTGAAGTGTGGAAAGGCTTATGTCGGCCAAACCGGCCGCTGCATTAATGAAGGCTTGGGGGAACATACCCGAAACTTAAGTAACTTAAAGGACAAGTACGCACATTTGGTCGCGCACGTAATTGAATGCACAGGCTGCGAGGCTCTATTGGGAGAGACGAAGATTCACGGTAGAGTGCCGACACGGCAGCGCGCATCAGTTTGGAAGCGTTCCACATACAGAAATATGGCAGCAAGCACGTAAGCACCCCCTCTGTATCGCTTTTTGCGGCAGAGCTTCAATTTTTGGAAGCGACCGCTTACTGATTCGATTGTATATTAGTATACATCGCCTTTTTTCTAGTTTTCGCTTCTCTGCGCCTGATTCCAATGACTGCTGGCACATTCGTTCATCGATGCGCATAGTCATTTTCCCCGATTGTATCACTCCCTTCCCCCTTCACTTCTGCCTTTCCCCTTACATAAGGTGTCCATTTTCCGTCAATAAAATTTAGTTGACAGTCAGCCCTTGTGTCTCGTCCTTGTTACTTTGTGGTTGCATGTGTTCGCGCTGTTATAATTTTTATGTCACGTATATGAATTGACGGCATATGCAGCTGGACGTCGGTCTTTACGCAAGCGCATTCATGTTTCCAAAAAGCAGTGATCCTGACATTGATGTACCTCAGTGCTAAAGGCCTCAGCATTTCGACTGAGAAGTGCGCCTTGGTGGCTTTTACCCCCAAGCCCATGACGTGGAACCCCGTTTCTATTGACCACCAAACGATTTCATATACAAAGACTCAGCGATTCCTAGGCGTTATTATTGAGAGAGACCTTTCATGGATCTTCCGCATCTTACATTTGAAGGTGACATTAATCTCTATGCTCAATCGCCCACTGCACATACGAAGGTTTCTCGCCGGTAAAAGATAGGTCACATCCGTGATATCTATGGTTCAACTTTACAGGATGCTCTTCCTAGGATACTCAATTGGGATACATCAGTGCTGTCCAGTTCTGGCAAAACTAACATCCGTGTTCTACAGCGCATTCAAGGCCCAGTCCTTCAAACATGTCTGGGGATACCATTGCTGAGCTTCAATCATAGCAACAATTGTCAGCGCAAGAGACCTCCCACCAACAGCTTTTATAGGTATTGATACACGCCGGGCACATATTTGCCATATATCCAGAGTTCCTGACCACCATCTTCTCTCGCTTTCCAGAGAAAAGACCCAATGAGTCATTTCCCAGATCAATTACGTCTAACTACAGCACTCTGTGTCATTGAGATACTCGCTGATAACAAGAACCCTACCCCCTATGTAGTGCCTGAAAAAGCCTCCTGTTTACTTAGCTGTTACAGGAATTGCGAATAAGGCTAGCCTGTCCTCCGCGGCTCTCAAAAAGATCATAAGGAAGCTTTTACATAGTTCATACACTAACAGAATCCATGTTTACACGGATAGTTCGTTCTCGGAAAGTTCGACGGTTCCCATTGTTATACTATTCGCAACTTTCACGTACGGTGGCGCCGTCATGCGGCGGCGGCCGGAAATAATCGAAAGCTTATACTCGCTGCTGTCTGCCGCCCGTTCGCGTAGCGTATTGGTGTTGTCTACGCTTTTCCTTCACTTTGGTTGATGTTTTAACGCGTTCAAAGCTCCCGTGGGATCCTGAAGGACACTTAACATGCTCAGAATGCGCAAACATAGATGTAACCGTATTTGCTGCGTGCCGCAATGGGTGCCGAGCGGTAGTTATGCGGTAGGTGATGTGAGCCTTCACTCATTCCCACCGGCTGCGTCCATGAGGAAGAAATTGATTATTAAGCTGCGAATCGGCAAAGCTTTCACAGAAGCGATGAAGGTTTGCAGTGCGCACTTCATGCCGGAGGACTTTTTTTTTGGAATACGACAGATGAGTGACGATTCCGAGCTCTTGAAATCACGAATAGACGCACGTCCATAAAGACGCAGGCATAGCACTATATTATGTGCAGGGCAAGAAATAACGCGCAATTTTAACTCAAATGTGTTGTAGGATGATTGGTGCTTGCGTTCTTGCCACTCATGCCCTTGCGGCTACGTTGGAACGCAAACATTCTCCGTGAAGCCTTGTACCTGCTTCAAAATTTCTTGTTCTCGTGCGTGCATTCGTGCTCTGCAACGCTTGCTTGACATTCCACCATTTTCGAACAGAGAGACGAGTTTCTCATTTGTGCATCGCAGCAAAGTGACGCAGGCGTAGAGGGACCTGGAATTCGTAACTCGTCTGCCATTTCGATGCGCGGTTGCAACGTGTGCACAGGCGCGCATGACTGCACTCATAAAGTAACAAATCCTAGTCCAACTAACGTTAAACTACTGTGCAGTGTTTGCGTAGCGAACCCTCAGCTGATCTGCGAGCATATTATTTTATAAAGATAACTGGAAGAATGAAGCGAGCGTTACCGCGGACCAGTAAATATCGGTAATGTATCGCTTGATCTGTCTATAGGCAAGACGCGGTAGGACTCACGCAGGCTGTAAAGCTACCGCAAGACTGTAGCTTGCACAGCACGCATAAAGCGCAATAACTAAATTACAAGGGTGAACTGTTATCGTATTAGCTCGCAAAAGCGGTCAGATATGGTTGTCTGCTTATTTCTCGATTTCTACATCCAGCTTTGTGAACACAGGCAGGGATAACTAAACAAGAAATTTTCGCACACAAAACACTGCTTTAGGGCTACTTTTCACGCCGTCGATGTAAAGGACTTCGGTCGCGCAACACCAGGAAGGTTTTTTTTCTCGACACGGCGGCTTATTCAAGCGGTCTAAGTAGCAACTTGCAGAGAGCACCACACCGTATAAAAGCTCATGGTACCCGTTCAACGAGGTAAAATTAATAGAATAGTAAATAGAAAGCACGGTCACTTCTCCTAATAACACCGTCGCGGTAAAACTGAAACCACAGCTCGTGTAGTTTGCTTCGAAGCCGCGAAGTTTGTATGCAAAGGCCTTGAACAGTCACGGACTTCGACGTGCACGCTTTTATGCCGCAGCACACAAGATGACCAGCGTTTAGGACTTCCTCGCCTTCAAGCAGGCTTCGAATCCTGTGTTCTGCTCGCCCAATATGAGCCATTACGCAGGCTAAGGATAGCGGGCGTGTAAATTGAAGATAAATTTCAACATGACGACGCGAAACAACATGTCACTGAGCAAGACGACCGCAGCACTGCACCGACTGTTCTAGTTCTTAATCTCTCGGACAGCCATGTTGGATTTAAGGTGGTGCCCCCTATAGGTCGTGAAAGTTGCGAATTCTGATTGGTCGTCATCAAGTTTGACTTCACACGTAAAGACATCTACAGTTTCGAACTCATGTGGCTAAGTCTTAATATTTAAAAAATATCCACCTTGCAAATGGGCAATATTTGTGACTCAAAAGCAGCCCTTCAAGGTGCATGCAGTTTACGATGAAGAAATTACAAACAACTGGCATTCCAAATCAACGAAATTTGTCATTGCATTTTTCAACGAGGTCATGATATAATCTTTCAGTGGCTGCATGAACATTGTGACAAAGTTGATAACCACCTCACCAATGATGCTGCCCGACGTGCCTAAGCTGTAGCACTGACACTTATGCCTTAATCAACAGCAGACGCGACAAGAGAGCTTTGCCATCTCACACATACCATCAAGTCGAGTCACCGAAATACCCCGCAGAAATCTAACCATAGATTACACAGCCTAGAACGATCACTAAATCTGCAGTAACAAACAAATCTTTGAGAAATTGATGCAGCACTACTGAGTCAGCTGTGGCTAGTAGTAACCTTCACTAACTCATGTAATTATGGCATTGGAATGGCTGACTTACCCAAGTACGCTGAGTGCAGGTGCGAAGAGACCGTCGATCATCTCTAGTGCCCCTGTTCACGCTTCAATAAACGCTATACTCTCCAGTGTGGCTTCAATAGACTGGACGATTGACCATTCGCTGAAACAATAGTCTTAAAAGCCTGGTATCACAGCTCATGAGCCCAGAAAACCACTCAAGCTCTTCTACAATGCCTGAAGGCCACAGGCTTGAGCGCCCGACTATAGATATGCTGCACCTGGCTTAGTGCATACGAAGGCGTCACCAAGACTACTGTCTCTCTCTTTCTTTCCCTCCCTGATTCCACCCCTACACATAGGGTAGCAAACAAGACAGTCCAGTTAACCTTCGGGTCTTTCCTTCCTTCCTTCTCTCTGGACGTTTCTAGTGAACTAGAAAACGTTCTAGTGCTCTAGCTGCAAAGTACAAGAGTAGCCAGAAATGTGCCTCGCTTGTGCCAAAGACGTTTCTAGTTCAGACAGAGTGTGAAAAGGAAGAGGTACAATTCACAATCGCTTTCTAACTACCATTAAGCTTGAAACTGGAAACACGCTTTACTCTTCTTCTTCTACTCATTCTCTCTTTATTAAGGCTAAAGTCTTATGCCTCATCAGTCAGTCAACCTTCAAAGGCCTCGAGCGAAAAGGCTTCGACGACATGAAAGGTACAAAAAGACTACGAACCCTCGACCTTTGGTGGAAGTCGAACCCATGACCTTTGGTGTTGGCTAAGGCTATGAACCTCGATCTTTGGTGGGAGAGGAATCGCGACCATTTATGGGAGTCGAGCCTACGGCCTTTGGTCTTAATAAAGGCAAAGTTAATTCAGGCACAGTTAATCAAGTTAGAGTTAAGGCACTCGAACCCACAAACATTGGTCGGAGTCAAATCTATCACCTTTGGTGGTAACTAATGCGAAGTTAATTAAGACACAGGTGATTAAGATGGAATTAAGGCAATCGAACCCACGACCTTTGGTTGAAGTCGGAACAACCAGCTTCACCCTTGGTGGTAATTAAGGCAAAGTTAGTGAAGGCCAAATTATTTAAGATAGAGTTAAGGCACTCGAACCCACGACCTATGGTGTTAATGAAGGTGAATTATACTTCAGTTAGGATAGGTAACCGAGGCTGTCGAACCGTCTACCTTTGGAATAAATAGGGATGAAGAAGTGAAGTATACTAAGTGAATTAGGGGGGACGACTAAGCAAATTAAGAGGATGAATAAGGTTAGTGGCAGAGGATGAGTGGCAGGTTAGTGCACATCTCTTCTTCTCCATCTGCGGCTGCATGCGTCCTATCTTTGAGGCAATCAGGCAATCTGAGGTGGGTTCGAAGGCTAGCCTACCTGAGATAGCTGATGGCGTCGTGTGCTCTTTGTTCTCGAGCGAGTAGTTTGCGTTGAAGCGACAGGCAGAAAGGGGAATTCGTGCACCGCTGCTGCCGTTACTAATCACACCAGCATTCCGACAGCGTGTGTTTGTGGTCATAGAGCGAGACGTCTTCGTGTTTGCCTTTGCGCACGTGATAACATGCTTAATTTACTTCGTGGGCAAATGTTTACAGCAGCTTATGCAACTAATAAAATGACTAACCTTACTTCGTGTTGCTGTCTCATAACTTGCAATCGCAACCAATGCTTCGCCTTTGCGGCAAAACTGTGACTTCCCCATTCCCTTCCCCAAACACCGCGATTCAAGTGTCCACCAGTGTCTAAGACAATCACTGAAATTTTGCTCTTTTTACAGTCACATCTCTCTCTTTTTCCAAGAAGCGGGAGTAAAGAGAAGAGGAGAGGAGGTAATTGCAGCCACGTACTGCCACGAGGTACGCCTAGGAGTGGCAGATGCCTTGTTGATTTTCCCGGCCGCTGCTGTCGCTTCTCTATGAGCCTTTGACACCGGACGGGAATGCGTGTTCGCGAAATTGGGGCAACATGCTCCACGACCACCAGTGGTTTCAGTGCTGCCGTTTGGCGTTGGCACGCTTTTGGGGAAAGCCTTGGGACAATGCAGACGTTCAGAAATGTGAGGCATTTCTCTGATTAGTCAAATAACAGCCAAACGCAAGGCCCGCCAAGGTCATGCAGACCCCCATGGACTGCTTGCTCGCTGCTACAGGCAGCGAGAAAGTGAGTGGCGCGCACACCGCGTACTTGTGTGCGCACCACAAATAGGCATGGCTCGGTTGCGCTAGGTGTGCCATGTTGCACATAGGCCTTTACTCGTAGATTGATACAACAATGGGCCCACGAGAGTATCAAGTGGAAGAGGAGCGTAAAAGTGCAAAGGCTACGGGGAGACACAAGATCGAGGTATGAGATGCGTACCGTAGTGGCGAGGCAATAGCAGAAGCGTTGGGACCACAAGCAACGAGTGGAAGTGCTCAGCCGAGGAGCAGCGCCTTGCCATGCAGCGCGAACAAGAGTAGCAACGTGTAGCCTAAATACAGTCAAGCGGACGAACGTCGAATAGCCCACCGAGACCAAGTGGCGCCGAATGAAGGACCTTGCGGAGCGCAGACGTGTACGTTCAAAAGCACTTCGCCGAAGAGAAATCTGGTGGAGCGTGTTGCGTCTGCGACCGCCGCCTCTTGTTCCCATCACATGTTGTCATGGTGTTGCAGCCCTCACATGTGGACGTCCTGCGAGGGACGTCCACTGGAGGTATTAGACATTCCTACGATATCCATGTCCCGATAGTGGATATCCATAGGACGTCACTGTTGTCACTGGGGTGTGCCTGGGCCCATCTGTGGCAGGTGTTACACATAAATGTTTTGTGTCAGGGTCGTAGTTCAGCTTACACTATGTGAAACCTGGCTTTCTACATGGTTCGAAATTTCGTTGCAATCTTTGACTTACCATTGGCTTAATTTTTTTTATTGAATGAAAAACGAGTCTTCGAAACCTCTCAAAGAACATTGGCGGCAGGCATCAGAGTGCCATAAATACTCTAAAATAATACCTTTCGCAAATCTGTTTAGATACCGTGTAGGTGGATGCGTCACGACCTCAGGACACGCTGGCTTGCTTTATTGCTGCTACGGCTGCGACTACCCCAAACGAGTGCCACCACATGAAACAAACTGCACATATTTTTTTTTTTTACGAAGAACATCATCTAATCTCTTCTCACTCATTGCACAGCTAGTCTCGATCTTGGCAACCTTGTCATGAGGTACATAGCATAAGGGGGTTTATAGGCCACTTACCTGTAAAGTTCACATACTACGTGGCGCCTGCCATTAAAGAGATGTTGCACACAAAGGTCGGCAGAATAAGAGGATAGTCACTCACTAATAATTTTGCAGGCTACGCAATCATTCACGTGCACACATCATAGTACATACTCACACGAGTTCATAGTCGCTTCCATTCACACTTACTGGCACCCACTCATGATTACACTCACAACCGCTCCCATTCATATGCATACTCACATACGCTCACACTTGCCGACAGTCATGTCCATACTTATCACTAGTCAAGCTCGCCGTAACTGACTTTCAATCATACTTACGTAACCGGCACTCACTCCCTTTCCTATTCGCACCCAGTCACTCTCTGTCGCTCAGTAATGCTTTATCTGATCAAGCCTGTGAAACGAGCGTGGAGCGATTGTATGCACTAATATGGCGACACATGGTTCCACATACTCTACCATTGGCCGTGAAAGGCATTGGCTAAAACTCCCAGGGCTAATCATGTACAGACGCGGCCACTGCTAGCAGTTGCACAGCACCGCATGGTGGCGCTCCGTGGAACGCAAAAGGTAATGAAGTGGTGGCAATTTACCAAGGACAGAAGCAAGGATGTCCTTTGTTTCCATTGTTGTTCGCACTTTATGCTAAGGGTGTAGAAAGACTGGAAAACAGCGAATTAGGGTTTCGTTCATGCTACATGCGTAAAGGACAAATGGTGCAACACAAGCTCCCTAGACTGACATATGCGGACGACATAGTGCTAAAAGCAGACAATAAAAGAGGTTTACAGATACTTGCGAACATATGTGGCAATGCAGCAACAAATCCAAACCTCAAGTTTAGCAAAGAGAAATCAGGAATTATGATTTAATGAAGATGCGAGAAATTACGTGGTGTCAATTCAACTGCATGTCATACCCATAGTCAAGCAATATAAATAACTTGGCGTATACATAAACGAAGACTTACTCAAACACCCACTAAGACCTGAAAATAAACGGGATGCGGAATGCTGCAATAATCAGCACTGTGGACCAAATTAAGTATAAGGTGGTGCGTGGAATCTGGAAAGGTGTAATGGTGCCAGCGCTAGCGTTCAGAAATGCCATACTATGGTGAAAATCGGATAGCATGTCTGGATTGGAAGTTAACCAACGATCGGTAGGCCGGTTGGCTTTGGGAGCACACAGTAAAACCACAAATTGAGCAGTGCAGGGTGACATGGGTTGGGCCTTTTTTGAAGTCAGAGAGGCACATAGCAAAATTAGTTTTGAAGACTCAAGAACATAACTGAAAACCAATGGGCAACTAAAGTGCACAAGTATCTGCACTTGATAAGCATGGACACACAATGGAGGAAGAGGTCAAGAAAGTTGGCAACCAAGTACAAGGTCACTGAAACTGTAAGTAGACAGCCAGGAGTCAACGGAAAGTGAGAGCAACAGAGACAGTTAAATGGATGCAAGGAATGGAAACAAAAAGGATAATGGAGATTTACAAGAATAAGAAGAAAGAACTGAGAAGGGAAAGTCTGTACGATAACACAAAGGGCAGTGCCTTGCTATTTGAGGCTCGAGCCGGTTCCCCAAAGACAAAAACATACCGGAGCAGATCAAAGCAGAAAGCTGGGCTAGTTGGTGTATCATCATTATTCAAAAGACTAGCGCAATATAGCAGGGACAAAGACAGAGAAGACGACAGGACAAGCGCTAAACATCAACTGGTTTTTTACAGCAAGAGAAGGTACATATATACATTTCGTTGGTGCATGCGCACACAGTGTTAAAATAGTACAAACTCATTCTAATGAAAATGTGGCAGACTGTTCTGTAAGTACATTTTTTCTTTTCTGGACAAGGCAAGTGAAGCCGTGCTGACACAGTTATCACCCTCCCTGTCTATGTGATATGCCTCACTAATCTCGCGCCCCCACCTTGTGCCTCCCCTACCAAGCACACACGTGGCGTCAAACGCAGGCACGCACCCGCATCGCTTACAGTGCATGGCCAAATGGCCGCCCCCCGCTAATGAATCTACTAGCGTTCGGTGCTCTCGTAGCCGTTCATTTAGGCAGCGTCCAGTCTGCCTCACGTAGCATCTACCGCATGAGAGAGGTATGCGGTATGCGACCCCAACCATGCAGGGTACAAACTTGCATTCATGTTTTTTGGCGCAGACCGGTTTATGCTTCTCGTTTACGGCTTTGCACAAGCGCACCAGCTTTTCGGGGGCAGTGAACATCACGTCCACGCCACACTTTTCACCAACTTTCCTCAGCCGGTGCGATAGCTGGTGCACGTACGGAATAGCTGTACGTTTCAGCTTCTTGCAGCTTTTTTCGGCTGCTACGCCAGGACGTCCACCTGCTCTGATTTCTTTCAGAAGGCATTCCGCCACAGCCGTCACGATCTCTTTCGGAAAACCGGCGTTCTGCAACCGGAGCACTTGCATCTGCAAGCTAACCTCAATCTTATGGTGGCAGGACTTTTCAAGAGCACCACGCAGGCAATTTTTTGCAATGCCCCTCTTAACCAATTTTGAGTGAGCCGAATTATATGCTAGAATTTCCTTTTTAGTGCGAGGCTGATACGACCAGCAGATGTGCCCTGTGCCAAAGTGCAAACACAGCTCGAGGAATTGGAGACATCCGTTCATCGGCACTTCAAGTGTTTGCACTTTGGCACAGGGCACATCTGCTGGTCGTATCAGCCTCGCACTAAAAAGGAAATTCTAGCATATAATTCGGCTCACTCAAAATTGGTTAAGAGGGGCATTGCAAAAAATTGCCTGCGTGGTGCTCTTGAAAAGTCCTGCCACCATAAGATTGAGGTTAGCTTGCAGATGCAAGTGCTCCGGTTGCAGAACGCCGGTTTTCCGAAAGAGATCGTGACGGCTGTGGCGGAATGCCTTCTGAAAGAAATCAGAGCAGGTGGACGTCCTGGCGTAGCAGCCGAAAAAAGCTGCAAGAAGCTGAAACGTACAGCTATTCCGTACGTGCACCAGCTATCGCACCGGCTGAGGAAAGTTGGTGAAAAGTGCGGCGTGGACGTGATGTTCACTGCCCCCGAAAAGCTGGTGCGCTTGTGCAAAGCCGTAAACGAGAAGCATAAACCGGTCTGCGCCAAAAAACATGAATGCAAGTTTGTACCCTGCATGGTTGGGGCCGTATACCGCATACCTCTCTCATGCGGTAGATGCTACGTGGGGCAGACTGGACGCTGCCTAAATGAACGGCTACGAGAGCACCGAACGCTAGTAGATTCATTAGCGGGGGGCGGCCATTTGGCCATGCACTGTAAGCGATGCGGGTGCGTGCCTGCGTTTGACGCCACGTGTGTGCTTGGTAGGGGAGGCACAAGGTGGGGGCGCGAGATTAGTGAGGCATATCACATAGACAGGGAGGGTGATAACTGTGTCAGCACGGCTTCACTTGCCTTGTCCAGAAAAGAAAAAACGTACTTACAGAACAGTCTGCCACATTTTCATTAGAATGAGTTTGTACTATTTTAACACTGTGTGCGCATGCACCAACGAAATGTATATATGTACCTTCTCTTGCTGTAAAAAACCAGTTGATGTTTAGCGCTCGTCCTGTCGTCTTCTCTGTCTTTGTCCCTGCTATATTGCGCTAGTCTTTTGAATAATGATACTGGAGCAGATATTCTGAAATAGATGAGGCATGTGTATGCTGCAGCAAAAATCCAGAGACCACTCAGCACATCCTAATGGAATGCTAAGATATTCACCCACTGAGAACTGTAGGTAAGGTACACCTTCCAGAAGCACTTGGGATTAAAAGTGGATGGAAGCACCAACCGGTCAGCAGTTGAGATAACCAAGAGACGTTTAGAGCATTGGTGAAAAAAAGCAGGGAAGGGATTGATACGACTGAATTTCTTAGTCATGGGTAGCGGTACAAGGTAGATATTTAGGGGAAAAAAAGATTAAGGAGATCTATACAAAAATGCTAGGTAAAAGACATGTATTGCACACCTGATTAAGTGAAGCAGGCTTGGCAACTATTTTTCCCCTGTCGTTCCGAAGGGGATGCCATTAAATTATCATCATCACCACTACCATGACACTTCATGAAGTCTTGCAGCGTAAGCGCAATCAAAGTGGTAGGCGGAGCACCGGCACGTCGTCTCCTACGGTTCCTCCCAAATAGTGTGCCTGCACGCAACATTGATAACTCAAAGCTGCGAGTATACGCAATCAAGATACCAATGTGCGCGGCAGAGAGGAGGAACCATAGGAGATGATGCACCGGGCACTTCCTCCATCGCTTTGCTTGCGCCCACTGACCTCCACTAAAATTGTTCTAGTGGAGATCGGTGATTGCGCGTGCCCCATAAGGCTTCGAGATGCGTCAGC